>NW_008338108.1:1260982-1278787 GCF_000622305.1 Nannospalax galili
TCACAGACATGAATACAAATGGCTGTGAAATTCAGACAATCAAAAAGCAAGAAAATGCTGAAAAATATAATTATGGAAGTAAAAAACAAGAATAATTGACTAATGTAATATAAATACTAAAACTTACTAGTGATCAGAAAGTAAAAAATAAAGGTAATTTCCCAGAGTATAGACTCAAAAATGTATGGGAAAATAAAAATAATAAAATAGAAAAAGAAAAACAAATAACAGGATAATATTTTCTCAAACTGAAACACTCACAGTAACCTTCAGATAGGAATGTCAATGTGCCAAGCATATGTAAAGGAAAATGTTCCAGACCTGGCTGAATGTAACTTGTTGAAAGCTGTGACCATCACTAAGAGTGAGAAGAAAAAACCAATTCTGTATATTTGAGAGAAAAGCTATAGATGACTTATAAAAATGAAAATCAGCCCAGTGTCTGTTTCTAAGACAGCTTGGGGTAGTAGAAGGCAAAATAGGACAAAGTCTTCCAGATTCTGAATGGAAATGATTTTAAGCTTGGATTCTAGAGCAAATAAGTAGTATTGTAAAGTAAGTATATAAGAAGCACTCTTTCAAACATGCTATGAACTTTGGAAATTGTTGGATCATAGCCAAAATCATAAGGTTAATCTACTACCAGAGAAACAAAATCATCAAGCAATGGGAAAGTGAATACATGTGACAAACATAAAATTAGACGTGTGTGTGTGTGTGTGTGTGTGTGCGCACGCGCACACACACTTGTGACATTTCACATGCATGGAAGTCAGAGGAGAGCTTTCAAAAGTGAGTTCTCTCCTTCCATGATGTTTGTCCCAGGGATCAAACTCTAGTTGTCAGGCTTGGAGGCAAGTATCTCTTCCTGTTAAGTCATCTGGGCTACCAAAATCTTGTAACATTAATACCAAGATTCATAAATTTTGATATGAAGTTAAGGTAATAACAGGAAATATGGTTGGGGTCTCTATTTATGTACATTTGTGCTTATATCCTGTTCAAGGCAACAGTACTTCCCCCTCCCCTTGCTTCCAGCCATTTTGTAATCTCTTACAACACTTTGAAATTCTGTCAGCCTGGTCTACATAGTGAGTTCCAGGCCATGGAGTTTCCTACAGGGACACCCTGTCTCAAAAAGAAAAAAAAAAAAAAACACAAGAACAAAAAACAATCAGAATGTATATCATTATCTATAGGAGACAAGAAAGCAAAAGCTATAAAAGACAGTCTTCTGTCTTTGTTCAAGGCTCTACTTTAGAGAACTCTCTCTCAGGACCTGTGCTGACACATTAAACTACTTCCTCCATACAAAGACTTGAGGTTCCATTTTCTGTTCAGAATGCTCACTACAGTAATTATTAAGAAATTTTCCTAAAGAGACTATATAATGTAAAAAATTTAATAACGATGTCAGCTAAATTTTTAGATAGTTTGAATACTACGGTTGGGGTAGGGAAATGGAGAGAAAAACATGGTAAATAGCATGTGTTGTTTATCTAGTCTTATCCCTAAGAGATACTTTGAATTCTAGAGTTAAAATATTTAAATATTTTTAAATGGAAGAGTAGCATAGTAAATTAATTTATCATTCAGATAGCCTTATGAAATACTGTACCTCTTCCCTGTCACCTGCTGAATCAAGTTCAGGGATTACAACATGGAAATGTAGCTCTGCCATAAGTAGGAAGGAGAACTGGAGATCTGATGTGGGTTGCTCATGGTACAATGGTGGTAGACAGCAAAGCTAACTGCTTGACCCAGCCTTAATGAGGGATGGGAGGGAGAACCCATTCATTTAGGAAATGATGACTAAGATGAGATCAGAAAAAGTTATCCAGGGAAAGAAAAAAAAAATACATGCATGTGAGGGTCTAAATCCGAATAAGCAAACAAGGTCATCAAGGAATAAAAAGATGGCATACTTCCTGTTTCTTGGTCAAAGGGAATTAAAATTGACAATATTTTCGTCCTTTCCTCCCAAGATCAAGTAGGGCTCAAGGGGACCATGGGGCATCTCTCAAAATGTCCTATAACTGTGGTGAATCACATATTATTTTGTTCAGGGAATTCATGGGTCTCACCAACTGGACTCTAACCAGTGTTTGCTCTTCAAAGAGGAGAGTCAACCCAGAGAAAATGATTCCTCAATGCTTCCCAATGAAGTTATGAGCAAGTAAAGACATTGACTTATCCTTACACAGATGGAGAATCTGGTAAAAGAAAAGCTAGAGAGCTAAAAGCGCCTCCTGAGCCCAAGAAACCCCTTAGGACCAGTTCCTCAACTAACTGATAGTTTAGAAAAAGGCTAACTTTGGCCACCTACAAGCTCTTAAATACCCAACAGGAAAGTATAACCCAAAATTAAAATGATTGTTATATTTCTCTAACAGTTCAAGGGACTACACTCTTTGAACATTAGACTTAAATTTCTGAGATGTTATTTAGACAATTATTTATCACAAATGATTTTCTTCTTGATAAGGAAAATGCTGCCCAGGTATGAAACTTTAGGTCTTGGCTCAATTCAATACTCTAACACCTACATGCAGCCAATGTATGCCTACAGTCAAGAGAACGGGCCTACTATTGTTTATCCTAAAAATTAAATAATGGCTAAACCTCTTCTGTTTCTCCCTCTCTAGAAGGCATCTGGGAGGGACCTCGCACTATGAGTCTAGCTAGTCTAACAGCTATGAAAGTACTTAAAGACACATCTGGTTCCATCACTCTAAAGTCCAACTTTGGAGGCCAAAAGAAAAACAAGTAGTGGCCCAATAGATGGATGCTTTTGAGAACTCATGAAGATATTCTAAGGGACTTCATTTGGAGATTAAAAAAAAATCTATTCCAAAACTTAAGTCCATCTCCTAAATGATTATAGGGTTACCTCTTCAGAAAGCTGAAAGAAAGGGACTGAATTCTTAATAAGCAAGCAGGGCCACTGAGGGGTTATGAAGATAGCACACATCCAGCTTCTTCTTGGTCAGTGAAGAAGGCTTTGTTTTTAAACCCAACAGGGTAACTTCAACCGATCTGCTTAGCCCTGGATATAGCTCAACTTGGAGCTGTGGCCTATCAGCGGCTTCTTTGCTTAAATTGGTAAATCCAAAATTAGGGCAGAGGAACCTACCCCATACCAGCCAAGACACTTAAAAGGCTGAAGTCCTCCTGGGGTCTTCAGATGTTTGATTTCCAGGCCCTATCTCCAGTTGTGAAGAGCTTTGTTTCTCCATGTGAGTGTGTGATTCTTGATTCTTTCTAAATAAAGTCTCCACTAGGTCTCTGAGATTTTTTCTGCCTTTTAATTCTTTAATTGGTGGAGAAAACAAATTCAATTATAATTACTAGATTGGCAATAAGCCAGCATCAAATGTGTGCTACTGAGGGAGCTCAGATCACATCTATAATCCCAGTACTTAGGAAAGTTGAGGCAGGGAACCATGAGTTTGGGGTCAGCCTTGGTTACATAGTGAAACCTTGCCTCAAAAAAAAAAAAAAAAAAAAAAAAAAATCAAAGCAAAACAGCCAAAAACAATTAGAAACACACACAAGCTGGCAGGAAAATTGAGTTTGTGGGAAGACCCAGGCTATGAAACTAGAGAGACAAGCCAAGGCTAAATTGTACCTCTTTCTAGCTAGTGCTGAAGCAACAATAATAACCACTAAAATATTCTCCAAAGGAAGAAAATAGCATGATAGATTTGCGTATTAGGAAGTCAGCTTAACTTTCAGATAAATGTGGTGGCAGAACATGCCCTTTTCACTTCAAGTCCAATAAAATTTGGCTACCAAGAATCTATTCAGTGTATCTTAGGTTAGAAAAAAAGCTTGCATTTTGTAGTTCAGGTCTCAAAATTCAGTCTTTTCACTAGCAATGAGATTACTTAACCTCTTTTAGACTCAATCTCTCTCTGTCTTGGAGAGAAAAATGAAAATAGTGCTCCTCCAAGGCATCTGTGGAGCCAAGGGCTACAAATAGAAATTTAATGTGAAAGAATTAAGCATAATGCTGGCAGGGTAAGGACTTTTGTTTCAAGAAGTTGAAGCCCATCTTAATCTAGTTGAAGTCAGAAGAGGGAACCCGGAAAGCACATGGGCATGTCTCAGATACCAGGTGTGAGACTGCTGCTTGTCCTCAGGAACGGCCAAATGGAATTGGGAATTTGAAAACTGCAAAGGTCCTGCACCTCTCCTCTGCACACTGGCTTTCTTCTGAGTCTGTGGGGCTGAATCTCCTTTCTCCCACCAAAGCCTGGAGTTGACATCTGCTCTGTTAATTTCACAGTTCCATTTTCAAAGGTCTGGGAAGAGATTTTACTTCCCATCCTAGGTCGGTGGTGTACATTCCACACAAACTGTGGCAGTATGAGTTCAGATACTGGTGTGAGAGTGGAGGCACTTCCCAGGAGAGGAGTCATGCCTGTGGAGGAGACATAACAGTCAGGGTCTCCACAGAAATTACACAGCCCCCATGAATTTTTATAGAAAGTTTTTCTATAAAAAGTAATTACAAAAATTGGGTTAAGTTGAAGGAGAAACAAACAGATTGTATATAAATATGGGGCTAGCTGAAGCTGTCCACTATTAAAGATGAAAGTAAGGGGACAGATGCTATAAGCAGAGGGTAGATAGTTTGGGCAGCCTTGAGGGGAGCAGTGCATTTCTGACACAGTCAGCACAAGACCACTCATGGGGAAAGAACAGGAGTAGACACCCTGACTCCACACCATTCCTCCCGTATTTTAGCTCAGCTCTACCTTGGCCAACGCTATATGGAATTGCCAGAGTACAGGAATGTCCGAATGCTGAATGCTACCCATCTAAATGCCTCAGATACAAGAGTTTAGAAGGTGGAGAGGCCCTGGAGAGTCAAGGTCAAGGTGTCCATCTCAGGGGTTACTAGCAGACAGAGCAGGAAGCACCCAGTACATTGTAGTACAGAACACATTGTTACTACTTCCTGATTTCCTTAATACATTCCACATTATAGTCATCATAAATAGATTAAATCTCCTTTTTAGATATTGAGTAATTGCATGTATTGACTGCTGAATGATAATGTTGTTTAGAAATGAGTGATGTACTTTTCATTTATTTAACTGCTATGTAGTCTTAAATGTGTTTGCTTGAATAAAGCCTCATCATTTTAGAACTAGGGATATCAATGGGTAGATTGCAGGCAAAAAATTAAATGAGCAACACAAGGTTTAAAAGATGAATGCAAAGTGGTCACCCTTAAACACGTATGCACATGAACACCATTAAATGGACTCAGTACAGTATATAAATGTATATTATATTATATTGCATTACATTACGTATGTATATGTAGCAATAATAAAGAAGAGGAAAAGAAATTGAAAGGGAGTGTGCAGCACATGGGAGAGCTGTAGGGGGAGTAGGAGGGATAGAAATGATGTAAACATAGTTTTCATGTATAAAAGTCTTAAAAAGAAAAAGTTTAAGAAAAGATAATTGCATGAGTTGCTGGAGAAGGGGAGTCATTTATGTCAGTGCCATAGGCACTAATAAGTTACCTAAACTCCAGTAATTATCTCCCCTTACATGCTCATGCATACAACCATAATTAAACTCAGTGGGTCTCAGAAAAAAATATGAAAAAAAGAGGGGGACTAGTTAGAAAGAAGAGGTTCAACAGTAGAGAGAGATAGAGACAAAAGCAATGGGGACTGAATCTGATCAAAATACACTGCGTGTCACAAAAAGAGCTTCTATGATGAGTGGTGACTGCCATACTTGTCTGCAAATATAAGGATCCATATTTAGCACATAGTAAGTAATTACATTTGTGTAGTGATGTGGTAGTCTTAGGGTTTTCTCTAAGATCTATGACCGCTCCAGTGTTCGTTTGTATATAATTGGTCTTTACACCTGTCACAAAACTAAACGATAAAGTTATGGCAAGAACCACTAATGGAATTACACACAAGAAATTAAATAAGTAATATCATACGAATAGCTAATGTTCTTGGGGCTTGATTTTTAATAAAAGGACTGGAAATATACTTACCAAGATACTGAAATGAAACTTTAAGATTAAGAAAGTACTCGTCTTTGCAGTTTCCTGTTACCCCCTGGGGGTGCTTCTTAACTGTAAAATACATTCTCTCAAGTTTTGATTTTGTGCTTGTAGTCCTTGAAAAGCTGTGTGTGTGTGTGTGTGTGTGTGTGTGTGTGTGTGTTTATGTATGTTTACTCTGAAGGTGTATATTTAAAATGCTTTAGAACAAGCAAGGAACAAAATCCTGGTGAGGAGAGGACAATCTTCTTCCCAGGGGACATGGAAAGTTTTAAGTATTCTGCCTATGTTAATTGCATTGGTATCCTTGGTAGTTAAGAATTTCAGACCGTTCTGGAAACCATGGCTCCTAATATTTCAACTTTTCTTTTGTATAAAAGAATTATTACTTTTTAAAAAGAGCTTTATGATCCAGAAGACATTGGAAAGGCTACTGGCTTCTTAACATCCTGCACGTGGTAGAAAAGTAGCACACTCACTTGGGTGGGCCCTATGTGACTTGTACCTGAGCAAGAGGCCAGTTGGTTGAGCCACAGTATCTCACTATTCTTGGAAGGTTAGGAGTTCACAATGTTGATATATATTTGCCCATGCCTATGAAAAGCAAGGAGAGCAGAGCATTGATATGCTCTACATATCTTGACTCCCTATATTACAAAATAAGCAAATCAATGGAAATGATTCTTCATTCTGGATTCACTGCATGAAACCTTTGGCTCTGGTTACTTATAGACTATTATGTTAAACTCTAATTGGGCCCATTTAAGTATAAAAAAAAATGTGGGTATATGGACAGCTATCATGTAAATCAAATGTAGTTCACTTCAAAAATTAAAATGGTGAATTTCAAATTTTGAAAAACATGAAAAAATGCTCATAACATGAAGCTAAGTTACAAAAGAAGCAAAGTAACTAAGGAAGCAAGATCTCAGCTTTCCTAAAATATAATTTAAAATGAACTGCATAATAAATACACAGAAATAGAAACTGTTTAGATAATAGGAAAATTTTCATCTTTATGTTTCTACATATAAAACTAACAAATTATTTTTATAGTCAGAAAAGGATTAACTAAATGCTTATAAAAACCAAACACAATGAAAAAGTTCTGTCACAGCAGCAGACACAGCCCACTTAAAATATTTAATCATCTAGGTAATTGTTCAAAGACCATTTGCTATAAATAAACATGCTTGCCACTGGTTCTACTAGATTTAGAGCCTGTATAAAAATAAGAATAAGAATGTTACTTATAATTAAAGACTGCAGCACAAAAGTAGTTTCTGAATTTCATGGTTTGCGATTAATAACCATTTTCTTATTCATCATTGATAAATACTCCCCAAATTATTATTGTATTAAAAGAAAAGAAATGCACTTGTGTAAGCTTTGAGAAAGACAAAGACCAAAGCCTGTGATGGCTTCTGTTTAATGAGAGTGATCTGCAGTCGTCTGATTATCTGTTCCAGACTTGCTGGAATATAGCCAATGGAAGAATATTAAAAAATAGAATGTACAGAGTAAAGTAGTACATTTGTGAGTTTTCTCCATCTAAACTACAAGAATCTTCATTCCATGGCCACAAAGGCATCACTGCCCTTGGTGAATAGCTGTCTGCATAGTTTTCTCACAGAGTGCTTCACATTTGATTTGTCCTTTTACACAAGCATTTGTTTTTCTGATTCTTTGTATATTAAGAACATTTGTCTTTTGTCTGTCAAAATTAGAACACTTGTTTCTTTAGGGCATTGTTATAGTTGACTTCAGTTGTCAACTTGACACACCTGGGAAGGAGACCCTCAATTGGGACATTTCCTTTATTGGATTGGCCATGTCTGTGAGTCATTTTCTTGATTGCCAAGTGACATGGAAGGTCCCAGCCCACTGTAGGCAGTGCTACCCCTGGGCAAGTTGTCCTGGGTTGTATAAGAAAGTAGGCTGAGCACAGGCCAGAGAAGCAAGCCCATAAGCAGTGTTCCTTCATGGTTCATGCTTCAGCTCCTGCATCCAGGCTCCTGTCTTGAATTCTTGCCTGACTCCCTCAGAGATGGGTTATGTCTTGGAAGTGTAAGATCAAACAAACCCTTTCCCAAGTTGGTTTTGAATAGTGTTTTATCAGAGCAACAGGAAACCAAATTAGAATATAAGGTCTTAAACTACTAGTTTTTATTTGAATTATACTGATCTTATTAATTGATTCAGCAAATATTTATCATTTACTACATGCCATATACCCCTCTGGATGCTGTAGTTGCTGTAGTTGTTGATCCCAAACAACAAAAATTGCCTTCATGGAGCTTGTATCCGTGTGAAGGGAGTTACACAAGAAAAAGTAAAAGTCCAGCAAAATAGATCCAAGTTTTGCAGTGCCTGAACCTTGGAAAAGTTGGGAACAATTTATAAGAAAAAGAATACAGACTCAGATACAGGACTGTGAAAACAATAGCCTTTTGAACATGTCGCATGGGAATGAGAGTTGTGGAGACAAATGAAATGATGGAGAAAGATAAAAAGCACTGCGGAGTTGTAGAAATCACAGCTTCTTCAGGGAAGCCTCCTCACAGGGAACATCACATTTTTTAAAAAGACTCAGAGGAATGAAAGGACTAAGCAAGAGTGTATCTGATAAAGAACATGCCAGGAAAAGCAAAGAGTATCAAATTCCAGTAGGAAGAACCAAGCCTATTGTGTTCATGCACCACAAAGGGGCTGGAAGAGTTGAAACAGAGTGAGCCAAGGAAAATGTAATAAAATCTGCCAGCATAATATGGCACAGTGTAGCAACGGAGAGTCCTAAGAGAACTACTGGGACATGGAGTCAAATGACTCTAGGACCTTGTAGGTCTCTGTAAATGTTCTCTATTTTCTTTCTTTGAGGGCAAGAAGGATTCACTGGACATGAAATGGTTCTAGTTCTGCTTTCACTCAGGTGTCTAAATTAAGACCACATCAAAGGAAATAGGGTGTCAAATACAAAGAGGGTATTGCAATAATCCAGGCTTGGGATCATAGTGATGTGGCTGTTCTTTTTGGTCTGGAAGTAAAAATGTGATTTGTTTCTAAAGATATTTTGAAAATAGAACAGATAGGAACTTTTGGATAAATGCATATTAGTTGTAGAAAAAGGTAAGTCTCAAGGGAAGTCTGTGAGTTTTGGTCTGAGTAAGGAAACACAGAATTTTAAGTTAATGAAGAGAAATTCACAAACAAAAGCATGTGAAACTGGCAAAAACTTACTCAATGTCAGTGGTTTGTATCATTGTCAATTCCTGGCAGCTGATATTGTAGTAAGTTATGCCACCGTTGGGGGAAACTATGTGAAGGGTGTGTCTTAGAGCTTTATGTGAATATATAATTAACTCAATGTAAAAGTTCAAAAGGTACAATGGCAGAAATAAATTATAAATAAATTGATCAAATTTTCAAGTTACACAATTAAAATTCTTAGGACTTAAAAAGAGGTCATCTGATCCAATCGATAAATTGTCTAATGAAACATACAAACAGTTCGCAAAAGATGAACTACAGGTGGCTAATAAACATGAAAAAATGTTCCTGACATCCTTAGACATTGGAAAAATACAAATTAAAATGGTTGGGATTCCATCTCCCCGCAGTCAGAATGGCTGTCTTTAATTAAACAAGTGACAACCAATGCTGGCAAAGATTGTGGGAAGAGAGAATATTTGCATACTGCTGGTGAGAATATGAATGTAAATTAGTCCATCCACTATGGAAATCAGAATGGAGTTTTCTCAAACAAATTAAAATAGAACCAGGATTTATGTGGTGCAGCTATAGAAATCCTGACACAGTACTCTAAGTCAAGAAACTCTAGAGAGAGTTTTATGTAGGTGTTTACTGTAGTGCTGTTCACAAAACTGTTATAGAATCAGCCTAGGTACCAATCAACAGATGAACAGATAAAGAAAACGTGGTATTTGCACACAACAATATTTTATTTGTTTAAAAAAGAACCAAATAATGTAATTTTCCAGAAAATGAATATAAGTGGTGATTATTATATTAAATAAAATAAGTTAGACCCAGAAAGAAAAATATTTGATTTCTTTCATTTGTGGATCCTACAATTTATATAAATATATAAAATAGTATCTCTATGTCCATATCTATGTTTGATATGAAAACTAACACAAAACTGTCTGGGAAAATAAAGAGAACTATCAGGAGAGGAGGGCAAAACCTGAGGGCAGAGATGGACTGATGAATACTATGCACCTGTGTGGAAACATCTCCGTGAAACCCATTACTACATACATTGAATAAACTCCCATAAAATATTTAAAAGTGCTTCATTTGTATGTAACTCATGAGAGACTTACTAAAATATAAAACTATAAAAACATGAATATGAAAAATGACATTTAAGAAAATATAAAGTTGAAATAAGCATAATAATATTAAAAGTATATTTTAAAGCCTAAACTTGCAGGTCTGTCCAACCCTATGACATTGGGAAACTACATTGCTTCAATAAAGTTCAGTCCCAAGAACTGTGTAATGGCATTACAAGAAAAATATCACAAAATTCTCAATGTTTTAAGTAAATTTATGAATTTTTGTTGGGCTCCATTCATAGCTATCCTCATCCATAAAGCAGTTTTGATTTTCAAGTATTATTTCATTGAATATCTACATATTTCCTAGAGATGTTTAAATGGTTTCACCAATATCATTTTAAAACAACTGAAGTATTTATTATGTTTGTGATTATCCAATGTGAAGTCTGGAAACTGAAGTTGTGAAATAAAACACATTGGCCCTCATTTTAAAATTAGAAAGAAAAACAATCTAGCTGAGGAGAAAGACAACACAAGGGCACGCAAGCTGAATACAAATTCCAATCAAGTAATAAATTATGAATTGCCATGTCATAAAGATTGGCATCATCATTGTGCAGCATGTGTCAGAATAGGAAAGGAAAGGGAGCAGGCAGATTTCCTGCAGGTCCTGTAGATTAAAAGTGATCTGGATGTATTTACAGTGATAGATAAGAGGGGAAGTTCCAGTAGCCTGAATGGTGTAGGGAGAGGTGAGTGGCGGAAACTAGATAGATGGAAGCCTGAAGCCTTGAGTGTGACTTCAAATGAATTTGAACCAATAGAGGTTAGAGATCGGCATCTCTTTGGTATCCTGTCAGTATGAACTTTGTTTGCACTGTATAATTTATTCAAAATATGATTTCCTATTGAATTTCCTTCACATGTGTTGCAGAAGATGGATGAGGTTTTTCATATGCTAACAGAGGTCATGAAGTTGTGATGGGGTGGGAAGGTTAGGGTAGAGATGAGGGAGGGGGTCAGAATATGATCAAAACACATTGAAGTTCTTGGCTCAATAAAAAACATTTTAAAAACTATAAAAATGCTTACAGAAATCAAATGAGTATAAAATTATAGCAAAACTAATAAGAGGAGCAATTCATTATTGTATATTCAGCAAAATTGCTTTCCAATATATGAAATAAAATGGACTTATTTTTTAAGAGATCAAATATAGACTCATCACTGTACATTTCAATATCTATATAATTTTAAGTTTTATTAATTTAAAATTACATACATGTATGTATTTATGTAAAAATGAACCTATATTCATTAACAGTACATAGATACATAAAAAGTAGTTACACACATCGTTGTCAATATATTTAGTAACACTGAACTATATACATTTTAAAACAATTTAAAACATTTTAAATTAATTTTATGATGTGTATTTGATAATAATGATAGCATTTACAAGGCTGGCATAAAAAGACAGCTGAACATCTATGAAACATCTTTCAAACATCTATGAAACATCTTTCAAACATCTATGAAACTTTTAATAAATGAAAACATATTGAGGCATAAAGATGCAGGCAAAAATGCTCTGTCTACAAGCCAATAAGGAAAATACAATGAAAAGAACAGCCATGTGCTTGGGATTTTCTTTTAATGTCTAAATTACCCATGTGGCACTTTAGGAAATGGTGATCAAAATTAGAAAATATTAGAATGATAATTTCACCTCTATAAGTGAAAAAAAAGTATGAGATTCAGCTCTACAGTGAGACGACAACAGCTTTAACAGTATACAAAATACTAGATAAACTAAAAACTCACGAGCACAACTTCTAATTTATGTAAGTAGAAAAGACGAGAGCATACAAAGAAGTAGATCAAAAATGTGAGTATAAACTCTAAAAATAGATAGTAAACAGCAACTCCATCATGTGGGGTGGGGATGGGAATTCTAAGTGTGTCCTATCATTCACCTATCCTAATTAGTTCTGCAGCTCTTAGTATGCTGTGTCTCCACTTAGCAGACTTGGAGTATGTGCTTAGGAAGTGTCTGAAGGTATGATCCATCCTAGTGCTCTTATCACAGCAACATAAATATGGAAACAATGGAGATTAAAAATTCACACAAAGTTAATTCTTTGAAATAGATGAATTTAATACGAAAATCTTTGGCCTATTAATAAGAGAAGGAAGGGGAAACCATAATGAAATTATCTCACACAATTACACAATAAATTTTTACCCAAAGTCCTGAAAATATATTTATAAAGTATATGCAAAATATAATTCATTAAATAGAATCAGGAAGAAATAGAAAATCTGTATAAACCTATTAAAATAAATACAATTGAATTAGTGGAAAATTAAAATTTTATAGAAAACACAATAGTAGCAAAGGAAAAGCAAAAATGGCACACACAAGCAAAACCAGAATGTATCCTGAATACATTTATAGAATAATTTCATAAACATTTTATTTCATTCACACCATTCTAAAAGAGAGAAAAAAATGAGACAGGTCTATAATATTTTTTCTTTGGTTAAACTGGACCTTGATATTATCTGCCAAGGATAGTGAATAAAACAAAATTTCAGATCATTATCTTTTGTAAACACAGATATAAAAATTCTAAGTAAAATATTTATCAAAAGCATGTGTACATCATGACAAAGGACTATATCCCTTAAAAATGCAAATACAAACTGGGAGTGGTGGTACACACCTATAATCCCAGGTCTTTGAACATGGAAGCAGAGGGTAGAGTTTCAGGTCAGCCTAGTTTACATGAGTTCCAGACAATCTAGCTAAATAGAAAGATTCTGTCTCAAAAATCTAAAACTTTTAAAGAAAAAAATGTAACATTAAAATGTTTTACTATAATTTACCACACCAGTAGATTAATGACTTTAAAATATAAAGTCATCAAAATACATGCAATAAAATAATTTAATAACTCAGAACCCATTCATAATTTAAGATCATAGCATAAAGGAGTAAAGAGACATTTTTGATACAATAAAATCTCATACAAAATAAGGTATTTAACAATAAAATATTAAAAACACTGTTTTGAAATCAGGAGGAACAAGACATCAATATCATTTTCAAAATCAATAAGGTATGCAAAATAATTCAATTTTATGGAGTAGAAAGAAACAAAATCATTTGTCAAAAATATGATTTTGCTTTGAAAGTAAAAGAGAGGCTGTAGAGAATTAATAATTAAAAAAATGAAGAAAGTCATGTACAGCAAAAATTTATAAAATACCATTTAAAAATATAAACAATCACAGCAGAACACAGAAGTACTAAGTATGTTCCCAAATCACAGAAGCAACACTTTTAATGAGACAATTGTCTTTACTGAAAATCCTAAAAGCATGGAGCTAGCTATTACTTTTATGTAATGTGAGGTACACAGAGTGGGCCCCTCCAAATTATGTGTCTTTCTTTCTGAATGCCTCCCTTTCCCTTTTAATTAAACTCATGCTTAAGTCAGTGTTAAAATTTTTATTTAGCCTTAACTATTTCATACTGGCTAGTCCTGAAATTGTTTTTTGTATCCAAGCCACAAATCTGAGTTTGGCCTCAGTAAACAGGTCGTTGGTGAGACTGGTGGAATTCCTCAGCTACAGGCAACACAGCACCCTGCTTCCTGCCTATGTCTCCCTCACATCTGGGTTCCTCGGAAATACTGTTAGTGAGTTTCCTCCATTACTGTTCAGCTGTTCTGCTCTGCTCTAGGCTTACATGTTATCTTGGTTTCTTTGTTTCTGCTTTCTGGCCCCCAAGTAATGTTTAATAAGTGTCCATGGCACCAAAGACAGAACATCTCATCCAAATCCCCATTCTTGAGTGGAACAGTGCTCGGATAGCTGTTGGGGAGACAGCTGAGAGAGCTATTCACAAAAGCTGCACATTTTTGATCCAAAAATCTCATTGGAAATGGTCATTTCTGTACTCTTTCTTGACTGAAATTTTAAAGACACTCTGTTCTTTCCTACCGGTTTCTTAAAGATGCTCGCCACAGCTCCTACTTTGGCTACATTCTGTAAAGATGATAACCTTAAACAAGGGAAACTCTGTTGACCTTCTTGGTATTACACTGTCAGCTAACAATTTTCCTTCTGAGACTCCAAATTCCTGTCCTTAAATTCTGGGTTCTCACTAAATAATGTTTTGAAGCAGAGCTTTCTAGAACTCTCAAGGCCACAATAGGTGAATTTAGACCTTTATTTGATGAAAGGTTAAAAATTCAGCTACTGTGTGTGTTTGTCTTTAAACTTCACACTGGATTGATTGCTAGTGCCTGACTTAGATTAAGAAAACTGTCCAGGGGTGCTTGCAGAGGAGAAATAGCTCCACGCCTGGTTAATGGATGATAATGGATAGACTGGAATTGTCTGATCCTGAAAGGGAACTCAGCTTCAGTATCTCAGGTCACTTTATTTCTTTTTTTCTTTTAGATTCACAAGCAGACACAGGTAATGTAACCTGACATCACTATAAATTAAGGGTAAAAAGCTTTTGCCTAAAATGGCATTGAGAAGGACTGTTCCATGTGTTAGGACATTCTGAAAGATGATTGCCTTAGGACTATAACTTCACTTTTTGATCTAAGTGTCACTGAGCCTTTCTTATCTCTCAAAGATATCATGGTGTAAATTTTCTACTTGATTTTTTTTAATCACATGCACCTGGATTTCAGGCAACTGTGTCATGTGTTCATGATAACTGCTTTCATGCATTTGTTTTTATATGTCATTTTATGTCAAAAAATAAAACTGGGGTTTAAAAAGTGTGTATGAGGTTGAGACAGAAAAATGGTTGGATAGAAAGAGCAGTTGGAAAGGAAGGAGTGGATTGGATTTGATCAAAACATATTATAGGCATATATGTGAATGAAAACATACAGCAAAACCACTGAACTGGACCATTCCATGGACAGAAACAACAATTTACTTAGACATATGCTACTAGGCTGCCTCTCAGGAGCAGAGAAACAGCAGCTACCAGAAGAAGCAGAACATGTTTTATAGATATTTAGGGGCTCTGGTAACTTTCCATGATGCTCCCACTTGAGGGGGTGGTCATTGGGAAATAAGGAAGCTGTGGCTTCCTGATCAGCAGGGAGTTTTACAAAACCAAGTCTTTGCAAGGGGCTTGTGAAACCTGGTTTCTGAGGAACACTGAGCTTTGATTACCTCTTTCAGGTTGAACAACCTGTTATCTCAACATTCTAGAGAGCTTGGCAGCACAGTCACCATTTTAGGGGCTTAACATTCTAGTCTTTTGTTGATAATAAGAGGGGATGGTGGCCTTTCTTTAGCTAATTACTGCTGAACATGGATATTGGAAAAGAGGGGTGGTCTCAAAAGGATGGAACATCAGTCTGAAGTGGGGGGTCAAATGGGCAGGTGGTGGTAGGAAATCTGAGGGAATTCCATTAAGAGCATCTGGGTCACTGACCACTTGGTTATCTTATTGGTTTTGTCCTGAAAAAATTTAAAAGGCATGGAATAATCATCATTATAACGAGGATGGATATCAGTGGGCTGAGGAGGGGAAGGAGAAGTAAGGCAAGAGTAGTTAGGCACTAATTCTAGGCAGGGAACCAAGAGAAGTCAGAACAGGGTGAATCTTAAGTGTTCAAATCAGAGTTTCTTGATGACAGCTTCAAAAAGCATCCATCTATTGGGTTTCTCCTCATTTTTCTTTGTTTGCCATGGATGGACTCAGGATTTGCTTCTCAGGCACTTTGATAGTTGTTGGAATGGCAAGAATCACAGTGTGAGTTCCCTCCCAAATGACCTCTAGACAGGGAGAGGGAAGAAATTTAGGCATCATTTAATTTTTAAATAAGAATAGTGGGATTTTCCTTTGGGCTGCAGGTATGCACTACAGTATTGATAAGGCCTGGATTTGAAGTCTTATACCTAAGCAGTAGTTTCTTATTAACAACAAAATCATCAGTAAGAAATTGTCCAAATAACATCTTATATGAACTGAAGTCTAGTATCTGGGAAGTGCAATACTTTAGACTCTTAAAGAAATATATCAATCATTTTTATCTTTGGGTATACTTTCCTATTGGAAAGTTTTAGGCCATGCAATTGGCCCAAATAAACCAATTTATTTTTGCTTTTAAGTTCTGTTGAGGATCTGTTCCTTGGGGTTTATATGGGCTTGGGAGGAGCTTCTGGCTCTTTGGGCTTTCCTTTTACCAGTTCCATATATGTGAAGATAAGTCAGAAGGTCCTGCTTGAACATGGAATAAATTTTTCCTCTGTGTTGGTCTTCCTCCTTATAGTCTGGACACTGG
Organism: Nannospalax galili; assembly: GCF_000622305.1. Taxonomy (NCBI): domain Eukaryota; kingdom Metazoa; phylum Chordata; class Mammalia; order Rodentia; family Spalacidae; genus Nannospalax; species Nannospalax galili. The sequence continues at coordinate 1,277,656 of NW_008338108.1, forward strand.
ATTGAGTCCTTCTAGTGGATCTCCATGACTTCCCTGAACAGGAAGATAGGTGACTCATCACAGTTACAGAACATTTTGAGAGACGTCCCATAGTCCCCTGGGACTTAGTTGATCTTGGAGGACAAGGAACAAAAAGTTGTCCAAGTCCCTCTGACCAGATTAGTATAGGCCTCAAAGTATGGTTATGAAGGTTAGTTACACCAGTCTGGTACTTTTAATTACCACGTAATATGTAGATAATGCTTCGGCAAAATCCAGACATTCTTAAATAAACCTTGATTAGACATATATTTTGTTCCTAAAGGTAGTCTTTATAAGAATTAACTTAAGGTTTGACTTAGGACATTTAAGATTATTCTAGTAGATCTAGGTTCATAGAGGGCTATCCAGATAACATAGGAAAAGTGGGCCTAAATCAGGAAAAAGAGATTTAATATCACAGGGTAAGTAGGCATAGCCCAGGAAAGAGATCTAAAGTAATTTTTCTTAGGTCTGCCTCCAATGAAGTCTGTTTTACTACAAGCAGTCTCCTTTCTTTCCCAGGCCACCCCACCCCCAATATCCTGATTTACAGTTTTTTCAGTGGGAAGGGGTGGGAAGTCACATCACATACCTACAGACAAGAAGTAAGCTGATCTGGATTCCGATCAAGCTTCCTGAAACTGTTTCTTGTGAACTATACTCACCTGGTACAGGGAGGCAAAACCTAGCTTCTCTTGAGCCAAATTATCTTGTTATGGGCAAAGGAAAACACCAAAAGTAACACTCCATAATATAGAGAAACACAATAGACATTTTCCAGTAACTACAGATAACCACAATACTTGTCTACATCCATTTAATCTAAGACTGTAACTGGGTGTGCAATAATGCCAGAAGAATGGACTAGAACATTTTTGGCCACAACAGTAATTATAACAACAACTCTATATCTTTATAAACCTGCTCAGACCTTCAATAAACTTGCTTAAATGTTCTCATTATCGCTTCTGTTCTGGAAATACCCAGTTATCTTCATTTTCATATATAAATCTTTTGTATTAAAATATGTCTATTTTATAGTTTAATAAACTTTTTCACAGAAATTTACCATTTGTTGTAAAAATTTACTAAGCAACGTATATATATATAT
>NW_008338108.1:1278869-1288372 GCF_000622305.1 Nannospalax galili
GAGAGAGAGGAATAGTTATCACAAATATACATTATAAAATTTGAGATGTCCCTGTAAGCCTTGAAGCAAGTTTTAAATTATCAATTTCTTTTAAATGTTTAGAGATCTTTTTTACATAGTGTTGGCAAAGACATGGACCACAACAAACCTGTTTGTTGGCTCTAAAGGAGCCATAGTGGTAAAATGTTTATTTTATATAAAACATATCTAAAAGCAGAGATAAACCACACCCTGGAGAAGAAGTAATCATCTCTTAAAATTAATTTCTATATTTGAATAATAGGAACCATGTTGTTGATAAGAATTAAAGAGATAACATTTTGACCTAAAAAATATATTTTTGGGTTAATTTCACAATTTTATTTTGTATGAGACTTTACTTAAAAGTCAATTAAATTATATATAAGATATATTTTAATAACTAAGATTTTATAATTTGTTGAGATTATGATTTTTATTTTTAAGCCAAAACACTTTTGAAGCAGGCAAACAAAACTAATACCTTAAAATACCTCAAAAGCAAACTAATACCAAAAAAAGGTATTTAACATATAGGATTTTTACACAACAACTTAGATGCTGTACTGTATATGCAGTTAGCAATTTAAAGTTTTGTGAAACAGTCAGTAGACCTAAAGACACTGTTTAATAGATTTAGAAATAGAGTACTCAAGTATATAAGACCTTTAAATGTACCATCCAAATATTTATATTTATAAATTTGTACATGTGTATTTTGATTAGGCATGCCAAAAATAGGACCAGTAATTCCTATGCAAAATGAAAGAATGAGAAAGGAGAAAATTACAGCTCAAACATTGTCTTGACACAAACAATACATGAAAACAATTAGGATAGACACACATGACACAATTACATGAAATCTAGGTCCATCAAAAAGTAGGAAAAGCCAGAAGGCTCTATAGCTCTAGCTCTTTAATATGTAAAAGGATTTGTGGCCTAAACAAATGGATTAAGTTTGTGATGTAGACTTAAAGTAGTATCTCTTTCCCCTTTTAAGAGCTAAGTAACTGAAGGGTGTTATAAATAAAACCCAAGATCTAAGAACCCTAGCAATATCTCAGAAAGAACACAAAGCAAAAGTAACTTGGCAAGGCATATTTTACTTTTGCATAAAGGTGCATTGCATGGTCAGTCGGATCTAGTTTAAACTAATTTTCTTAAAGAGAGAAAAGCTCAGCTACCCCAGGCCATGAGGTTCAGGAATGCATCAGGGCCTTCTCTTAAACAAAATTCTTACAAGGTGTGGTGGGATTAAAAATTAGAATTTCTTGTCATAAGCCAAATTCAAAGTTTTACAGATTTTGAAAGAGAAGACTAATATTTAGTGTTACATATGCCTTTATATATGAAATCAGAGAGGGAGGGAGATGCCTTTATATATGAAACCAGCAGAGTTCCTCTTGTCTAAGTAATTAGCATAATACAAATTAGAGGTGGCAGGATGGAAAGTAAAGGAAACACTAAGACTTCAGGTTAAGAACAGTAAAATTTAAAAACAGTTATTCCAGACATGTTGCATTATCTCATCTTGCCTCAGGCTGTTCTTTTGGAAGCAAGAGACTGGCTCAGGCCATCTTGGGGATCAGCTCTTCTAATGTCCCCCAGAAAAAGCCATGTGCTTTTGTAACTGACCTACATCCATGTACCAGACTGGACGATCCTAGGGGATTTTTAGTGGGTGTCTGGCCAGCAAGATGCAAAGGAACCCAGAGTGCTCAACTAGCAGAGTAGATTGTACAGGCAACATACAGGAAAGTCATCAATAAGGCTTCAAGGTAAATCTCACCAGGAGTGCCCAGTGACTTCAGGACTTACTGACTGAAATGTAACTGCCAAGTGGTCATCACTAGGAACCGGAGGAGTTCCCATAAGCTTTAGAGACCTCCACTCAAGTCAAACCAGGATTCCTAGCTTCAATTACTGAAGAGAATTTTAATAATAATTAGTATGATGAAAACAACTTAATGCAGGCTTAAGCATGAGAGTTATGGGCAAAAGAGTTGCTCTAGGTGGAAAAAAATGTGAATGAATATCCAAGTGAATAGAGCTTCCTGGAAAAAAAATTCTTTCTTAAAACAGGCCGTAATCTATTTGCATACAGAGCTTTGTGGTAGGAGATGGAGAACGAAGGGCAAGGTCAGAGAAAGACAAGAGAGACCAGTCTTAGAATGTATCTTTAGTTCCAATACAATCTTTAAAAACTTTAAAATTAATTTAGTAATTTTATTATTTTCTTTACTCACATGTATTTTTTCCTCAAAACTCTTATTATTGTTAGTGTTCAGATCTGCAGCAACCCCCTCCCCAGTGCAACAGGACCTCATCATTTTGCAGGCCCTCTGAAAATACAGGAACTGAGTTAATGTGCACCCTGACCATCTGCAGACAAGATGAACAAGACTCTCTATACCTCTGACCCGAAACCTGATTGCTGCAAGAGCTGTTTCAACACAGCCTGCTTCCCCTTTGATAATCTTAGAAGACAAACAGGACCCTACACCCCAGACCCACTGATGTAGGAGCTGTCTCAGTACAAGCTACTAAATTTCACAATGTATAGACCCCTTATCTCATGACCCAGATCCTGGCTGACAGAAGGGGGGCAGTTTGAAAGAGGCTCTTCTCTCCTGATAAGTCCTGGACTCTCTCCCTCGCCTAACTTGTTTAAAAAAAAAATACTTTCCCGCCTTCCACATCCCCCTAAATCCCCTATAAAAGAGCCCAGCCAACAGCCTGTAAACTGACAGCTCCTCCATCCTGAACTGGGGACTGTCCCATGCGTTTTCTCTGCCAATACTCTCTATCCTGCCTGAGTTCTTGTCTGTGTCTTGGTGCTTTCTCCCAATTTGACTTGATTTGCCTATCAATTATAAATTGTCAATTTTATAATTTTGTCTTTTTAGATAATTTTACATTTTAGTTAAAGCAGACTGTCAATGTGATAGCTTTAAATTCTACTGCCTAGGGGACTTCTAGTTAAGTACACAAAATAAAATGCCAATTAATTATCAACACAAAATAACATATGAAGACAACTATCACATATACGTACAACAGAACTCCATGAGACCTCAATACACAAAGACACATATATTACATAATTACATGAAATTTGAAACAATACATGAAAAACTATCATCACAGACACATATGACATAATTACATAAAGGCTAGGTGCACCCAAAATATGATAATAATATGATTATAATTGTCCTGTACATAGACACAGCAGAAGATGGCAGTGGTTTGACTTCAGAAGAGAGTACTATATAGCATTATCTTATTAAAATTAGACAAAAAGATGAGGTAATTAATTAATATAGACTGTGTACACACTGGATATTTGTAGGATCACATCAAGAATTCAAGATGAAATTAAAAAAAAAAACAGCAAAGAGGATTGGGACACATGATTAAATGCCTACAGTCCAGGGAATTCCCAGGTTATCATGATCCCCTAGGGTTCAGTAGTCCTGGTAAATTCTTTGGTATCACTATTTTAAATTATGCCATGTGGTTGGATTAAGATGGTGGCAAGGTCACAGAGTTCACCATCATTTTGAAAATGTTAATGTACAAGATGGCAACCAAGTCATGTGGCTGTCCCCGTATTGGTTGTGTCATCAACCAAGATGGAGACCAGATCACATGGCTACCTCCCTCTTGGTGAAGTTACTAGCTATGATGGTGACCAACCCACATGGCTACCTACCTTAATGAGTTCAGCTTCATGATAAATTGAGCCTGTAACACACCAGGATACAAGCCCCATTGGCTTTACATGTTTCACATATTAAATATGGACAGAAACCCTTTTTTACTTTTAGAATGCATCCAGTTAAGTCATACTTATATGGCAAGAGAAAGTACACTCAGATATGTAGGCCCCAAATAGGAAAGCAAAGTAAAAGAATTCATGGTCTCAAACCAAGGAAGGGAGTCCATGTCTCTCACCACCCATTGCAACTGTCAATACAAAACAATGTCCCCTGGATCTCTTCATTCCTAGATACAAACTTTTGCTGGAAAAGAAACTCTTGAAGGCAGCAGAAAAATAAATGGGAAGCTATGTCCAGCACACACATCCTTGGGCTGTTGCTCTGAGAGCACGTGTCTCATCCAAGCATGGAGTGTGACTGTGACTCTCCTTGTTCGAAATTTTTAATGCCTGGATCTAGTTAGAAAAGTAGCTGCCTTGGATCCACATGGTCTAAGCATCGCTTGGTGCCCAATGGGTCTGTGATCCAACTTACAGGCCCTTCTGCCCTGATTGTTATCCTTTTAAGAACCATTGTGGAGGTAAAAAAAAAAAAAAAAAAAAAAAACTGAAAGTCTGAAAAAAGTTCAGGAAAGAAATGGTTTTTAAAACCTTTTCTTTCTTCTGTCTGAGAGGCATGTGGTTTTTCAGTTTCAAATATCCCAAGGCAAGACAGCAAGATACATAAAAGAGTTCACATGCTTAGTAGCCAAATTCAGCACACCTGTAGAAAATTTCCATATGGCCAACAAATAAATAAGTTATTAGAATTTGGGGGTCTCTTCATGGTCAACAAGAGGATATGGGGAGAAAAAGCAAACCCTATAGGGTTCCCACTCTCATTTATAAAAGAATTTAAGAATGGACCCAAACAGAAGCTTTAGGACAAGCCATGAGGCCATGCAGATTTAGAGCCTGCACAGAAGTCAGACACATGGCAGACTGGCAGCCACATGGTGGGGAGAAGAAAGCTTTAGAGAAAAGTAAAGAAGTACAAGATGCTGGGCAGCCTTAAGTGTTTTTTTTTAAAAAAAAAAAAAAAAAACATGCTTAGAAAAGGGATAAGGAGAGACATTACACTTCTCTGAAGAATTCAGCAAAGCAGGCAGACTTACAGATTTACATGTCTGCATCTGGGTCCAGAAGTAGAGCAAGGTGTGTGTGTGTGTGTGTGTGTGTGTGTGTGTGTGTGTGTGTGATAATTTGGTCTGTGTGAGGAACTCATAACTGGTTAGAGGGAGGGGGAAAGACAGTCTTGAATAAAGGATAGAAGAAAAGGAAACCTAAAATTAGATTGATGGCAAGATAAAGAGCACCCATGAGAAACTTCTGCCCCCCCACCCCACCCCCTCAAGAACTGGGGACTGTAGATAGAAGTCCTACCAAGAATACAAAAACAAACCAGAGAACAAGAGAATGAAAAATAACAGTATCAGCCAGGGATCAGAGAGCATTCATGATGTGTGTTGGGTAGAGAAGGGGGAAGGAGAGAGATGATAGGACAAGGGCCCAGTGGGGGCATTCAGAGCCCAGAGACACCTTACTCCTTAGATTGTCCACAGAATGAGGTAGATAGCGCCTTCCAAGGCCAGGACAAGGAAGGAAGAGAGGAGGCAAGAACCCAGTGAGAAGCTACCAGAGCTTCTGAGTCTCCTTCATTTTCTAGACCAGTGAGAGTGTTTCATGAGAGAGTTCCTTCTAAACCAGGACGAGGAAGGGAAGGGTGTGGTCTTCCCAGAGAAGCAGCAGCAATGAGAGGCATGTCTGTCATGATGCCTTTTCCCTAGTGAGAAAAGGGCCGAAGTCACATGCCAAAGCATCCGGGTATGACTTGAAAGTGAGTTGAAAACCTCAGGAGAGCAGGAAAGACCTCCAGGCAGGAAGTTAGAGGAAATTAGCAGAGTGAGACAAAGAGGAGAGGGATGGGTGGCTGGAGGGAGGAAGAGATCAGCAGCTCCACAACAGGGGCACTTACCTGAGCTCTGTGAGTGAGACAGAGAAAAGTATTTGAGAAGATGGACTCAATCTAGGGCCAGATGTGCTGTATGGTGGGAGTCAGCAGAGGCACCATGAATGAAAGTGCCCAGCAAAACCACAGAACTGGACCACTCCAGGGATAGAAACAACAATTTACTTAGGAACATGCTGCTAGGCTGCCACTCAGGAGCCTAGAAGCAGCAGGTAGCAGAAGAAGCAGAACCGATTTTACCAACATTTAGGGGCTCAGGTAACTTTCCATGACACTATAGTCAGAGGTGACCATTGGGGAGTGAGGAAGCCCTGGAGTTTTAGGAAACCTGGTCTCTGCAGCGGTTTTTGTGAAACCTGGTTTCTGAGGAATGCTGAGTTTTGATTTCCTCTTTCAAGTTGAGGAACCTGTTATCCTGTCATTCTGGGGAGCTTGGCAGCACTGCTGCCATTTTGACACCCTAAGAATGTGACATTCTCAAATAATATATTCTTAAAAATTTAAAAACATATATAGCTGGGTAAATATATCTGTAGTTACTTTATTCTTAAACTTTAAAAAACTTACTGCACACTAAAATTATTATTGGGTCTGTCCAATATGCTATGTGTGGTTATGTATGAGTATGGCTATTTGGGCGAAAAGCTTTGTACTTCATTAATTCTGTGAGAAACTAAAATATAAAGCAAATGTGAAAAAATAGTTATACATGAACTGTACCTAGGTCAGTCATAACCAAAAGATTAACTAATTAAAGTGTTAATTTTCAGTTTCCTTCAAAATGCAATGATTTGATTCTGATGTTTTCAGATGCTATTGCTAAAACTTGAAGCTAAAAACAATTATTGTTACAAGCCATTTCATAAAACAACAAAATGCTTTAAATACAACAGATATCTGGTCTTCAAAAGCAAGTATTTTAGAGAGACAATAGGCAATACTTTACTAAAGGTAGAGTTTATTTAAAACAACCTTCAGTAAGTTGTAAGAGGAAAGTTTTATTAAGGTACAAAAGCTTTTGTTAACTACATCAATTTTGATAGAAATTTTCTTCTAAAACAAATTATAAAAGCAATTAAAACTTTAATTTGTTTAATCAAGAGTAAAAAAAGTCGAGAAAATATAAAAATACTTTCTGCTGACTAAATATCTCTAATGTTCATTTTAAAAGTCTTCTATTAGATTGTCATGAATTATTTATTCAGGAGTAATATTAATATACAAATATTAAACACAAGATTTTTTTAAAGCTCTGATACAGGCCTGGGGAGATGGCTTAACAAGTAAAATGTTTTCTGTGTATATATGAAGATCTGAATTCAGATTCCTCGCACACATATGAAAGCCAGGCCTGTGGCAGGCATACAGATCTTCAGCATGGGGGAGGGTGGAGACATGCTGATCAAGGGGTTCATGGACCATAGTGCTGAAATGCTGAGCTCCAGGTTCAGCAAAAGATGCTGCCTCATAGAATAAGGCAGAGAGTGATAGAGGGAGGCACTTATGTCTCCTTCTGGTCTCTATATGCATGTGCATGGGCCAGTGCATTTGTACACACACATGCACACAGATGAACATTTATATACACAAAACTAATAATGAATCTTTCTAAAAGCAGAAAAAAGCTATGATTTTTCATATGAAATAATAAATGTTTGTCAAATGTCAATGTTAACTTTCCTTTTAGTGATAAAAACAACAAACAGTCCAAATTCAACAAAGGGTAACATCTGGGGTTTAGGTAAGTTTACTCTGTATGGATAAATCATACTTTAAAAGTACAGATTTCTGATTAAGGATTGCTTAATACTATGGAAAAATTAATTAAATCAACAGTCTAATTTAAGACCAACAAGTGTTAAGGGCCAAATGTACACCTTTAATCCCAACACTTGGGAGGCAGAAGCAGGCAAATCTCTGTGAGATAAAGGACAGTCTGGTCTACACAACAAGTTCCAGGTCAGTTGGGGCTGCAGGAAGACCTTGTCTTAAAAAAACACTACCAACCTAACTAACTAATTAACTACTAACTAACAAGTGTTAGCTTTAATACTTGTTAGTTCTAAGTTAGGAAACTAGTAAGCAACCATGCAGAAGGGGAGATCTTTCAAGGGAAGGGAGATAGAATACAATGGTATAAAGGGGGAGAAGGGAGAGGGAATATGGGAAGGGATAACTAACGCTAAAGATCTTTTGCAAAAGTCAAATGGAAACCTTCTATAGAAAATTTCTAAAATATATACATATGCATATATAAAGAGTTTAAGTGGAGTTATCCTATAATGGGGAAGAAGATTGCAACTAGAGACCTCATTGTCCCAAATAAAAAACCCCAGTACCAGGTTACTTATGTTTGAGCTCTTGGCCATTGGAATCCCAGACTCCTAAATAATACAGGCTATTAGTTATGCTCTTGCTTACCATCCAGAACCTGAAAATAAGACCCTATTACTGAAGACCATACGTTCTTGAGCCATAAACATGTTGAAATCAAGGGGTACTGACCCAGATACTTTATCCTTACTGCCTAACTTTCATAGTTCTGGAAAGTGCTATGATGCTACCAGAGGAGAAAAATAATAATCAATCTTACCCAGCTGTGAACTTCACCATCTACAATAACAACTGGCCTTCAAGCTATGCCCACTAGTGCGATACTGGAAGGAATATTATGGGTGTAATCAACCACCCTCTGGTTGGAGTTAAGGTCCACTGCATGAGATAGAACCTATACCTGGCCCTGGTATCAGGGCCAAGAACCTGTGGCTAGATAGGTGATAAGCCCTGGAGGGAGAACTTACTGCTACTATTCTACTGAACGAACATAGTATTAAACTGACTTCTAATGATCTATACTTATAGATCAATTAATGTGTCTCTCAACCTTCATCAGAGAAACTTCTTCCTAGAGTAGAAGGCAGTCATCTCAGAGACCCACAATGAGTCAACGTGCAGAGAAAAAGAGACTATGGAATGCTCAGCACCCAAAGGGACATCCATGTCACACCCCTCTTCCTGGAGGCTCGGGATCATTGAAGAAGATAGGACTAACAGACTATAAGAGCCAGGGGTGGTGGGGGACTACAAGGAAACAGTGCTTTCTAGTTAGCAGAGAATTTGCATGTAGGAACTCACAGAATTGTGATAGCATGCACAAGACTTACTGAAACTCAAACCAATCAAAATCCCAGCATGGAGCAGGGGAAAGGTGAACAGGGGGACCCACCCCTAGCTGAGGAGCTATTGGCATGTGGTAGCTGCTGGGACTGGAGGGATCAGTTTTCTTTATGGGCGTGACTGTTGCTTGACCACATTCCAGGGCAGGTTCCTCACCTAAGATGCTTTGGGCTACAGGTATTGGACTTAAGAGGGAAAAAAAAAAAAAATGTAAACTAGGAAATGGGGCTGATAGGGAGGTGGGGTAGATTCAGGGAAGGGAGAAATATAATCAAAATACACTGTATGAAGTTCTCAAAGAATTAATAAAAATATTTACTAAAGATCCTAATCAGTGTTAAATCTAAATAATATTCATAAAATTTTTGGATTTTTAAAATCTATATGTATAACTATGTATATATATGTATGTATATGTATGTATATATATGTTTGTATATCCTTATGTTTTTATATTAACTACGTGATACCAAATTGGCTTATAAATGTTCATCTAAGTTGAATTGGTAAATTAGCCCAAATCCCTTTTAGTCCATTGTGTGTGTGTGTGTGTGTGTGTGTGTGTGAGAGAGAGAG
>NW_008338108.1:1288397-1337283 GCF_000622305.1 Nannospalax galili
AATGTTTTATTCATTTTGAGAGCTCTCTGTTCAGATCCATAGTCCATTTTAAATTGGGTCATTTGATTCTTTGTTTATATATATATATATATTCTGGATATTAATCCCCTGTCAGATATCTGTGAGAAGCCCAGCCATAAGTGACATGCCTACCTAAAACTTGAGAAATACAGCAGAACAGGGGGAAGAAAGAATATTACTGCACTTCTCACTTTCACCAACAAAGCTTCCTCATGCAACAGATGATCATTAACCCACGAAAGCCACATCTGGCCAAAGTTCAGAGAAAAGAGACTACAGAATGCTTGTCCCTATGTAGGACACCTATGTCAAACCTCAGTCACCCAGGGCTCAGGGACCATTGTGGAAGAGGGTAAGGGAAAGACCGTAAGATGCAGGGGTGGTAGATCATAAGGAAACACAGTAGAGTTTTCCAGATAGCTGGCAAGTTAATCATATGGACTTACAGCAATGGTGATAGCATGTACAAGATCCATGGAAACTCAAGTCAGACAAATACTCAGCGTAGAAGGGGAGAAATGGGTTAGAATCCCCAGTCTTAGCTGAGAAACTATTGGCAACTGATGACTACTGGGAGAGGTAGAATTAGGGTTTTAAAAAATACTTTATTTTATTATTATTACTATTATTATTATTATTGGTCTTTTTGAAGCAGGGTCTCCCTGTAGCCCTAGCTGTCCTGGAACTCACTATGTAGACCAGGCTGGCCTTGAACTCACCAAAATCCGCCTGCCTCTGCTTCCCAAGTGCTGGGACTACAGGCATGCTCCACCATGCCCAACTCTATTTTATTATTTTTATCTTATATGTATGAGTGTATTGACTGCATGCATGTAAGTGCACCCATGTCATACAATGCCTGCAAAGGTCAGAAGAGGACATCTGATCCCCTAGAACTGGAGTTACAGATGGTTGTTAGCCACCATGTGGGTGCTATGAGCTGAACCTGGTCCTCTGAAAGGCAGTCAATGTTCTTAACTGCTGAGTCATCTCTCCAGCCCTGAGACTTTTTTGTTTGTTTGTTTGTCTGTCTATCTGTTTGTTTGTTTGTTTTGAGACGGGTGTCCCTGTAGCCCCGGCTGTCCTGGAACTCACGATGTGGATCAAGCTACACTCATAGAGATCTGCCTGGTTCTGCCTCCCAAATGCTGGGATTAAAGGCATGAGTCACCACCCCCAGCAAGAGAGAGTTGGTTTTTTTAAGGGAGTGATACTAGATAGGTTGACCAGGCTCCAGTGGATGAACTTAGACCTAGCAACATTTGGAGACACAAACTTGGCTCCATAGGTCTTAACATGTATGACAGAATGTATAAATTGGAGGGAGGACAGCTGTGGAAGAGGTGCAGATAGGAGAAGGGGTCCAAATATGATCAAGACATTGTATGATATTAGCAAAATAAAAATTTTTTTTAAATGTCATATTCTCAGGCTGGGGGAGGTGCTGTATAGAGACCACTGTTAATAATGAGGTATAGCGTATTTCAAGATCATTGCAACATTGTATGCTCAATAGTCTTGCTACAACAGAAATAAAAATGGATAAAATTTTTGTTTATGAAATCCTATAATTCATTCACATCCCTGCTACTTAAGAAGAAACATGTATCTGAACTCACATATTAAGTTTGTGAGAAAGTTTCACTGGATATTCAAGGCACTTATACGTAAGTTTTCCTTTCATTGCATGTTCAATGCTGCACCTGGGAAAGTGGCTACAAGGACAGTTTTGATGGTCTGACAAATAGTGCCCTGTAACCTGTGGTATAAACTTTATATGATTATTTAAAATGTTATAAATGTGATGAGTGATTATAATAAACATTTTTCATATTGGATTCTGTTTGAGTTTAGCAATGTAAGGTTGGCTTTTCCCTCTTCTGAGTCATTTGCTTCACTACCTTATTTTTCTTCAGCAATGATAATCCTAATCTGTCATCATGTTACTAACAGGAAAAGAATTTTCCAGAGCCTTATCTTATCTTACTGGTCAAATTTCATCAATTTTTCTTAGTAGATTACATGGAGTCTAATTTTAAGTTAGTTGAGTTTATGATTTATTATTAATGCTGAGGTTGAGGATAAAATATGTATAACCTCTCGACCATTCAAATGGAAAGTTTTACAACCAGCTGGCTCAAAATATCTCCATCTAGCCTTTGCAGCCATTGATCAGCACTAGATATGAAATGTTTTAGATCATTTTAAAACTGATACTTGCTCAGTTTTATAGTCTCTATACCTTAAAAACACATAAACTGGGTGTGGTAGTGTATGCCTTTAGTCCCAGCACTTGGGAGGCAGAGGAAGGCAGATCTTTATGAGTTCAAGGCCAGCCTGGTCTATATAGTGAGTTCAGGTCAGCTGGGGCTACAGGGAGACCCTGTCTCGAAAAAGACAAAAAAAAGTATAAGACCATAGGGCATAGAATTTCCATCAAGCACAGAGCACCATTTTCCAGATATTTTATTCGCTAGCAGTGCTTATGATCAAATATAAATTTAACTTTTGTAATAACAATGCACAGATCCTTCAAAAATGATTTTTGTGGATCCTTGGCCATATGTATAGGAAACCTAGTACTTCAAATTGAAGCTAACCATGTAAATCTCCATTTTTCTTTACAGTACCAGGAAAAGAAGCATTAACAAAAGAAATGTAAGTGGTAATCCCTTTATTTATGTTCATACAGATCTCTTCACTGCAATCTTTAAAGTCATGTCTATTACCCAGATTCTTTAAATACAGATCCATGGTGGATTTGGTTCCATCTTGAAAGTATTTTGCCCAAGCAAAATTTGTTGGCACAAGCTTGAGGTGAGCCTGTGTCATTTTATGAGATTGAAACAAATCGGTTTGAGAATATGGGTAGAATTTTGCAATTCAGATAATTTTTTTTTGACCAAGCAGGTTCAGAATTATTGAGGTGTTCTGTGGTATGAAGGTACTGTGAGGAATTCATGGGGATTTTTCAAGATGACAAACACATTGATGAAATTGGCACAAATAAATTTTATTAGAAATTCTGTTTTCTCATCCATCTTTGCAACTCCTGTTGATAACTGGTCATTAGTAGTAACTTTTTTTTTTTTTTCATCTTCTGAACTAACAAACTACTAGGATTGATAAATATTAAAATTCCTTTCCCTAGAACCAAGAAAACAATTAGAATTCTAAATTGTTTGCAAGATTTTTGACTATTTATCTTATGAATGCATAATTATATCATAAGATGCCATCAAACAGTAAATACCTGTTGTGCTGCTGTTACAGAAGCTAGAGTATATTCTGAATAACGAGAAATACATGCATGAGAAGTTGGAAACGTATAGTCCATTGTAGAGTAAATGATCACAAGAATAATAATTCTTCCACTGGGAACATTTGAGGCAGATGAGCAGTCTCAATATGTTGAAGTGGTGAGGAATCGAAAGGCTTTTGGTATGTTAATGATGAAAGAAAAGATTTGAGAGGAAACGTCTAGGAAAGATTCATTAGATAGGTCAGGAGACAATGAGAATAGAGGGAAAGGAAACAATTAGCAGAGAAGTTGATAAAAACATAAGCTCGAAAGGGAGGAAGAAAGAAAAATTAATGTCAGAGGTAGGCTTGGGCATTAAATTTTAGCATCAACTTACTGAGATTGAAAAGGAGGGTTAAAATAAGTAATGGTAAAAAGCCCAAATATCTGGAACTCAAGAATACCGCATCCTATATTGGCTGCCTCATGAGAAGTTGAAAATGTCATACAGTTCCATCTCTCTCAACAGTTCCTCTGCCCTTTCCTTCATAGCTTGTTCTTGTTTTCTCCATAGTTTTGATCAACATAGCCCACATTATATCCATACTAAGAGCCTCTTCCAGTGAGAAAATTATTTTAGGAAGACAGAATTTCTCTGATTTGTTTCTTAAAATCTTGCACCAGAGTGCCTAGAAAATTTGTTAAATGAGTGAATTAGTTGTTTTGTTGTTGTTGTTTTTTGTTTGTTGACTCCTGTTTTCTTCATTCCAGAACACTACAGAATCAGGGATGAACAAAAACATTGTTTTCTCACGAGAGGCCCCAGCTGAAAGAAAGAAGAAAGGCAACACAAATATGTAAGGGGCAAGATCTCTGACTTTCTATGATAATATAAAAATATATTCTTTAAAAAATACTGTATTAAATAGTCATTATAAAGTTCTCATAATGTTCAAACAAGTTAATTGAATATCACTAACAGAAAAATAAATTGACTAGGATAGAACACAGGAAGAGCCTAGTGCAGCTAATAAAGATGTGAGGTGTCCACGAATCTTAGTGAAGACAAAAGCTTTGATCTGTTTGGGGAAGCAGAAAATTATGTTTGGAGAAATGAAGAAAAAGTTTGATGAAGTGAAGTTGTTGATCAAATGGAATTTGTGGTTGCGCTATTCAATTAGAGAGAAAGCATGCCTGCCCTTCACTGTGAGACAATGTAGCCTGTATTTCAAGACTGGCACTACCTAAAGAGGTAACATTTTCTGCAATCATCAAACTCTTCCTTCTTCCTGATGATCATATTTTTGTACATTTCCCTACAGATTCTAACAAGCCTTTCTGTATGCCACTGTACCCATATGGAGTAGCTTACATGCTATTACACACAGACACACAAACAGAAACACACACAGATATACACACATAAAGATACACACAGAAACACACACACAATCTATATTATCTGCCTCTTGAAATTTATGAAGTCTTATTGAAATAATGAAAAGCATAGTTCCTTTTCTTTTAGTCTGAAAAAGGGTTTAAATCATTACTATATACTTCCTTTGCAGAAACATGCCAAAGGACACATAATCAAAAGATTTGTTGGCTTGCTCATCGTAGGAAAGTGTACATTTTCTGGGAATGCCCTGAATCTACTATCCTATTTGTTGTCCTGTCCTACAAACGTGAGACCTGTGAGACTAACCGGATATCATTAACTGGATAGTTTTTAATGCTTTTGTCTATTAAAAACACAGATATCAGGCTAGAGATGGCTCAGAAGTTAAGAAGAGCATTGGCTGCTTTTGTAGAGGAGCCAGGTTCAGTTCCCAGCACCCACGTGGTGGCCAAGAACTGCACACAACTCCAATTCTAGGGGAATTGCTTTGTGTGTACGTATTCTGCAAGTGGGCACTAAAAATCACTGCGATTATGTGAATCAGTTTTTCAAGGCATGAGATGCCTTGTGTCAATCCTAAGTGAAGAGAATTTTAGGTTGGATCCATTATGTGATTATGTAAAGAGACAGCCTGGTTTGTTGAAATTTGAGAATACTTTTATGCTATGAATTCTTCACATATGATTTCAAAGAAATAACTGGAGGCATAATTTTAAAAATGAATAGCCAATTTTAATCTGAGCTTTTCTATGAGGGGAAAATAAGGTTTAAATATTATGGGGAGGGCTTACTTCACTGTAGCTAGGACTTTAAGGAAAGATTATCTCAATCAGTCTTTGTGCTGTCTGCTGCTGTGCCAAGTGACAAGATATTGAAGTGAATAATATTCAACACTGTAACAACTGACCCTTTATGCACATGATTTATAATGTTTTATGTTATTGTGTTCTCTAGAGATTCTCAACACAAG
This sequence comes from Nannospalax galili, assembly GCF_000622305.1. Taxonomy (NCBI): domain Eukaryota; kingdom Metazoa; phylum Chordata; class Mammalia; order Rodentia; family Spalacidae; genus Nannospalax; species Nannospalax galili. Next base: position 1,294,029 of record NW_008338108.1, read on the forward strand.
AGACCTTCTGTCTTTCAAAGTGCAGGTGACAGGCAGATAAAAAGGACTATATCTGCTAAAAGCTGCTTATAATTTCAGGGAAGCCACCAAGATCTTGGGTCTTCAGATACCTGTTGAACTCATATGATTGCCTATGAACCTCATATACATTTGAATACGTGCATAAAAGACCTTGAGTAAAGAGAATGCACAAAAGGCAGTTATACTTATCTTGGTATGTGACTGAGGTCAACCGCTTAAAATTTTATAAATAAAATATATTAATTTAAATCTAAATTCTCATGTCATTACATTTTAAATTTTTTCAACTTACTATTTTTATTTTATACGTATGAGTGTATTGCCTGCATCTGCGTATGTGCACGTGTCGTGCAATACCCGTGGAGGTCAGAAGAAGGCATCAGATCCCCCTGGAACTGGAGTCATGGATGGTTGTTAACTGCCATGTGGCTACTGGGAATTGAACCCTGGTTCTCTGTAAGAGCAGCCAGTGCTCTTAACCACTGAGTCATCTCTCCAACCCCCAGTTATTACATTTTCATATAAAAGTTAAATGATTTAAGATTATAAAAGGGATAATATTTAAAACTCTAGCATAATTTATGTACATCCTACTTTACTAGGATACTTCTTGTTAATGTTAAGTTAAATTAGGCAAAAGTTGCCTGTTTAAATCAATAGCCTACTTTTACCCTTTCTTTCCTGTGTTAGGCCTCCAGCAGGGTTCTAGATTTTCTTTGCTGAGTCTGACAGTTAATCTTAGTTGTCAACCTGGCACACTTGGGAAGAGGGAACCTCAACTGAAGAATTGCTTCCATCAGATTGGCCTGTGAGCATGTCTGTGGGGCATTTTCTTGATTATTAATTGATACAGGAGGGCCCAGCCCACTGTGGTTGGTGACTTCCCTAGGCAGGTGGCCTAGGCTATACAGAAAGGAGCTGAGGAAGCAAGCCTGTAAGCAGTTTTTCTTCATGGTTTTTGCTTTAAGCTCCTGTTTGGATTCCCTTGATGTTGGACCATAAACCTGTGAGCCAATTAAAGCCGTTACTTCAGGAAGTTTCTTTTGGTCAGTGTTTTGTCACATCAACAGAAAACAAACTAGGACACTGATCTCACTGTTCTCTTGGCTTTCAAGCTTAACATGCCAGAGGTAACCATGAAGCATGTTGGGTGTTGCTATTTCAGCTGTTCTCAAACAAGTAGCAGAAGGTGGATGTTGGTAAATGGAGGAAGAGAAACTTACCTTTCTGTCCTCTTTGCCTCATTCAAATTATAATTTCACTACAGTGAAGAACATAGTGGTCTTGCCTTTTGGTTCTTTTTGTGTCATGTTCAATTAAAAGTCACAGTATACCTGTGTTGTCTCTTGTCCCCAAGAACAGCCTTCCATCACTTTCCTGTAGAGAGCTCTGCTAAGAGACAATTAGCATGGGATGAGAAGGTTTCTGCAACTTTCTACTTCTATCATAGCAGCAGAAGATGTACTTTTTCAGTTGTTTCTTAAAGGGTCACTGTTTCTTTTAGAGATCTGATGTATTCTTTATGCTATGAAAATTTCTATGCGGTACTGTGAAAACATGCGGAACACTATTGCTTTCTCTACTCTTGCTGAACATGGTAGGATTTATAGTCAGAAGACAATCACATTATATTGAATGACATTTTCGTACTTCGTTTATTCCCCCTCAAGCAGTGCAGCTGTAATAGCTTCTAGGAAGCTTTAAGAGTATGCAAGAACATCTCAAACCTCCAGGAACAGGCAGATTTCAAACAACTTCTCATATAATATGCTTAAATACTTAATTATTTCTTTTGTTTTTCTTTTGGTCTCCTGGTTTGGGAAATAGTCAAATAACTGGAAATTGAAGGGGGAAAATATCACAGTGAAAAAAACTAATGATTTTTTTTTTCACTAGAAGATTAACAGCCTTGTTTTTGCCCAACAGCGTGCATAGCACACTTGTGTGTTGTTAAAAATTGTCAGAACTCTTATCTAAAAGCTGTGGGTCAGTATTCCAAAGACTGTAGACATAACCCTAGGGTTCCAGAGGATGCATGGTTCCTTTAACCACCAGTGGAAGCTTTTCTCTTTTTTCTGAGAATTTTTCAGAAAATGTCAAAAGAGAACATCAAATGTTTTGGAACAGATCTGTTTTGTTGGATGAAGGGGTTTAATAAACTGTTAAGCTACACAAATTAATCTAGACCTGAGTAAGGGCCTGAAAATTGATTAAAGTGTGAGCACCTATTCAGAAAGTATTTGACCAGGAAATAAATTTATTTCTTCAAGGTCAGGGCCCCTACAAGCTCATATGTAGTTCAGATGAATGTACAGCTGGATCTGGGTTCTCTCACTGTTCCCCAGTGGCTTCCCCCTTCCAGTCCCTGAACTACACTTTCATCTACTCCGTCAAGCTGTCAGCTTCTCCTTTGTGGCCAATGCTTTCTCACAGGACCTCTCCGAAGCATTGCTGTTTTGAATGAGTATGTTGCAATAAGTACAGTGTTTCGTGTAATTTTTTTCAAGACTGAATTAATATGCCGATTTTAAAACAAGATAGAAAATAGCTTTACTTAGATTAACCTTACCTTAAAATATTAAATGTCCATGAAGCAGAATATATTATTTTTATAAAATACTGTGATCTACCTAATTTTCTGCAGTCTTTTTTTCCTTTCGAGGCTACACACACACACACACACACACACACACCCACACACATTTGGGGACTATCTGCTCTAAAAATACAAGCTTGATTGTCAGGCACTACTGTAAGGTAAAATTGAAATGATTAGAGAAATTGTGTTTGAGGGATTGTGAAAAGACCCACTGTTTATTTTAAGAGTAGTGGAAATGGGGGAAAAATGTCATCTTTGATTAAAAAGAGAGAGAGAAAACCCTGGAATCTCAGGTGACGGTCCAATGACCTTCCCTTCCCTCCTCCTCTGAGGGAACATCAACAGTCCACAAGTCAGAATGTGACAATCTCTTGCAAGCAGGCACAATGAATCTGATGAAGATGGTAACTATTTTACACTGACAGTGTGTAACAGTAATATATATACAGTAACAGTAATGTATATTGAAAGAACTTTTAACTATCTGCTCTAAAAATACAAGCTTGATTGTCAGGCACTACTGTAAGGTAAAATTGAAATGATTAGAGAAATTGTGTTTGAGGGATTGTGAAAAGACCCACTGTTTATTTTAAGAGTAGTGGAAATGGGGGAAAAATGTCATCTTTGATTAAAAAGAGAGAGAGAAAACCCTGGAATCTCAGGTGACGGTCCAATGACCTTCCCTTCCCTCCTCCTCTGAGGGAACATCAACAGTCCACAAGTCAGAATGTGACAATCTCTTGCAAGCAGGCACAATGAATCTGATGAAGATGGTAACTATTTTACACTGACAGTGTGTAACAGTAATATATATACAGTAACAGTAATGTATATTGAAAGAACTTTTAAAAATTTGTGTGTGTGGTGTGTGTGTGGCTGCATACACCCTTAGGGACCAGAGGAGCCCATCAAGTATCCTGCTCTATCACTCTCCATTGTATTCTCCCGAGACAGGGTCTCTCACTGAATCTGCAGCTTGCTGTTTTCAGCTAGCTGACAGTCAGCAAGCTCCAGTGATCCTCCTGCATTTTACCCTCTATCCCCAGCTCTGGGGCTACAGAGTTGTTGCCATGCACAGCTTTTTACAAGATTCTGCCTTGGTAACCTCATTTAAAAAGCAATAAACTATGGTCTTAAAAGGCTGTCTTCTACTGTAATCCTTAATAGTGTACAGCAAGTGGCAGTGAGATGACAGGTGTTTCTGTTTCCCCTTGATTTAACGTCAAGTATAATTTAGTGGACAATTACATGTAATCTCTTTGATATTTAATTTTCTGTACCAAATTAGGCTCTGGCAATCCTTTTCTTATCCAGGTGTAATTATTATTGTAGACTAATGTATGCTCTCACTTTGTTTTCTCTTTCCGTATGAATCTTTAATTGTTTTTTGGAATAATTAGGTAAAGGTTTTAGATCTTAATAATAAATATATTTCTTAATACAGAGTATAATATATTCTTTGCAAAAATAAAAGTGAATAAGTTGTAAGAATGTCAGACTTTTTCATTTTCTAAAATAAGAATTAAAAGAATTCTCCCTGTTCTTTAACAACTTCTTGCTCTTAAGAAAGAATAATTTTAATATAGCTAAATCCAAATGCATAGCTGAAAAACAAAATAATGATTTATCAGATATTGATATTTTACCTTAAAATTTTCTAATGAACTGATGAAAGAAATAGAAAACCACAGTTTTTCTCACAGAACAGCTTTTCTTCTGTTATCAGTAATAGCTCATATCTACTGCCCAAATGTCATGCACATTTTGGATTGCTTACAGTGGTTATCTGGTTCATATTTGTCATATCCCAGGACTGGGGTTTGAGTCCCTGCTGGTCTTCCATTTTCAGACTCTTGCTAGGAGTCATGATTTCATCAGGTGCTGCTTGTCTGAGCTCCCTCCTTAGGACACCCATTCATTATGCCAGGGCTCCAGACAGCTCTAAATTACCATACTCATCACCCCTCCCCCAAGAATTGATAAGATGCAGTATAGATTTCTTTCATAAGAGGATTTTACATTTCCAGAAAAAAACTGGGAACAAATAATAGCTTCTTATTTCTGTAGCTTGAGACCTTTTAACAAATTTCTGTTAAGAAATCTACTTATGTGTCACTTAGGGCAGGGCATGTGTCAGACATATGTGTGACCAGTTGTGGAATTCTGTATAGGCTTTTTTGATGTGTGGTATATGGGATACTTTTCTGTAAATATAAGGATCCATATTTAACATACATTAAGAAATTTCATTTGTCTAGAGAAATAGGGCTTTCTCTAGGATTTATGACCTCTCCAGACATGTATTTGGCTATATTTACAGTGCCACACATGAGTCCTTCCCCCCATTAACAGGGCTTTAAGTCCAATTAGATAGTTGTTGATTACCTCCTAGATGAAAGTGCCACTACTGCACCATTAGAGATAGTCTATTCTGCCAGTCATTGTGGTTGTTGGGTTTTACTTCTGGGCTGGATGCAGCTTGCATAATATCCTCTAGAACTATGAGAGCTGGTCTTCAGGGAGAGCTCAACACCTAAGGCTTATGGAATATAGCAGAATAAGGGGTAGAGAGAATGCTAATGTATTCCTCGACTCTCAACACTGAAGTTTCCTCATACAACAGAGTACAATGCACACAGAAGGCCACAACTGGACAAGTTTTAGACAGTAAGAGGCTGTGGAGTCCATTTCCCTGGATAGGACTCCTGTACTAAGCCTCATCCCCACAAGATTCAGAGAGTATTGCAGAAGATGGGGCAGAAATATTGTAAGAGCCTGGGTTGGTACATGAACATAAGGAAAGGGAGAACTTCAGGCCTCTGGGAACTTACTCATATGAACTTGCAGCAATGGTGACAGCATATATAAGACCCATGCCAACTCAATCAGACAAAAACCCAGCATAGAAATGGAGAAATGGGCAGCAGGCCCCAACTTTAGCCAAGGAACTATTAGCAAATGATTACTATGGGGCGAGGGAGAGTTCATCTTCTTTAAGGGGGTGACTAGATACGCTGACTAGATTCCTGTGGATGAACTTGCACTGAGGGACATCTGGATACAAATGCTTGATGGGACAGGACATGAGCATAAATATGCATGTGGACACTGGGCACGCTATAGGCACTGAGTTAGAGATTGGAATTATAAAGTCAGCAGTCCCCAGCAGCTAGAGAAGATTTCCTTTAAGTCTCCCCAAATGAAACAACCTGGTCCATTTATCTTCGCATTTCTAGTCACCAGAATTGTGAGGCGCTACATTTTCTGTTGCTTTTAGTCAACCCAGTTTGTAAACATTTGCTATGGTATCCCTGGACACAAATACAGTAAGCAATAAAAAACTGACAGACTTTAGTGATTCACAGACCAATGGTGCTGCAAGTCAGTAGGAGAGCCGATTTAAATGAGAAGCTGTCTGTCACATTCTATCTCTGAACCCTGACTTGATGCAACATCAAGAATTTGGTATTCCTATAAGCTTGGAGGGTAGCCTCATAGAAACTATAATACTAAAAACCGCTTTTCTATTTCTTTCTTAATAAATGGGACCATTATATATGCAAAATTTGACCAAAAATCTGGATGACATTCTTGACCACGCCCTCTCTACCCTTCCTTCCATATATCCACTCTTCAAGCTCAATGACTTTCTCTAAATACCCACAAAATCTGCCTGCTTCTCTGCATCTTCACATTACCACCACTCTTTTCCCAAGTAGAACCTCTTCTCTCACCCAATCCACAGCAGTGTTATAATTGGCAACCGGTGGTGCATTTTTACTGCAGTATTATACTGAAATAAAAGTAGTGCTCTTTCTAAAAGACAAAAATGAAAATGACATGTTTTTAAAAACCCTTCTCAGTTTCCAATTTGTCTTGGGGAAAGACTAGAATCTTTAGGACTTAGAAAGCATGATAAAATCTAGCCCCTCTCAATTTTCTTATTGTGTTCTATGCTTTGCTCCCCCACTGCACTGGACTTTCTCTAATACCCTAAATACGTCATTATCCCTTTATCTTCAGGACCTTTGCTGCTTCTGTATGCCATGCTCTTTACTAAACTCTTCCATCTTTTTAACTCCTGCTCTTAAGATCTCTGCTTAAAAGTGCATTGCTCATGCTTTCTCATTCTCTCAAGAATATGAAGAGCTCTTGTTCTCTTTAATTATTTCATGGAGAGTTTGTAATCACCTTAAAAAAACTCACTGTACCTGCTACCTGCCTATGTATCTATGGTCATTAATTATATGGTTAATGTTTTTCTGCACCTAATGACCATAAATTCCACAAAGTTCTTCAACTGTGTTAGGCTAACAACCATGACCCAAATACTAAAGCAAATATTTGTTGAGTGAGTAAATGAATGTGTTAATAAATGAATACAGTTAAATGAAAGTGAAAATTTTTATGTTTCGTTTTTCTATTGCATAGGCACATTGATTCAAAGATTTCAAAAGTGTCAAGGTAGAAAAACATTTCTTTTGTTATCCATGTGATGGCACTGAGACTTTATAACAAGTATTAAGTTAAATCCTGTCACATATGCGTAATTATTGATAATTTCCAAGACAAAATACATGTCTTCATTGTCTGATTTTGTATGTTTATATTTAAGAAACTATAAATCCTTAAATTAGAATACTGGATTATCCACATATGCTTTTGCATATTCAATTCTAACAAGAAAACTATCCAGAAGATTCACTGTATATGATAAAATTTGTTATTTAATAAAATTTATTATTTTTTCCCAATTTTTAAAATAACAAAACAATAAAATATTTTGAACTTTTAAATATTAAGATATTTTTAAAAGAATACCTATTTTTCAGCTCATGTGATGAGCATACAGGGACATTTCTTACTCTCCAGTCAGTAACATAGTTAATAATGAATAACAACAGCATATGAACTGATATCAGGAAAGCATTGAGCTCTCTTCACTAACTTTTAATGTTATTTTGGAATTGGTGTTAAAAATTGAGACTAGACAGATTAGGTGGTGGGAAGCAGAAATTTTTTTGCAAGATAATTTTTTTCCATTCCTTCACAGTATTAAAAATTTTCTCAAACGTTTATTAGTTTTTGCAAGTTAAAACCTACATAGAAATTTCAAACATTATCATCATAAACAGAAATTCCTATATAAAAATTCTACACCTATTGATTCACTTTGTATTTAAAAGAGAATTAGAATCTGACACATTTCTCGATAAACCTTCTAAAATTCTGTTACTCTGAACTGCTGAGATCAGAAAATGTGGATCTGGAGCCAGGAGGAGGACAAAAGGAAAACCAAGCCAGGCTAGAGACTCCGGAGTGAGAAGCAGACATGAGTTCTGGTCAATACCCTCTTGGAATTTGGAACTAGAGGGCATAAATTATTCACAATCAGAACTCAAAATAGTTCACCAAACCTTGAACAAAGGAAGTGTGTATTAAATACTGAGTGCATACCAGGCACAGTTTATTTTGATTTACTTAGTTTTCTAAGTTTTCTTAAAAAGCAGGAGTTGTCATCTTTGTTTTTGATGTAAGAGACTCCATCACGGATCAATTGGAAACTTTGTATGGAATGGAGCAGCTAGAAGTTGGCAAGCTGGGAGGTGATCCCAAATCAATCTATTCAACTGAGAATAGCTCCAGACTACTGAGGCACACTTCTGTCCACTTGGACATTCAAATCCTAATAATCACTGAGATCCAGGGGAATCTATGGGTTAGTTTCTTCTGTTAATCTTGTTCATGTGAAGGCCATTGTTATTTTCAATGTTTCTTTCAAATTCAGATATTCTTATTAATGTATAGAAACTACACTCTACGTTGATGTTTCCTTCAAAGCATTTCTCAGTACTCTTTGAAGTAATTAGTGTACTTTTTCGAGGTAATTAGTACTTTTCTTCAGAATTAGTGTTGGGATAGTGTAACATGAAAATAATTTCATGAGTTGTGAACACAATACTTTTAGTATAATACTATCAAATATTAGTAAAAAGGAAACACCTTTATTGAACATTGTGATAGCAGATATTCTGTGAGACTTTATTCTGTATAACACATGAAATATGTATGTTGCATACATATTTTGAGAACATCATTACATTAAGTGTAATTTAGTTTTGTAATTTTTGTTTCAAACATAGAGTAGCTCTTTAGAGCTATTGCAACTAACATGACACCTAGAAGACAAGAAATTCTCAACAAGTAATTATAAATTTAGTTGAGAAGCAAAGTAGGGAACAGCTAGCCAAGTCAGCATCTGAGCTCTCCCCCAAGACCAGAGACAAGGCCAAAGGCGTCAGACACTAGCACTAATCATCATCCTCTGAGATGGCCAGCATGAGAAATTGTACTGCAGAGAGAAACAGGAAAAGAAAAAAGACATTCTGTTCCTGAAATTCAAAGGCAATCACTTTCAAGGTGTGTAGCATTTGAAGCCAACTGTCCTTAGCTATCTTATCTTTTCCTATGATAGTGCTCCAGATAAGGACCAGATAAGGTGTGTGTAGTTTATAAGTTCTCTGCATAAACAATGTTACTGGTTACAGACCACATTTTATGTCTGTATCATAATTGATTTAAGCATTCTCCTACTGTTAAAAAAAAAACTTTATTCTAATAAGTATGAGAATAATGATTTAATGAGCTTCTTTATGTAAAATTTCCTGACATTTTATTGCCTTTGACTCTGAAATGAAATCAATGGATTAAAAAATAAACTTTTAAAGCTCAGGTCTAATTTTAGATCTTGGCTCTTTGAGATCAAAGTGAAGTGGTGACATTGTGTTCCAGGACACAGCTTTGGAGGGGCACTGTGTTTGTTGTGTGGGGCACTTGTTGATTTTGATCATCTGTAGACATTTCTCCTTTAGTTATTTGAAACTGTTTTTGTTGAGCTTACTTTAAGGCTATCTTGATTGTGTTACAGACCAGTGGTGGTTTCTCCTATGAATGTTTGGAAAACCAGCACTTTAACTAGGAATGAAGTTTATGAATCCAACTTTAGATTGCTTGTAACTTACCCAATTAGAGCACTGATTGGGTTGAAAGAATTATCCCATGGGAAAACAAGAATAACATGCTGTCTGATTTTTTCTTCTATTTTGTGAGGAATTTTACCTTTCTTGTATTGTCAGCAGTGCCTATCATATGAATGGGTAGTATTGACACCTATTTTTATGTGCATTCTAGTTTATTAGGATAGAATCCCCATTTTCATTCTATTCTTGTAACAGTTTATTTTTCATCAACCAGACAAATATTTGTTGTCTAGAAACAAAAGTTCTATAATGCTTTAGTTGTGATAAATCTTCAGGTTTAAAAAGAAATGTATTTGGATGTTAAATCAATCTTTGTCTATAGACAAAAATTTTGTCACATTTATCAAATCTGTGAATATATATTGACCTGCCAATGTAGTAATTCAGGAACACATACTTCACCAATTGATAGCAAAAATACTCAATTCTACTTTTTTGCCAGAGTCCATTAACATCAAATTAAAAGACCATCAAAAGAGATTCTATCATCCCACCTCAATTTCCTATATTTGATGATATTTTCCAAGATCCTTTGTTTAGCAGCATCAATAGCTTTAGCCAGAGGCAGTGTTATAGGCTGCCTGTGTTTCTAACAGATTTCATTTGTTAAACTCCTATATAACTGTGTTTGGAGATGGTAATTACTTCGAGGAAGTAATAAGATTAACTGAGGTAATGAGGATGAGGTCCTAATCCAATAGAATTACTATCCTTCAAGGAGACATTGGTGAGCTCCATGTACCAAGGAGAAGACAGCTGCCTATCAGGCAGGATGAGAATTCTTATTACAAGTTAAATTACCTCAAAACTTGATCTTAAAACTATTGGTCTCTAGAACTGTGGGAGGAAAATAAGCTGTTTATTAATGCACACAATCTACACAGTACTTTTTAATTGATACTTTGCTATGAAAAAACTAATACAGGGAAGCAGGGGCCAATGACCAAAGGACAGAAGGCAAAGAGAGGTCTGGATATTTCTGCTCTTGTTTTTAGGCTCCTATGTGGCTTCTGTGGATGAGTATTTCTTCTTCATCACTTTGTTTCTCCCTTGTGCCCGAAAGCCTTCTGTCCCCTGAAGGTCTCACTTCTGACTAAGGCTTTTCCATTATGGCCATTGTTCCTACTAGATGAATAGAACCATTTTCGATTGTGCCCTTGCCCTGGAGTGATACTGAATTCCTGCTGGTGCAATCCCTGCTTACTCTCTTCTGTTTCTCAACAAATAAATAATCTGAAAAATTGTTTTCTCCTCTAAATCTTTTTGGTTCAAAGCCCTTCAGGATGACATGACTGACTGGTTGATTAGGAGGCAGAGATGAAGAAGCAATGGAGAAAAGAAATCATCCCTTCCCTTCTTCCCGTCTCCTCATAGGGCCTAGATACCCAATACTTGTAATACTTGTAATACTTGTATTTTACTGTAGTATTTTGTTGGTTTTTGTTTTGAGAAAGGATCTCACTCTGTAACCCTAACAGATCTGGAACTCACTATGTAGATCATCTCACAGAGATTCAATTGCCTCTGCCTACTAAGTGCTTGGAATAAAGGTGTCAGTCATCACACCCAGCTTTCATAGGTTTTTTTGGTGAATAATAAAGTATACATACTGTTGACATGAGACAGAGACTGACATCATCCATTAAGTGTCGAAAATTTATCAGTCTTATGTTTGAGAAGTTCAGAAAAGAGAATTAAGAAAGGAACAAAGAACAGCACATGGTGGTATGAGTTTCAGCTTTGAAGATAAAATATGCCAAGCAGATTCTCCCAGACATGGAGAAATGAATGAAATGGAGTTTTACCTAGAATAACAGCTTTAGTCTATGAGAAGGTACAGAGAGGCAAGCATAAAAGCTGCATGAAACATTTGACTATATGAAACATATTTTAACATGAAATACATTTTAACAATTCATGTTAAAGATGATCCGGATATTTACAAAGAATTGAGAAAGCTAAAAGATTAATATGAATAAAAGGGTTCAACTTAAGTGTTTTGATGCTAGAAAGAAAGCTCAGCATGTGGAAGAAGAGAGTACTGTCTCTTTTTTCTTTTTGTCTTTTTGAGACAGGATCTCCCTGTAGCCCCAGCTGTCCCGGAACTATGTACACCAGGCTGGCCTCGAACTCACAGAGATCCACCTGCCTCTGCCTCCAGAGTGCTGGGATTAAAGGCGTGGGCCATCATGCCTGGCTGACAGTACTCTTTTGTCAGATATGCCTTGTGGTCCTTCAAACACCTTGATCCCAGATATTCCACTCCCTGCTGCCAAGCCACCTTCCCTTCTTAGGAAGACCCCAGAATATGGATTTCCAACTCAAACAATACCAACCCTGACTCCTCAGGCATAGTGTTCCACTTTTGCCTCTGGCAGAAAAACTCCTACCCTCCACATCCTCCTTAGTCTTGTGTATGTACATCCGTAAAATGGGCTTTGCTCTAGATCTTCCCATTCGTAGATGTTGTATAGTTCTGATTTGCTCACCAGGATCATGATGATGATGATGTGTTGATGGCCATCCTAAAGCCATGGATCAAAAGAAGTGTGATGACAGAGACACTCTCAGTGTCATCCATCAGTGACAGATGGAGAGGGCGAGGAAATGAATTTGTACACTGTGATGATATTGAGAAAGGAAACCCTGAAGAGAAAAAGTCAGATCTACATGCATGATTTGCAGATATGTCTAGAAAAACTCAAGAAAGAAAAATATCATGAGGATATGATTCTTCTGCAAGCCATGATGCCATCCAGGCAGGTCAGGAAATTCATGAGGAGGGATTAGAAGTAGGAGAAATTTCAGACATTGGTGAAGATGACCTTGATGCTTTTGAAGCCAAAAAGCAATCACAGAAAGAGCATAAGGAGGATTTTCATTCTGAATGTGCATCTGCTGCTTCCTCACAGCGCAGCAGGCTCCCCAGTCACTGCCTCTCTTTTAGTTATAAGAACCTTCCATGCCAGGACCACCTCCTCTTGGAACATTGCCTTCTCTACTTAAAGCTTCCTGGGCCACTTTCAGTAGTTTCTTTTTTCCCAAGACTACCAAAATACCAGGACTTTGAAGGCCTTTATTGTGACTTTTATCTCCAAGCCTCCACTAGTTAAGCTCCCAGGTCAAAACTCCATTCCTGAGTCTTGGCCCGCCTACATGGGGTCCCGCCCCGCCTCTGTAATTACAGGCTTGTCTCCAACTCCTCTTTGCATAATGCACACATCATTGGTGCAGAGCACTAATCCTAAGGCAGAAACTACTGGAGATGTTCCTACTGTCCCAAGGATATATCGTGAGAATATAAAGATACCGCTACTTACCAAAGGAACCAGAGGATGATTCTGCTGTGCCTCTAGTCAAAGCAGTCCACAAATCTGCTCCTTCAGTGCTTGCCTCAGTATAAACTAAGGGTGATGGTGCTTATGAAGCATTCGTGGGAGTGCTGGAAGAGCACTTCTATTCAGGCTTCTATTCACAGCAGTGGTTCATAGAACAAGAGGCTCCTATTAAACTTGGGTGAAAGAACAACTTCCAGTGTCAGGACAATTTCTCATATCATCTCAAAGGATAGCCTACAGGTTAGTTCTGTGGAATCCACCCCACAGAGAGGGTATTTCATTCAGAAGAGGTTGTTTACTGAAACGTGCTGGCAATGATTCCTTTCCACACTTCTCCATCCATCCTTTTTCCTTCCCTTCTACATTTCTTTGAAAATTTGTGATCAGAGGAATAGTTCTTAAATATTTGTTTAGCATCTCATGTACTTGTCAGCACTGGAGTAGAAATTTTGGAAAAGCCATTTTATTTTATCTAGTCTTACGTGTTTGAGTTCTTTTAAGTATTTTCCTATATATACTTTGTAATATTTTACTTGTAGTGAAATAGATCCATAATGTCATTCCCCAATACAAGAGTATGCTGGATAGCTTTAGTGTCAACTTGACACACCTGGTTTGAGGGAGCCTCAACTGGGGAATTGCCTCTATTGGACTGGCCTATGTCCATGTCTCAAGGGCATCTTCTTGATGAGTGATGTGGGAGGGCCCAGCCCACTGTGGCTAGTGCCACCCCTGGGCAGGTGGGCCTGGGTTACATAAGAAAGCGGGCGGAGCAGGAAGGAGCCAAGGGAGCAAGCCAGTAAGCAGCGTTCCTCCATGGCCTGTGCTCCAGCTCCTGCTTCCAGGTTCCTGTCCTGAGTTCCTACCTTAGACTCCCTGATGAACTGCAACCTGGGAGTTGTGAGCTAAATAAACCCTTTCCTCCCCAAGTTGGTATTGATCAGAGTATTTTGTCACAGCAATGAAGAAACTGACTAGGACAAAGAGAATACATGGGAAGAAAATGTACAATTCTTTGATTAAAATTATCTCCATTGACTTAAACTTTGAGACTGTCACTAAGAGTAAATAAATAAATGTTCTACACCAAGATCCAAGAGGAAAACAACAGCTTAGGCTATAGTTCAGCTTTCTTGACTAGAACTACACTGGCACAGACTGAGGCATTTCACTTCAGTTTTAATTTTTCATGGGGTAGAATGTCTTCTAGGTAATCATCCTTCTGGTAATCTTCAGGATGTACCTAGAATCCACTTTGATTGACAAGTTAGTAATGTGGAACCTGTCCCATTGTTGCTTTCTACTGAAGTCTTCCTCTCTTTTCTCAGCACTAATGATGCATTGACAGGGCCGAAGGGTGAGTCAAGGTATGCTATGAATGGCTGCATTCGCTTTTTATTTTCTCTCATACTCTCTCTCCTCCCTCTCACTCAAATAGATTTTTCTTGTTATAAATATCTGTCACTTTGAATGAAAAAAAGTGATTGAGCCGAAATGATCCATGAACAAATTTAACACTAGGAGACTCAGAGAAATCATGAACTCAGACACTGATTGTGTCACTGTGATTGCTTCTGTAAGATCCTTAATGGTTCTTTAGATGGTGAATTGGATGATGGTTTCTGATTTCCAAAGATAATTGAGTCCTATATATCTAGGTTTAATTTTTTTGCTCTATACTTCAAAGTCTGCCCAGAAAATTTTCTGGGTTGAATGTGATTGTAAATGTCTATTATATTCGGGTGAGCATATATCAGCTTAGTCTTCCAAGGCATTTTATAATGGTGTAAGTTGACCTTTCAATGCAGTAGCACCCTTATCAGGACATTCCAGTGCCTCTAATAGGTAAGAGGGACAGTTGCAGTTGACTAGATAAGAGGAAAGGTGTGCAGCATGTTCAAAATGTTCTTAGTTTTGATTTCTTTCCTCAGGACTTTGAATTTACACAGCATATTTTAGTGCAGGTGCAAGGAAACATGTTTTAACATTTTAATTAGGACGCTTACACTGTTTCACAGAGATTTACTATAGATTTTCACCATAAATACAAAGTGTTTTCAACATACAGTTTGTCACCGTATTTCAATATTTATAAGTCCTCCATGAGGATATGATGGTTTTTCTCTCTATTACTGTATTTTTCAGTCTCATTTAACTAGAAAACATTGTATGGTAAAGTATTTATTAGTATAATAATTTAGTTAAAAGCTATACAAACAATGTAATTTATAACCTTAGAAGATACACTTTGATCTAAAATTCTCAGCCTTCATTGGTAAATATAGTCCATTTTACTTGTTTTGAGACATAGTCTTACTCTGTATCTCAGGTTGGCCTGTAATTCATTATGTAGTCCAGATTGGTTGTAAACTCACAGAAATCCTCCTGCCTCAGCCTCCCAAGTGATGAGCTTACACACTTGGCTTTAAATAGAGTCTTTCATAAAATACATTTTTATCTATACAAATATTTTTCTCCTCTATTAGTATATTTATCAGTAACTTGATCAAAGCTATCTCTTTGACCCATGCTTAACACCACCTGTGACAAAGACCAACTTTCCTTAAATATCTATTAGCTTTGTACATGTAAAACTTCTCTTCTGAAGCTTGGGAAGAGAGTACCAGTTACAGGTGACTTTGTTGCAATTATCATCATCAAATAGTACTGCATCCCTATAAATAACATGATATTGGTCTAGAGACCACTAAATCACATGCAATGGCTCTATCACTTTTTAGTCAACCAAATATATGCAATATTGAAAGAAAAAAAGTAGATTTAAACATCAGACTCAGATAATGTGTTTGGTTTTATTTTGCTACAACCAATATCTTACAATAATTCTAAAGCAAAAACACTGTTTTTGTTCTGAGTTAAACTAAATTTGAAGAAAACATTTTATTTTATATGCTCTGCAAAAAAATAGGAAGCAATGTCCCTAGGCATTGTCAAAATGATTGCTGTCTCCCTTCTCTCTGCACTCAGAGTTCTAGCCCCAGGTGGTGGGTTGGGCACAGACACAGGCAATTTGTTCTTGATTGACAGGTACATGAAACCAGAGGAATGGGGGATTTCAGGAAATATGTGAAGGATTCCTTTACCTTCAGGGTTGGTTTTGGAACTCACCCTGATTTCCTGACAAAATGGTATCAGCACACAAAAGTCCTATGCAAATTCAGGCAGACAAAAACCCAGGATAAAACTGGGGAAATGAACTGCAGACCCCAGTCTTAGCTGTTGGCAGCTGATTACTGCTGGTGAGGAAGAGCTGATCTTCTTAAAACAAGAGACTCTAGATAGGGTGACTAGACCTCAGTGGATGGACTTGCACAGAGGAACACCTGGGGACACTGATTTGACACATTGGGCCTTAATACAGATGACAGAGTATATGGATTCCAGTGGGGGTGGGGGGCTGTGGGAGTGTGCTGGTTGGGACAGGGTATAACGACAATTAAGATTCTTTAAGATATTTTGTATAAAGTACACAAAAAATTCAGCATAAACAAACTTAAAATAAATAAATAATTAAAATGTTTTTTTAAAAGCCAGATTCTTTTCCATATATGTCAGAGTCAAGCTTAGAGTTGGAAAAGAGCTGAGAGACAGACTCCCAAACATCCAGCATCTCTTGTGCACGTCCCAATGCTCACCTGTTTAGGAGATCACTCTGACATCTTTTCATAACAATTTTATAAAACTGAATTTCAGTTTCAGCACTTGCTTTTTTTGTCTGCATAGATTTTTCATCCAATGGGTGTTGCAGACCAAAGAACAAATCATATAACATAAAAATATGATTTTTTTTCCCTGAAATTGGTGTCCTGATCAAATTACAGAATTAAAGGACTTTCCATAATATAGAAATAATAGACCATAGGTGCCCAAGAACCTGAATTTAGCTTTAATGAGTGAAATAATTTAATTTTGAATAGTGGTAAATTATTTCAAGGTAGAAATCATTTTATTCTACCTTAAAAGTATCATATTATCATTAAAATTATTAAATTGTGTTTTTAGCCTCAATTTTTTTGTAACCATCCAGAACCTTACTTTATGTTATTCCTAAACAAGGTTAATAATCTTTGAGACTGCTTTCTCAGTCAGCTGCAGAATAAACTTGGCAGCAAAGACCTATTCTTTAAATTTCAGGCAGTTATATCTGATTACTTACTGGAAAGTGCTACATAGATGGCCCATGGACAACTGAAATTTAACCTTAAGAAGACTGAAGTCATCACTTAACCTTCAAAAACCATTTTCCACTCCAGCATTTTTTAGCTCAATGGATTCTATCCCATGCTATGCATTGTTTTTCCATGAAGGAAAGAATCTGGGAATTGTCCCATGTTTTCTCATTCCCTCATGTGTTTAATTTTCTATACTTCTCACTTCTCCATCCCACTCCCCTAACTGAGTTCAAATCTTCAATTCAAGGAATGTAAAGATACCTGAGAAAAATACATGGGCTTGTGTGCACACATGTGCCTTAGTAGGCACACTAACATTTGTAATGTCTAACAATAAGGAATTGGTTATACATATAAAAAAACTATGCATATTATCCCACACAAGAGGATAATGTGCATGCATCAAAATGTTGGTCTATCATCTGTCTATCATCTCTCTATCTATCATCTATCTATCTATCATCATCATCATCTATCATCTATCTATATCATCTACCATCTATCTATGTATCTGTCTATCTATAATATATCTATCTGTACAGCTACCTGTGAAGTTCTGTATAAAAAGATGTGTAATATGATTGCATGTAGAGATGGCTCAGAGACTGGCTGCTCTTGCAGAGGACCTGGATTCAGTTCCCAGCACCCACATGGCAGCTAACAACCATCCCTAAATCCAGTTCCAAAAGATCCAGCACCCTCTTCTGACCTCAACAGGCATTGCATGACACAGGTGCACTTACATACATTCAGGCAATACACTCATACACATAAAATAAATTAAATATTTTAAATGTCTATAGATATGCTGGGCATGGTGGCACATGCCTTTAATCCCAGGATTTGTGAGGCAGAAGCAGGCAAATCCCTGTGAAATCAAGGCCAGTCTGGTTTCCACAGTGAGTTCCAAGCCAGTTGGGTCTACGAGGAGAACCTGTCTTAAAAACTATATATAAGGCTGGAGAGATGGCTCAGGGTTTAAGAGTACTGGTTGCTCTTGCACAGGACCTGGGTTCGATTTCCAGCACCCACAACTATCTGTTAGTCCAATTCTGGGGAAATCTTGTGTCTTCTTCTGACCTCTGTAGGCATTGTACTACACTTGTGCACTTGCATGCATGCATGCAATACACTCATACACATAAAAATGAAAATAATAAAAGATATTATAAATGTATCTTTTAATTAAAATTTTTAAATATTGAGTAAATCTTATATTTGTTTTTCATTTTACAGTAATATATTATTAAAATTATAATGTACTAAGAAGAGGAATATAAGGTTGGATTAAGAAGAAAGATTTTCAGGGGTTGGAGAGATGGGTCAGTGGCAAAGAGCACTGAATGCTCTTGCAGAGGACCTGGGTTCAATTCCCAGCAACCACATAGTGGCTAACCATCCTTAATTCCAGTTCCAGGGGATCTGATGCCCTCTTCTAACATCTGTGGTCATTGCATGAGATGGGTGCACTTACATACATGAAGGCAATACACTCATATACATAAAATAGAAACAATAAATTAAAAATTAAACATGAAAGATTTTTCTATTTATTTTACATGATGTTTGAATTTGTATCTCATATGCTGTCTTTAAAAATGAACATTTATTTTCACGAACATATTCCTATTATGATAAATATGTAAGGATAAGCAAATACTCCTAAGCATTTATACTCCTAAACATAATTTTAGGAATAAAATACTTTCAATGAAATGAATGAAGTAAAAGAGAGGCTGGACAGTACTAAAGTCTTCTCAGGGAAATTGGTTTCACCAACATACTGTTGTTTTCCTAGATTCCTCTAAAATGGGAACTTTGTAGCATTTTTTTTATTTATTTACAATAGAATACACTTTTATTTATTCTATGCCAGTTCCATACTTGTAAACAGTGTATCTTGATCATATCTCCCCCAGCTCCCTTGGGCACACATTCCTTTAACTCCTTCATGTCCTCTTCTTTCTTTGTATCCTACTGAGTCTAATTAGTTCTGTTTAAAAGTTAGGTGATCTTGTTGACCTGATATTATGCAGATTTTGTGCAGGTAACTGTAGCTACAAGGAGTTCATGATTGCAATGGCCATATCATACAGAAGACAGTATTTCACGGCATTCCTCAAATTCACCCATTTTTTTTCTAACCCCTATTCTGAGATGTTCCTTGAGCCTGGGGGTGATATAGACATTCCATTTATGGCTGAACACTCAATAGTCACTTATCCTCGGCACTTTGACCAGTTATGAATCTCTGCATTAACTGTTCATCACTACAGAAAGAGGCCTCTCTGGCCAAGGTTGAAGTAGCCTTAATCTATGTGTATTTAGATAAATGCTTAGAAGTCAGTTTGGCAACATGTCCTTTTAGAAAGACATTGGTAGTAAGTTCCCCTCTAGAGCCTATAGCTTCTTGAGTCTTGAGCTTTGGTCCAGGTTTACAGTAGCAGGCATAAATTCCTTCCTTTGGAGCAGGCCTCCAACCCAACCCCAAGTGGTTGGTGGCTCCCATAACTTTTGTGCCACTATTGAACCAGTGGACACATCTTGCCTGCAAGGTCATTATTGTAGCATGGAAAGTTCTCTGCTGGGTAATACCATTGATGATTTTTCTCTCATAGTGGCTTTCATAACACTTTCTGGCACTATGAACTGAATGTTATTCAGCAAGGAGGAAGTTTTCAGGTCAGTTCTTGCTTTATATCTCTTTTCTGTAACCAAAGCATTTAGTATCTTCAACAGTACTGCCTTACCATCTAGTTCTGGTGGGCATCCAAGAACCATGTGCTGTTTGAGAGTATCTGGAACCTCCCTGACCAATAACTCAATAGAGAGGTCTCCTATGCTGAGATGCCTGGCACTGAGATTTTCATTTACTAACCCACAGCCTCTAGAGAAAGCATTGTCCACACATGCAGGATACCTGTGTTAAAACACTTTTGAAAATTATATTTTAAATTAACTTACAAGATAGTGGCTTTTCATGAAGGTTGTTCATACAGTCTTAGTTCTGGTTGAAATATACCCATTTTCTCCTCTCTCCTGTTCCCCTGTCCCCATGTCTGCTTAAACCTTTAAACCCCAGGATTCCTCTACTTTTGTTTCTGACATGTTCTGCTGTCATATTACCCATTAAGATCTCTTTTCCTCCCCTCTCATTGACACTTTTAGACTCTACAAATACTTCAAATTTAATATCCAATTCTGAAACTTCAAAGCTCAGATCCACATATGAGAGAAAATATGTGATGTGTCTTTCTGAACCTGGGTTTCCTTACTTAATATAATATTTTCGAGTTCCGTCTATTGCCTGCACATTTCATAATTTCATTTTTCTTTACAAAAGAATACAATATATACCACATTTTCATTTTCCATTCTTCTAGGCTGATTCTATCTCTTAGTTGTGAATAAGGCAATAATGAACATGGATGTACATGTCTCTCCATAGAGTTTGCAGCATTTTTGTTGAGTTGAGATTTGAGCCATCCCGTGAAGGGAAAATAATAAGTATTAGACAGAAGTGCTGATGTCCAACCATGTTCATCACATGTAACTGAAAAGAGATGGTAACTGTTAAGGGATTAGGTGTTTATAAGGAGTGATTCTCAGAGAGAAGATGGGCTGAAGAAATTAGTGTTTCCTGAAAACTTCAGAACACATGAAAAAGCACCTACCTTTTCCTGCAGTACTTAATTAGCCATGAGCACTAATGTCTTACTATATACTATTCTATGAGTGTTTTACATAGTTTTCATTAATTCCCATTAAAATTTTTAAATTTTTACCAATGTCCTTTGAAAACTGGGGGAAAATAAAGTTTATAGGAGATGAGAAACTAGAGAATAAGTTCAGAACCATCCCAGAAGGTCATACATTAGATCCAAGTTCTAAATTACTGATAGTACTCAAAGTGTATAAGCTACACTTGAATGTGCTAGGGAAAAGCTCATCAGCCTTCTGAAATCATACCAGAGAACAGACTTAGCTACTAAAAGTCTTTGACTGGAAACAAATATCTAATCTTCAGTGTGAATTATGCATGTTCCTAAATGCAGAATGTAATCAGATAATAATAAGGGATTATTCCCCTGGACTAGGTGTAAGGTATCAAACAGGAAGTACTGGGAACTATAGGAACTAGAGCTGACAACATATCTACTGATGTTAGTTGGAGAACTTACAGCCCACTTTGGTTCAGTGCCAATTTTGCTGAGGATTTTGACACAGAGAAGTCATGCTTCTGACTGTTTCCTTATTATGCAGCAGGTGGCCACAGTCTAAGAATCTTTATGGTTTGTAAGAGTTGGTTTATTCTATTTTATATGTATTCATGTTTTGCCTACATGATTGTGAGTGTACTACATGCATGCATGGTGTCCATGTAGGCTAGAAGGAGGCATCAGATTCCCTGGAACTGGATTTAAGAATGGATATTAGCTGCCATGTGGGTGCTGGGAACCCAACTGGGTCCTCTAGAAGAAGAGTGAGTGCTCTTAACTGATGAGCCATCTCTGCAGTCCCAGCCTAGAAATCTTAATGCTTCTTGAGCTCCGTATATTTGGATGTGTTGTCCAAATAGATGGGCAACTCACTTTCATTTTATGTAGAGACAGTTTGGACAACTTTGATAAAGCAGGTCAATAATTTTTTAATCTCAGTCTCAAAAATGTATAAGCTACTCTTGAATGTGCCAGGAAAAGCTTGTCTGCCTCCTGGAATTGTACCAGAGAACCGACTTAGTTAATAAAAGTCTTTGACTGGAGACAAATACTTAGTCTCTTTTCTTTTCCCAACCATCTGAATTGGAAGCTGTGATGAGCAATGGAAGGCTTCAGAAAAGAGCCTCTCTTTTCTCTCTCTCCTGACTCTTAAAAAGTAAAAAACTGATTAGGCTGTTATTGAACTAGACATGTTACCCGTATTATTCCATTTAACCTTTATAAGAACCCAGTGAGTAAATATTCCTTTGCACCATTAAAATGAAAAAGCCAAGTCTTGGAGAGTTAATTTTGCATTTTTAAAAAAATTGTCAAGTGAGTGAAAGCATTGGGATTCCACCTTTGGTATTTGTATGATTCAAAGTATCACTGTCTGGATTTCAATTTTTATTTCTGCCTCTTCCTTGCCAGTTTAATTTTCATTTTTATTTCATCAGGTTTTGTGAAGCGTTTCTGACTATGGCTACATTGGCCCCATGCTATCACCTGGATGTTCAATAGCTCTAACCACATCCAGAACAATCCTGCTAATTGTTTCACATCCAAAACCCTCTATCTAGTCAGCTATTGTGCTGCTGTGATACAACATGGGCAAAAACAAACTTGGAGAAAAGATGGTTTGTTTGGCTTATACTTCCATCTATCACTGTGGGAATTTGGGGCAGGAACTCAAAGCAGGAACCTGGAAGAAGAAACTGAAGCACAGACAATGGAGGAATGGCACATACTGGTATGCGTCACTGGCCTGCTTTCTTATACAACCCAAGACAACCTGCCTAGGTGTGGCAATACCCATAGTGGTCTGGCCCTGCCACATGACTCAACAATCAATAAAATGCTTCATAGACATGGCCACAGGTCAATATGATAGAGGAAATGCCTTAATTGAGGGTCCCTCTTCCCAGATGTGTCAAGTTGACAACCAAAGCCAGTATTGACACCTTCCTCATCCTGTTGAAAAGGCTACAAATCCCAGCATTATGTATTAATACATTTATCTCTGTCCTCCCATAGCAAATCACCCTTTAAATCATATTGGTTTTTCCTCTTAGATATTGTTCAACTCTAAATAATTCTTTCTGTTTAAAGCACTATCATTCTAGACAAAACTACTATAAACTCTCTCTTACACTTCAGTGGTAGGCTACCTTTCTATGGCTTTTTGTGACCCTGATACATTTTTCCACAGACAGAGCCAGGGAGATCCTTCTGTGAGGATACTGATGAAGTCAATCACCCTCTTCAACCCTCAAGTCTATGCTCTCTTTAAATATTTCAATAGTGCTTTCCTATCACTTTAAATACAAAGATCAGAATCTGTAATAGGACCTAAAATGTCACCTCATCTGACTCTTGTGTCCTTCCCATGACTTCTTATGCTATAAGACCCTTCCTTTTCATTCTAGCTTCAAAAAGAAAAGACCAAGTCACATTCAATTTTAAATTTGTTTGACTGGCATAATAAGCTGATAAGTTTGAGGCCTAGACTTATGGATCCAGTTTTTATACATTATTATGTTTCCAACACATATGTTATTAGAAAAAGTACACTCAGTCAATATTTGATGAATCAAATAACGAGTGAATGCTTTTATTGTTGCTATTTCTCCATGAGACTCTGAAATGGACTTCCTTTTCTTCACTATGAAAAAGGATCATAAAGTTTTTCCAACCATCCTAGTCAGCAGTGTGTTCCTTCTTTCAAAATGATATGAGTTACACTTTTCACACTGTTCACATGTACTTGTGCTTTCTCTTTTGTTAGGAGGCATTGCACATAAAATTTAGGGCCATATTGCACATATTTGCTGATTCCCCTACCTCACCACTTCACTTCAATATTTGTAGCTTTTGCCACAGATAAAATGCTGCTACTTTAGATTTGATGCTATGTAAATACTAATAAATCCATTTATGGATTTATGAAATTCACAAAGCAATTTATTTATGAAATTCACAAAGCAATTCATGGAGAAAACCTGAGAGAAACAACTTTGGCTGGTTAACGCTGCTTTTTTTTGTGCCAGATTTGCATAGACCTGACTTTGGGAATTTAAAAACACAGAACAACAACACACACACAAAAGTATTCTGAATAAAAGTAGAAAATAACATAACAAACAAATGATAACCCAAAAAATGAAGAATGGAAAATGTTACTAGGAACTGAAATGAAAGAAAGCTTTACTAGTAAATGAAAATAGAAGAGTCAGGCTGGAGAGTTGGCTCAGCAGTTAAGAGCACTGACTGCTCTTTCAGAGTACCGGGTTCGATTTCTAGCACCCACATGGGGGCTAACCATCTGTAACTCCAGTTGCTGGGGAATCCGACACCCTTTTCTCACCTCCTCAGGCATTGTACAACATGGGTGTACTACATACATACAGGCAATACACTCACTCAACACATAAAATAAAAATAATAAATAAAATAGAACAGTTTATATTGATTAAGAAGCAAGTCGCCTCTTACCTGTGCACTGCCATTATTTCTTGGGCACTGAGTAACAGGATCAAAATAAATAAAAAAAACTTTAGAGAAATACAAACAAGGAGAAACTGAAGTAGCAGAAACATCATAGGCAGACAACCTAAAAGTCCCAGAAATTGCAACTGGAAATACAGGACATATAGGAACACATGCATGCATGTAAGAACAAATATTCTCACAATAAGGACCCCAGCTTATGTTGTCTGTCATTTGTTGTAGTACTTTCAGAAATTTGCACTGGTTGAATTGGGATTTGCTACCTCTAGACTTTCTGTTACCTGAGAAAATACTAAAACCAATAACAGGTTTAAAATAAAAAGAAAAGCACACTTTCATCAATGCATTTAACACTGTGAATCAAATGCATGTTGTTCTTCAAAACTATAAAGGAAAACTTGACTCAAAATAATTGGAAAACTCAAATAACCCCATCATGATAGGAAATTAAAGGAAGCAACAGCACCAAGAAGAACAACATAAAACAAAATAACTCCCAAAACATATATTGAAATATCAAGTCTCCAGACATTAGGTTTCACAGTGAATTTTGCCCATTTCAAAGAGGTGGTATTTGCAGTGTCATTTTTGATGTTCCAGTACATTGGTGAAAACGCTCTCAGAATTCATTCTGTGACTTTAATATAACCGTGCAAATTTAACTGGAAGTTCAAATGGAAGAAGAAATACTCCAAAATTGCTAAGAATATTGGAAAATAAAAATGAAACATTGCCTTGTTCTATCTAACCGAGGTAAGAGTATAAGAAAGTTATTTAGATACTTTAGTATTTTTCCTAAGTAAATAATTTAGATCCATTTTGAAGACATAGAATAATTAATATTATAAATCAATTATGCAAATAGTATATTTGACAGCTATTAGGACAAATTGTAATAGAGAATGTTAGGATTCTATTTCAAACCAGATCCAAAAAAAATTTCAGTAATAGTTAAAAATATAGATTAGTAACCAAATATAAAGTAATATTAAAGCAAAGGGTTTATCATTAACAAAGAAAATATATCAGTTAATTAGGAAATATTTTGGAATAACATCACATAAATGTAAAACTTTTATGTGGGTCAAAACACCATAAACAAGTAACCTCAAATAAATAGAACAAAAAGGAATACAGGAGAAAGTATGCTCGTGTGCAAGCAGTGGAAGATCTGTCCAAAGAGGAATAATGCTACAGTGAGATACTGACATTTTAAAAACATTGGCAAATGTTTAAACAATGAAAATATATAATGCTCATAAGAGTGTAGAAAACTGGTATATTCATATCTTTGATAGACACATAATTAGTTCAAAAAAAGTTGTTCTGAACATTACCTAGCTGTGAACTCTGGCAAGATAAGCCCACTAGTGCAATAGTGGCACAAAATTTATGGGAATAATCAACCACTTTCTGCTTGGATTTGAGGCCTACTGCAGAAGATGGAGCCCATACCTAGAAGTGTTATTAGGGCCAAGAACTTGTGGCTAGATTGGGCACAGGCAAAAAGGGAGAATGCAATACCATTATCTTGAAAAATGAGCATAGTATTAAACTGACTCCTAATGAGTTGTTGCTATACCCATAGATCAGTGCAGTTCAAAACTCCCACCAGAGAAGCTTCTTCTTGCAACAGATGGCTATTAACATAGAGACCCACAACTGGTCAACCTGCAGAGAATAAAAGACTGCAGAGTGCTCAGCCCTAAATGTGATATTTATATCATACCTTCTCCCAAGGCTCAGGAATCAGTATGAAGATTGTATGAGCCAGAGGTGATGGACCACTCTAAGGAAAAGCATTTTTCAGATAGCAAAGCAGTTGCGCAGATGAATGCACAACAGTGGTAATAACATACACAAGACCCATGCAAGTTCAAGCCGAACAAAATGCCAGTATGGGGATAGGGAGGTGAGCAAGAAGCCTCACCTATAGCTAAGGAGCTGCTGACATTTGATAGCCATTTGGAGAGGGAGAGGCAATTTTCTTTTAAGGGTGTGATGCCTGGTAAATTGACCAGGCTCTGAGGGATAATCCCACACCCAAGAGCAGTTGGGGACCACAAATTAGACTCCATAGGCCTTTGAAAAACAATAATGGGGGACATAAGTGAGAGGTGGGTAGTAGGTTGTAGATGGAGATGGAGGATGGTGAAAGTCCATTGTATGAAATTCTCAAAGAATAAAGCATATTTTTTAAATTGAGAGATTTTAAATGTGCTGATTCTTTAGTGGAGTTACCCATGGCTAGGTATCTATACTATAGAACTATTTGTGGAAATACACATCGAAATATTCACAAAGTTGCTCAGTAAAGCATTCTTAGATAACAAAAGACAATGGAGATAGTCTAAGTTAATCATCCATTCAACAGGTTAATGCACATCTGAGACTGATAGAGAAAATGGTAAATGATAACAAAATTAAACAGTGGTACAACACCAAGCTAACTATTCTAAATATTTCAGAATCCATTAGCTGAAAACAACTAGCACACACAGTTTTCTATGTGTAGAGTTGATTTCAGCCATACATATATTGCTTTAGGAGGCTTCTTTAAAATTTGGGACATTTATATGAATTATACTTGAAGAAATAGAGCAAGTTGTCAAATGTTATCTACATATTTAATGTATTTATTTTAAAAGGTAAAAAGAAAGAAACAAAAATCTACTGTTTAAAGTATGGTGGTGTGGTATAAATACTTTGCCATATTTACTGATGTTTATTTTAATTGACATTAATACCTTGTCAAATCAACTGTATCTTCAATTCTGATTTATCAGTTGGGATCTGATTAATCAATTGTACTGTTGCTTTTCTTATATATTTTAAATATTTTCCCAAACAGCTTACCTTTTTTTCTTTCTGTGTTTCATGAAAGTATGACGATTTATAAAAATTAGTTTTGGAGTCATAAGTTTCCCAAGTGGGGAAAACAGGAAAGAGCTCAAGAAATAGAGAAATTTTGGGGGAAGACATGGAGTTAGGAGACAACACCCTGGCCACCTCCCTTATCACAGAAAAAAGGAAAGTTAGAGACTGAACAGCAAGGCTCTGATACAAGTGGTTAGGTGGGAAAGATAACCAGAATCCCATCCCTTAACCTGAAGTCCCTGGGAGCCAAGCCCTAAGCCCAGAAGATTCTGCACTTCTGTAAGGAGTGAGGAGAAGGCCCTGTTCTAGGAGTGAAGAGAGGGCCCTGCTCTAGACAGAGTTAGGAAAGGGCCTTATCCTAGAAGGCATGAGGACAAGACCCTTCTCTAGACAATAAGGAGAGGGCCCTTCTTTAGGAGTAAAAAGAGGGCCCCATTCTAGAAGGAATGAGGAGAGGGCCCTGCTCTAGATGAAATGAGGAGAGGGCCCTGCTCTAGACAGAGTGAGGAAAGGGCCCTGTTCTAGACTGCGTGTGGAGAGGGCCCTTCTTTAGATGGAGTTAGGAGAGGGCCCTTCTCTGGAGCAGCAACAGCAGCATATAGTGTGTCTCAGCAGGAAGATCTGAGTCAGCTTCTAAAAGTCACGACATTGAGCTTTTACTCTACAAGTCTATGGTATCTAGTAGAGAGAATGTCCCCCTGCTATAAGGTAAGTCTTTTAAACCTCTTTTTATAATGTATTAAGTAGCTTCTATAGTGGGAAGCTTCTACACAGCTTTTTCTAGAATCCTTTAGTGTTAGCTGTCCCTCCCCATACTCTGTTTGCTGCCCTGCCCTCTCACTTTCCACACCATTTAACCCTTTCTACTCTATTATTACCCTATTTCCCTTTAAATCACTGCATTCTCCCTACCCTCCAAGGAAATCTCCCACACACCACCCATGATCATTTATTAGTTTTCAGACTGCTTTGGATTTTCAAATTGAAACATGGATATATAAGATTTCAAGGCTTGCATAGAGAGAACATGCAATATTTGTCTTTCTGTATATGGGTAACGTCAGTCAGGATGATTATTTCCAGTTCTATCCATTTATCTACAAATTTCTCAATTTCTTTTTTTTTAAAGAGCTGAATAACATTCCATTGTGTATATGTTCCACATATTCATTACACATTCACCAGTTCATGGGCGTCTAGGTTGTTTCCAATTTCTGGCTTTTATGAAGATACAACAATAAACATAGATGAACAGGTAATTCTGTACTAGGGTATAGAGTCTTTTGGGTGAGACGGCTATATCAAAAGGCAATTCAATTTCTAACTTTTTGAGGAATATCCACAGTGATTTCCATAGTGGGTACACGAGTTTGCACTCCCTTCCTCTTTTGAAGTTGTTGACCTGGGGTCCCATAAACCCTCAAACAGTATTGGCCATTGCCCCTGCTTTTGGTTACCTTCCAGAATTTCACAGTAAGACCATATTGCTGAAGACACTACATACATGATGTAGAACAAGCAAGGTGAAAGCAACCTGGTGCTGACTTCAAAGCCTCATCTCTACTGTTTAGCTTTCATTGTGCTGAAAGAGGGTATGCAAGCTTCCTGAAGAGAAAATTAAACCTGAACTTTACCTAGCTGTGAATCCTGAGAATTACGACAACTGGCCATGCAAAATATGTCCACCTATGGAATAGTGGCATGAATATTACAGGAGTTACCAACTACTTTCTAATTGAATTTAAGGTCCACTTCATGGGATGGAGCCCGTACCTGATATTGATATTAAGCCCAGGAACCTGAGGCTAGACTCATCAGCCAAAGCCTAAGACAAGTATTCTGCTAAATGGATACAGTGTTGAACCAATTATTGTTATAGTCATTGATTGATGCATCTCTCAACTCTCAGAAGAGAAGCACCCTTATTCAGGAGCTGGTGATTAATACAGAGAGCCACAAGTGGCCAACATGCAGAGACCAAGGCTTCAGACTGCTTATCTTGAGAAGAACATTTGTATCTAACTTCTGCCTCCCAAGGCTCAAGGATCTTGCAGAAGAGTGGACACAAAGATTGTAAGAGCCAGATGATGTGAATGACTAGGTTCCAGTGAGTGAGCTCATATCTTAGAGTATTTGGGGACTCAACTCTGACTCTATAGGCCTTTATACACACACATATACATATATACATACATACTTCTATATATGTAAGATCACACACATATATATACACAGAAATTTGGTGGTAGGGTTGTAAGGGGATACAGATATCGGAGGGGGTCTAAATATGATCACAATATATTATATAAAATTTTTTAAAGGGCAAGACATTCAAGGAGGTGAGACATCATAGTGGATTCCGGTGCTCCTCATAAGAAGACCATAGTACTTATCAATCCAAAAATGGCATGAGCTTAACCCTGCAAGTCTTTTAATCTGCAAAGGCTCTGTGCAGGAAGAGACTTTATGAATCAGTAACCAAAGGCCATGATGACAGGAGTCATCTCAGCAGATGCCACTTTGTAAAAATAAGAATAAGACCATGCTGCCATCACTGATCGCCCCAAAGCCTTGGCACATTGCCAGCTCCTAGCCATGGACTGAGTTCTGAGGAAGAGACAAGGTGTAATTGCAGGGAAGGACTCAACCAATGTGTGGGGAGCCTCCACTACAAGTTAAGTTGTAGGAAAATAATTTACAATTTTTTTACAGTTTAGTTTGCAGAGTGAGATTTGAATTGACCACTACCTGAATCTTTTTTCTCTACTCTCAATTTCTCTAGGTACCAAGTTCTTACCCTCCCAACTGCGACTTTGGAGAGTAAAAAGAGATTTTCATTTGTTTCCTTATAAATTTCTATTACGTTAGACTTTTATAGCACCATTCATTTCCTTTTAAAAATAACAAGAAAATAGGAATTGGCAGTTAAACCCATACACATAAAATTATAGAAAAAAAATCTCAAGTTATTTGCTGAAGGTTACACATTTCCAGGTAAGAACCTCTCATCAACTCTAATAATCATTTCTATTTTCTTGCATTTAAATTTGAAATCAATTCATCAAGTGAAATAGGTATGGTCCTTTTTAAAAATAAGAGATTGTTCAGTGCTTTGGGTGGGCCTGCTTCTTTCCATAGCCCTAATTCTGAGTAACTGAAGGACTATCAACTCTGCTTCTGCCTGTTCATTGTTGGATACCGTGTTCAGGATTTTATTCCTGACACAGCAGAGCAGCATATATGGCAATTTCAGTTATCTTCAAGATTGATACAGCATTGTGATACTTACCAGGATCATACGAACTTTGAATCAATCACTGAGATAAATCCATGCAACTGGTGTCAAGAACCACAGTCATTTCACACTTGTCTTCCTCATTCCTTAGAATCAAAGGAAATAGAATCCATTGGACTCGCTGAGCTGCACAATACAGCTTCCACTCCCAGAGGGTTTTGAAATTTGTCACTGTTGAAAAATGTGTCTTGCTATGAGGAAATGGAGCCTGGCATATTTGTCTACACATGTGAAAGAGATGGGGGATGCCCTACGGTCCTGTCTCATAAATAAGCTAAGCCAGAATACTGTTGCACAAAACCATAATTTCTAATCACTGGCATATAAATAGTAGCTTTATTTTTCATGGTCCTGAAAAGATTCTTTAGGAATCTTACCATTACTCCCTTGCATCACATAAAAGTTAATGAAATATTTCTAGATAGAATATTCTCCTTTTACTTTTAAATATATTGAGGAAAGAAAATATAGTTAAGTTTCTCTAAAAATGTAACTTATAGTCTCACACTCCTTACTTCTAGGCATCTCTTCCACATAAATCAACACCTCATTTAACCCAAATTATGAGAAAGATGAGTGAACTAACATTATAAAATATTAAATTATTTAAAAAGTAATTTAACCTTGCCCTGATAATTGTGGATTACATAGCAATGAACAATATAATTATATCTTGATAATTTTAAGAGTTTTTACTAGCTGACTCATCCAAAATTCAAGGGTTAAAGGGGTTTCCATAGTCAGTCATTATTTCTCAAGTTCAGGACTCAAATATCATGAGTATTCTTGGTCTATCAAATTTAAGCATGTAACCTCTCTTTGAAAATGTTGTTAGCTATCTAGGATCTCACTCAGTTTGAAAGTAAATGAAGCAGCAAAGATGCATTATTTGAATAGGTGCAGTTCCATGTCTTATATCTACAGTTAGGGAAAAATTGGTTTCCTAAGCCCAGAGAACCTCAAATTGTGGACCCTCTTAATTCTTCCCCCAATGTTATCCATTTTCTTGTAGTTTTATTGGTCAATATGCCCCCACATACAAAATCTAGGCTGAGAAATATGCTGGAATCTTCTAGCATATCAGGACAATGGAAAGGGAATGGAAATATGTCCGCAGTTGTGACCCTAACTCAACTGTAACTTTGGCTCCATTCAAACCCCTGGATTCCTGTGGGTGGGTGTGGTTAATTTGAGCTACTTCAGAGAATATATGCCGTAATTGTTGTGAGTAAACAGTGGTCAATTCCAAGGAGTATCATCTTCTATGAGAAGAGGTGGCAGGTCCATAATTCTAGATTTTCCCTGGAAAAGTTAAGGGCATATATGAACAGAGTTCAGTTTCCTGAGAGGAAAGCTTGGCCCGATATCAGGATCAGCCCAATTACGCAGCAGGAGCCAGGGCACATGGTGTGTTATATTTCTCCCTACTGTGACAAAACACTTGAAAGAATCAACTTGGAAAAGAGGTTTACTGTGACTCCTGATTTTAAAGGGTACAGTGTAAATATGCCGGGGAAGACATAGCAGAGTTCATGTTGGTGGGACCATAAGGCTTGCAATCCTTACACCCTGTGAGTCAGGAAGCACAGAGATAGGCCAAAAATGGAGATGGGCTATCCTATGTCCCACTCTAGGTGACTTTCCTCAGTCTTCCAAAATAGTGTCATCATCTGGGGACCAAATGCTCAAACACATGGGCCTGTGTGGAAATATTTCACATTATGCCGTAGTACATAGGTTGACTAGACAGACACATGGAAAAGGAAAAGGAAAGCTGTGGTTGTCTAGTGGAACAATGGGACACGTCACCTTTAGCACACCAGACATTGTCAGATGGTTCAAATCCCATTAGTGAGGGTTCCCTGGGTGCTACTATGACACACTACCTTGGTTGAAATCCATCCATAAACTAGGCAGGAATGATCTTTTACATTGAGGACTCAGAGTCGAATAGTCAGTGGAGCTGAGAAATTCATGAGCATTATTTATTTGTATCAGCTTGCTGCTTGGGTCTTCTCCTTCCCAACTCTTGTGCTTCCAGGTTCCCAGAGAATATATGGCATACATGAACCATAGGAATCCTTCTAGGAAACATTTCTCTCTGACAGAGTTTAGGACCACATCTTCTTCTATTTTCAAGTCTAAGCTGGAGGATGATTTATTGTCACTTCAAAGCATATGCTATTTTGTGTTTTATAAATGGAAACTGGGAGAGTTGTATCCTCTGAAAAGCATTCTTTGGGCTATGTTTAAGCAAACCCTTGTGGTAAGAAAGATGGTGTTCTTGGCAGAATTTCAAAACAAAGGCCACTCTGAGGACAGGACATGAAATTATATTACAGCAGGGAGTGTTTAAGCAAGAGACCCAGATGAAAATGCCAATTGTAGTGACTTTGGAATATAAGACTATGAGGTCATACAGCGTTTTAAAATTAGGTCAGGGCATTTTTCACAATAAGATATGCTTAAGGGCAATATCACCTAGATAACAGACAACTTAGGTCTTATGATTCCTTATTTTTTTCTCTTACTATATACAAAGAGTATATCATTAAGAAGACATTTAACCAATATAAATATGAGGCTATTTTAAAAAATATTTTATTAATCTTTTATGTTTTTATGTGTATGAGTGTTATGCCTACATGTAGGTAAGTGCACCCATGTCCTGCAATACCCACAGAGAACAGAGAGGCTGTCGAATCCCCTGGAACTGGAGTTACAGACAGTTGTTAGCTGCCATGTGGGTGCTGGGATTTGAGCCTGGGTCTTCTGCAAGAACAGTGTTCTTAACCACTGATCCATCTCTCCAGCCCCATATGTGACTACTTTTATAAAAATAAATGGCAGTAAAAAACAAAAGATATATGAAGCAATTCCATATTTAGCTTTTAGAAAACAAATACTGGAGGATCTAATGCCAGTAACAAATATACGGTTCTACCAGGACTGGTGTTGCTTCAGGAGGATTGGAAGTCTGCTCAGGGATGCTTATTACTACTTCTTTCTGATTTGATGAACACGACGTATCAACAGTCAAAAGGGGAGTCTGATGAACTCACATGTCTATGCCCAGTAAGAATGCCTCCTCTACCTAGAAAGAAGTTTACACCAAACACTTTCCTTGCTGGATTAACATTTTTATGCTATATCCTTAAGAGGCATAGAGCGATAAATCACTACAGTACTGTCGAAAGATTTTGGAGTTTCAATAGCACACTAACAGAAATCTCATATCCTTTAGACCTGGGTCTGTGTTCTTGCAGGTTCTGAAGCACAATGCTATAATTACAGGCCTTGAGACATAAAGGTATTAAGTTTTCCTTCCTAGAAACAATGAAATGTTTCTTATATTTGATTTTTAGTGTGGCAAAGACTGAATCTTGTGCTGCATTACAAAGAATGATTTACACCTTTTACCCATATGGTTAGAAAAGAAAATCCTGTTAAATCCATGAGGTTCTGTACCTCAGGGATTCTTTTGTTTTGAATAAATAGGTGCCCTTAAGTCAGTTTAATTTTCCTTTAGAGGCAGAGAGCTTAATGTATGGACTAGCTTTTGAACCTGGAGAAAACTAAGAGGCTGTCTGCACCTGCCTCAATAAAATACTCTCAAAATCATTTTGAATGGAACTTCTGAACAAACCAATTAAGAGTGATACATTTAGAACTGGGATCCGAAACTTAAGATATTTATTGCAAAGATACAATGAAGATGATTTGAGCACAATGGGGGAGCGTGAGAAGAGATAAGCATCTAAATGAGAAAAGACTTGTTTTTTCTTTTTTCTCACTGTGCATCTGGTCTTGTTAACTCAGTAACACTCACATCATAACTCAGAGCAAGCATTCTCCAGGTCCTAACTAGGCTACTGCTTGTTCAGGCCAGACAGCAGAAACACCTTCCAGGTGTCTCAGCCCTCCTGTGAGAAAGGAAAGGGTATGAAATAATAAAACCACAAAATGGGAAGGACTGTAGTCATATATTCTAACCATCCATCTAATTATTGAATCTCCTTTTAATATGCTTTCTGTATGGCCATCCACAGATGGAGAACATACTGTTTCTCAAAGGGCTTACTCTGTAGTTGTATAGTTCCAATTAATAAGATCTTACCTGCTAAATTTGAACTCTCTCTTTGTACGGTCTCCTCACTGACCATATTTATTACTTGAGTTTGTATTGAACAAATGTTTGCAGCAGCTCCTCAGACTGGAGGACAGCCTATACCATTACCCTTGATGCTACATGTATTCTTTCCCTCAACATTAAATACAACTGGCCCTTTTTAATATAATAGTATCAGAACCCTTACCAGTTGTTTTTTTGGGAAACATTTAAGTTTCTTTACAATGAAAAAAATGTGGTATTAGGATCAGGCCTATTTTAAGATTGAAATAATGGAGAGTTGGATTCTTGCTGCTCCATTATGAAAGTCTATACTTCCATTAGTGCATCACCTTTAGTGTCTCTTGAAGGAGAACTCTATCTTTTATGTTTATGATTTGTAGCGAAGTTATGTTTTTCCTCTTCTGCACTGGGTAGTTCTTTTAGACTCAAGTATAGCACTTGGTGTTTCTGTGTGTGGGTTTTTTGGTGGGGTAAATGTTTTAAAAATTAAAAATATTAGTTTCAAGGCAGCTCAGGATATAGGGAGACCCTGTCTCAGAAAGACCACACACACACACACACACACACACACACACACACACACACATATAAGATGACACCACCCACTGTGGGCTGGGTCCTTCCACATCATTCACCAATCAAGAAAATGCCTCACA
The DNA here is from genome assembly GCF_000622305.1 of Nannospalax galili. Taxonomy (NCBI): domain Eukaryota; kingdom Metazoa; phylum Chordata; class Mammalia; order Rodentia; family Spalacidae; genus Nannospalax; species Nannospalax galili. The sequence goes on from NW_008338108.1 coordinate 1,329,385, forward strand.
AACATGCTCACAGGTCAGTCAAATAGAGGAAATTCCCCAATTGTGATTCTTGACTAGCTGGGTGTGATGGCATACGCCTGTAATTCCAGCACTTGGGAGGCAGAGGCAGGCAGATTTCTGTGATTTTGAATCCAGTCTGGATTACATAATAAGTTCTAGGCCAGCTGGATCTACAGGGAGACCTTGCCTCACAAAGACAAAAAAAAAATTAGTTGATATAGGATTACATCATTTATGAGGTGCAATGTGACACTGTAGCACATGTACGCAATGTATAATGATCTGATTAGGAAAACTGACATGCTCATCAGCTTAAGCATTAATCTTTGTTTTGTGTTAGCAACAAATGGTGCTGGCAAAACTGGCTCTCCATCTGCAGAAAAATGAAATGTGACCCTTATCTTTTACCCTGCACAAAAGTCAACTCCAAATGGATCAAAGACCTCAATATAAAACCTGAAACTCAGAAACTGCTAAAAGAAAACATAGGCAGCACCATCCAAGATATAGGCATCAGAAAGGACTCTCTAAATCAGGCACTAGCTGCTCAGGCACTAAGGTCAACATCTGTAAGTGGGACCTCATTAAATCACAAAATTTCTGTACAACCAAAGAAACAGTTAAGGAAGGGAACAGGAAACCCACTGAGGGGGAGAAAATCTCACCAACTACATATCTGACAGAGGATTAATATCCAGAATATACAAAGTACACAAAAAAAACAAAGAAACAAGAAAATAAACAACCCAATAAAAAGATGGGTGATGGATCTAAACAGACAGTGCTCAAATGAAGAAATATAAATGGCTAAGAAGCACCTTAAAAGTGCTCAATGTCCTTAGTAATTAGAGAAATGCAGATAAAAAGCACTTTAAGATTCCATCTTACCCCAGTCAGGTTGGCAAAGATCAAGAGAATGAAAGACTGCAAATGCTGTAGAAGATGTGGAGAAAGAGGAACACTCCTTCACTGCTGGTGGGAATGCAAACTCATGCAACCCCTATGGAAAGCAGTGTGGAGAACCTTCAAAAAACTAAAAATGAACCTACCATATGATCCAGTGATACCACTCCTTGGCATATACCCAAAGGACTCATCATGCTGTAGAGATACCTATATATCCATGTTTGTTGCTGCTCTCTTCACAATAGCTAAGAAATGGAAACAACCTACATGTCCCTCAACTGACAAATGGTTAAGAAAAATGTGGTACATCTACACAATGGAGTTCTACTCAGCAGTAAGAAAATATGAAATTATGAAATTTTCAGGTAAATGGATGGAGCTAGATAGTGTTATACTAAGTGAAGTAACACAAATGCAGAAAAGCAAGCAGCATATGTTTTCCCTCATTTGTGGATTGTAGCACCAATCTCTTATATGTGAGTATATAAATTCTGATGTAACACCAGGAGCCAGGTAAAGGGAAAGGATACATGGGTAAAGGACAAGAAACAACCTGAAAGGGGGATAGTAGGGAACAGATGTTACCTGAGGGAGGTGGAAAAAGTGGGAGTAATCGGCAGGGAGGAGAGGAGAGAGGGACATGCAAGGGACCATAGTGTGGGGGAGAGAAGGAAGTCAGGAGAGGTATTGGCGGGCAGTGGGGATAATGGGGCGCAGTGATTAAGGAGGGAGGAGGGAAGCTGGATGGGAGAAAAAAGTGGAGATGAGTGAATCTCGGGGGGCTAGGAAACCTAGAGGGAAAAGTGATGCCCTAGAAACCCTGTGAGAAATGCACAGAGTGTCTCAACATTACTGCATATGTATACCTGGGAGCTGCTTGGCACGGAATGCAGTGATAAATAGAAGAGACTTCCCTTAGAGTGACAAGCATGTCATACTGCATTCATCAAAGAAGCTTCTTTTTGCACATCTGTTCAGGCACAGAGAACATACACCTGGGAGATGCCCAGTACTAGGTGACACATCTACAGGTGAATATCTAAGGTTCATGGAACATAGTAGATAAGGGGTAGAGAGAGGGCTAATGCACCCCTCGACTCTCACCAGTGAGGCTTCCATCTACATTAGAGTGCAATGCACACAGAAGGCCACAACTGGCTGAGTTTTGGAGAATAAGGGACTATAGAATGTAGGATGGGACTCCTATATGGAGCCTCACCCACCCATGGCTCAGTGACCATTGCAGAAGAGGAAACAGAAAGATTGTAAGAGCCATGGCTGGTTCATGAACATAAGGTTGTGGAAGCTTCTAAGCCACTGGAGACTTGCTCATGTGAGCCTGTGGCAGCTGTGGCACCGAGTATGGGACCCATGTCAGCTCAATTAAACAAGGGCCCAAAGGGGAAGTGAGAAATAGGTGGTGGGCAGGCACTAGATTGAGAACTATTTGAGACTGATTACTGATGGGTAAGGGAGAGAATGACTTACATATGAACACTGGATGGGCTGACTAAACTCCAGTGGACGCATTTACACTGAAGGACATTTGGGTACAAACACCTGAATGAATAGGACTCAGCATGTATGGCAGAGTGCATAGGGCTTGGTGGGGAGATAAAGGGAGGAATGTGTTGGGGAGGGGGTCTGGATTTGAGTGGGAAATGTATGAAATTTAAAAAGCTCACTTTAAAACAAAACACCAAAAAACCAAAATCCTCTCTACTGACTAGCTTGAAATAGAAATAAAAAATGTCATCAACCATAGTTACCCTACAATGCCAAAAAATGTTAGGAGAAGTTTTTATCCAACTGTACCTCTGTACCCACTAAATATCGTCTCTCCACATACACATGACTTTCCAGTCACTTTCAATCATTGTCTCTATTTGTTTCTTCTTTTTTTGTCTTTTTTAAAGACAGGGTCTCATGTCTCTCTATTTCTATAAGATCAATGTTTTTAGCTTTTGGAAAATTTCAAAAGAATCACCAAGTGCTCATGTGTGTCTTCCTGAACCTGGCTCATTTCACTTAGACAATATTCCATCATGTATGTTTATCATATTTTCTTTTCCATTCATCCATCAATACATACCCAGGTTGACTCTGTGTCTTGGGTAATGTGAATAGTGCTGTAATGAGCACACAGGTATAGTGTGTTGAGTTCAGGCCATTATTCAAGCATCTCAGGATCTTTTAAAACCCATACTTTGATATATTCTTTCTGCATCCCAATTGCTTCATTGATAGTAATAAAATGACCTCATCAGATTATTGTGAGGATTATCCAGCATATAGAAATTGGTTAGGAAAGGGCAAAAATAAAGAAAATTATTTTAAATTTATAAACAAATCTTATTTGTGAAATTGTTTTTAATTATACATTTGTGACACCATGCAAAATAGCCCTGACATTTTAGAATAAAATCTTTTATTTAAAATTTTACTGTAGGCAGTTTGATTTAAAAATGTACATGTCATGATATAAGTGAACATCATAGCCTTTACATTTATAAACTTTCAAGAGAAAATATATGTATTTATATTCCTATGCATTTCCAATTAAGCAGGCTATATAGTTGGACAAGTTGAGGCTCATTTTGAATTGCCTCTTAAAATCCAAAATCCCACCTCCTAGAGCCATCTGCCCCTGGTAAACTCCAGATCCATCAAAATGATAAATCACTGTGCATCTCCTCTATGTGGAATCATTACTCAAAGCTGTAGGGTAGTTCCAAGTTGTTAATGATTAAGCACCATGTGTGTGACACATGTCCTAACTGGCAGTCTTTCCCCAGAATTAAGTGGGCCAAGTATAGAAAATCTTCAGAGATTTTCTCAGATCTGGGCTCACATCTCAGCACAAAAGCATTTTGCCAGTTCAGTTCTGGGAAAGTTCCTGTTAGCGCCTCATTGTTCTTTGGTTGAGAATAATAGTAACTTCTAGAGTTGAAGGCTTAGAAATAACATGCGCAAATTAGCTTATATATACATATATATATATATAGAGACAAGGTCTCTCTGTAGCCCCAGCTGTCCTGGGACTCACTATATAGACCAGGCTGGCCTTGAACTCACAAAGATCTGCCTGTCTCTGCCTCCCAAGTACTGGGCTTAAAGGCATGCACCATCATGCCTGGCCCTATTAGCTAATATTTTTATTGCTAACATTTACTGATCATCTCTCACACGAAGGGGAGATAATGATGACAATAATCAGTAAGAATTTAGGTTATGCCCACTCAGCTTCCATGAATCAGCCTTGCCAACATCACCATCTAATTAGAAAAAATAGTGAGAGAAGGATATGGAAAAAACAGAACCACATCTTGTGGAAATTAAATGTGCCTTGGGATCAGTGTGGAGGTTGAAATACATTTAAAACAAAACCTTTTCATTTCTTATATTAACAAATAAAATATTGAAAAGTCAGACAGGTTTAAAAATGGCCTAATGAAAGCTGGAAAGATAACTGCTCTTGCAGAGGACCTGGGTTTGATTCCAGGTACCCACATGACAGCTAACAACCATCTGTAACTCCAGTTACAGGGAATCTGACAGCCTCTTATGGCCTCTGCAGGCACTACATGCATCAGTGCACTTACATACATGCACACAAAACACTCACCATAAAGAGTAAATAAACTAATAAATAAATAAGAATGGCTTAATATTCTTGTGAATAATTTCATTGGAGCATGAAAACATTGAGTCTGTAGCCTCCCCAATCCTATATTAAGATGCTCCTGTATACTACCACACAGACAGAGAAGACAATACCCCTTGTGGCCACACATTATGTGTCACTGCACCCTTTCAGCTTCTAAGCTCTTTCTGCATCCTGGAAATCATGAATTGAAAATATTTTTATCTCAACCATAATTGAATCATGGAAAGCTGCTAGTGTTTCTTTGTCTACACAGCACATTAAGCATGAAATGAAACCCAGCATCAAATAGCCAAGGTTCTTCTTTGAATAGTTTTTGTTTATCTCAACAGATAGCAAAGTCTTTGCTTGCTTCATAGAATGGAAGTATGATGCTAGAGAATTAAAATTCATTTACTATATACAAGGATTCAGTAAAATGTAATCTCTGAGATACTCAGTCTCATATAAAAGATAAATGAAGGTAAAACTTTTCATATTTATAGAAAAATCTACAAGAATAAATTCAGTAAATTCTTCTTTAAAAAGAGAATGTTTTTCCTTCATAAAATTTCTACTTTTCAGCATTATAATTTTGTTCTTCATATATTGTTAGTTTTTAAGCAATATGCTTGATAGTTTTCAGTTAATTACTTTGGTATTTCTAAAAATTTTCTAGTCATAAACTTTGTAAACATTAGAGACTTTTAGTTAAAGAACTTGAAAAAAATTTATTATTCATTGATAAAATATGAAGATGCCTAGATATTTATTTTGCCTTGAAGTCTCTCTTTACATAGTTTTCTTTTGCATGTAAAAGCAAGGTTTTTTTAAACCACTGCGTGATGAACTTTACCACGATGGTCAAATGCTAAGGTGCAAAAAGACCAGAAGTCAAAGGCTCAGGAAAAGAGAAATAAACATAAGGTGATAGAAAAGAATTATCACTAAATAATCAAGTTACTGGATATAAAGCAATGAATCATGGATTAACTACAAACTAAATCATGTGTTTGAAGGAGTAGGTTTTAACTATTGGCTTTTTAAATGATCATTTCTTAAAAAGAAAGTTGTCTAAATATAAGTGAACCATCATGACAGGAGAAAGAGAATGTGATGTCTCTTGTGTTTGTCTAAGTGCACCTTGGGGATTGCAGGTGTGCTGCACATGCAGAGAGCCTCCACAGAGAACTCAGCTGCCTCTGCTCAGATTCCCACCCTCACTGCTGGAAGTCTGAAGCAGAAATGTCTTTACCTGTGGTGATGAGCTGTATGAGAAACAATCTCTGAAATACCAGTCTTTATGGTTGACCAGTCTCCTCTCAACCACACCATCAGCTCCTGCTTCCCACCTCCACTTGGGACTAGGAATCAGGAAGCCCACCGGTCACTGGCAGGGGGCAGGTGAAGCTACTGGTAAAGCAGCTAGCTGCAGTAAGGGACAGTTTCCCTAGTCAGAAGCATGGGAAGGCAAAGCACCTGGAACCCCAAAGAAACGCGCAACGTAGGTTCAGTTTCTGTGCGGATAAGAAAGTTAAGCTAACTTTATCCACTAGGATAAGTATAGATAAAGGACAATTTTAGAAGCAGAGTTATGGGGAGTTCAAAGAAAGGCAATAAAAATAATATCCATGCATACAGAATAGTATTTACAATTAAGAGAGGCTTCCAGAAAGGTTCCATCAAAATGAATTTGTTAAATCAACTTGGGTTATGTTAGATATTTTACTTATCTTCTGGAGACTCATAAAGCTCCGAAGAAAAGTCCATCAGCAAATAGAACTGCTTAATTTTGGCTAATAATTTATCACTAATTTTTTTAACATAAAATGTACCATATCACACATATCACAGATATCTTCAAAGGCAGCTAGGTTTAGGGAGGGATGATGGTTTTAATGTCATGAGCAGAGACCTTGGATGACTGGCCCAAGTTCATATTACCAGGTTCGAAGTGGTGGCATTGCCTGCATCAGAAATGCAAACTGTTGTCCAGGACATGTAGAGTTACATCAACTTAGACATAGATAACCTTTAAAAGTTTTAAAAGGCTGTAAGTTATTTTATTCAGCCTTCATGAAAGATAATTAATAGAATAAAGAGGCTTTACAGGAGTCTAAGAGTATAAAAGTGTAGAGCTCTTTTTAAAAAAGTTTTTCTTTATTCTTGAGACTTTCATATATCTATAATGAGATTGGTCATCTCCATGATCCAACTCTACCCATATCCCCCCAATATGTCTGCCTCTCACACTCATTTCTTCTCCTTCTATTATCATTTTTTGATAATCTACTAGGTCCAACTAGTGTTATCCACATGTGCTCTTTATTCCCTCTTCATCTGTGTGAGTCCTTAGGGAACAATGCAGTCTCTCTACTGGTGGGTTTCATTGGGGTGGGTGACAATTGTTTGCCCCACAACAGGATCCCTACTTCTACTGTGAGGACTCCTAGCCTTGTGGTTTGGGTAGACCTGACTCTATCTCCTTCTTCCCTATACTTTTACCATACTAGCGGTCCTGACCAATGGCTAAGTACATGCACCCACCTAGGAAGGAACAGATATTTATTCTGCAATTGATATGTAGATGAAACTTCTTTCTGATGGGGTCCTTAAGTTGGGTGGCATAGGTTGTCAGTTCATAGGTTGTCCAGACCTGATGGACCTGGATCCTTGGACTTATAACTTATGCAAGTCAGGAAATTCAGTTTCAGTTTCCATTTTAAAATTAGCCTCATTAATTACAGAGAAGACTAGAAGTCTTTTGTTTGTAAGAGGTGAAGCCCCAAGTGTGTGTGGTTTATACAGCTGCATCTTTAGGGTGCTTGAATGAATCCAGAAGACAGCATAGAATGACAGGCCCCTTTAACTTCCGTGATGCTTTACACTCCATTTTCAAAGTCCAAGTTAGTACCCAGCAGAATCATGCCTATTATAGATACTAAATAATAAATACTTATTGATGATAAATATAAGAAGGTCTGGCAAGGCCTCTTTGTCCTTTGTAAATAAAACAATTCTGCCAGTGGGCAAAATGTGTGCAATTAGTCTAAGGTTCTGGAGAGGAGAGAAATAGAAATGAATTGACAGTCTTCCACATTCTCACAGTGCTCAGCCTTACCATTCGGCTGTCTTTAATCATTTTCTTAAACCATCTCAATGTAAAATTTACTTAGCACCATTTTGAGACTTCAAAAACCTGCTAGTAAATTTCTAGAAATTTATTTTTATTGACCTCCAAATTTGGAGTCTTTCTCATTTCTGTTAACTTTCACAATTTTTTTTTCAGGCTTGCACAATATATAATCTTCCATTTTTGTGTCTCAGGATTTTGCTTTTTTTTTTTTTTT
>NW_008338108.1:1337541-1351240 GCF_000622305.1 Nannospalax galili
ATATCTCTCAAAACATAGGTGTAAGATTCCATGTGCTTCATATGAATTTTATTTACTGAGCATTTCAGAAAAAATTACCTGAAACTTGCTGTTTTGTCATAAACAAAAAAAGCAATGTAAAATGAGTTGGGGAATGTGTGATGCTAACGTTTGGTGTTAGTAACACCTCGTATGCAATAGAGGAAGGTCTGAGTATGTGAATATGTTCCCTCTCACATGCACTTCTGCCTTAATCAATACTGTTTAGAATATGAACTGCAGGATCCTGCTCAATTTACGGGAAAATAAATAAAGCAAAGAAGACACTCCGGATCCCACGGGGATTCTTTTCCCAAAGCAATCAGACATCTGGAGTCTTGGTCTTGGTCTAATAAAAAAAAAAAAAGTCAGTGACTCTTTTGGGCAGTATATCTTTAGATGTGAGTGAGGGAAGAAGCGTATAATGAAGGGAGAGCTGGTGAGTGGGAGGGTAAACACAAAAACGATGTGTAAAACTGCAACCTTTTCTTACTGTAATAGACTGTGCTGACACATAGGCTCTGGTATAATTAGATAAATATATTTATAGAACCTTCAATTTCAGAAATAGTAACTAAAAGTAATTCTTTATTATCTGACTTGTGGGCAGATTCTTTGCTTTCTCTTGTATATTTGTCTATGCCTGTATTTTATATTTCAAATGTAGAGGAACCACTTACCTACTTTGGTAGTAAATATAGTGTGCAGTCTGTACATAATTGCCTAAAACACTATATGGCTGCTTGAATTATGAGTTCCTGAGATATTACTACTAATGGAAACAGGATCTAAATGGGAGGGGCAGAGAAGAGCACTGATTCAGCGTCATCATAGATGCCTTGACCTTTTCTGTATTGATCACTCTATTCTTGGGTTCACACACTCAGAAATACTGCAAGCAAGCAAGCCCTTACATGTATTTCAGAGAGAAAACTACTCATTATTCTTTCAAACACTTGTAGTTAAATAAATATAAATAAACCTTGTTTATTTTCATTGGAAATATTGTTATTTTGGGTTATGAAGAGAGCCACTATTTGCAAAGTGACTAAGGAAATTTTTGTATTTTCTTTACAACAGTCCTAGCACCCTAGTAGTTTCCTCTGAATTGTTTTGAATACCTCAAACACACTAAAAATAATAAAACATGAATACTCAGTTTTTTTAAATCATGATCACTGTAAATGATTTATGATTTAAAACACCGTGTACTTCATTTTCTTTGAACTACCTGGCTTTCCAAGAATTTTTAAATCATAGCTCATGCTATAAAATTCATTCTGTACTTTCAACATTTTAAGCATTTATAACGACACAAGAAATACCTGGGATGTGAAATGGGCCATGAAACCAAGTAACTACTGAGGGTTTAAATGCAGATGTTAGGAATCAATTACTACTACCGGAGCTGACTTTAAAATGTATCCCATTTGAGCTTTTGTGCACATGTCTAAATGGGATTTGGCAGGTGGATAAAAGATTTATTGATTCCTGTTTAAGGGATTGCTGCCGACTTGCTGCTTCAACAGGCTTTCAAACTAGGTTTTAATCTTACAGAACAAACTGAACCCTGGAATTCTTTTCTGGCATGGTAACCCCCAAAATGACATTTGGAAGACCTGTTATGCGCTGTTTGCTGAAGCTCAAAAGGAAAATACTCCAGGGGGGGCATTAATTTATTTTTAATAACCAAGAAATTTCTACCAACAGCACTGCATACTCATCTGAATGGGTACCTAGAACGATCTCCTGCTCCTCAGCTCACTGGACTTTGGTCTGTGGCATCATCCACACTAGTTAGATGGCCTATGGGCTACTGTCTAGCTAGGTCTGGAGAAGTGTTTGATATTTTTCCTTGATTATTTAAAATAGCATATCCCATGAAGAGGAGTACTAGACTTTTGTGAGGAAAAATTTTTCAAAGACCAAGACTAGAAAAATAAAATGCGTTTACAGACATATTACAGAGATCTATGAAACAACTTCAATAAAATGTTAAGCAAATTAATTAACAACTATAGAATTTGAATAGCCCTTTTAGAATCAATCTTCCTTATTTAAGGATGAGGCCACCCAGCTACTTAAAGGCCAATTTGAAGCATTAAGTTCTACTGTCTATACCAGCTGTTCCCTGAGCTTCATAGGAAGATACAGATTGATTCAGGATCACAGAGAAGCCCAGTAGCTTGGGAATCAGAGATCACAGTCCATTTACTAGGGATAACTGTGATTTCAGACTTAGAATTCTGTCACCTCTGCTGTGAATTCCCTCAAGGCAAATAGCACTTAAGTTCTTATTCCAACTTCGAATCAACAATCTTAGAATAAATAATATTATCAGTTAAGTCAGGCTATTTGTATAGATGCCACTGAACTAAGAGGCATCAGTGACTATCTCCCTACCCTGAGATTCTATTAATCTGTCAGCAGTGTCTCATGAAAACCTCTCTTCCAGCATCTTCTGAAGTTCTAGAACTGCTTCAGGATATATCAGTATTAGGCAAGTCCCCCAGATCAACCTTTTTTATAGTTTTTTCTTTCTGTTCCTCTCTCTCTCTTCCCCCTAACCAGCCCCCCCCCCACCTCTGGCTAATTACTGATCTCGCATGGTAGACTGGCAAATGTAAGTGTGGGACAGCAGACCTGTCTGTCTATATTTACCATCTCCACTCCTGGTCTCTTTAGGCTGACACTGATTTCTTAGGTGAAATGGAGTTTCAGAAGCGACTTTCCTGATTGCATGTCTGTGGGAAAAGACTGACAGTCCATAAACTCTGGGCAGGTTTTTAAAAAGTTTCATTTAATGTATTCGTTAGATTGAAAGACAAAGAGATTCAAAGGCAGAGTAGAATGAGTAGTGCACGCCTGGGAAAGTGGTCGCTGTGTGGCCATCAGGGAACACAGAGTGTAAAAAGCTTCTTGACTCATCTATAAAAACCAGAACCACTTGTCATCTCCCTAAGTAACAAATGGATGTAAGGCTACAGAGAAGGCTTGTTGGCAGGAAGCGGTCCCCAGGGCTCTGTGCATTTCCCTCTAATGCATAGATCATAGATCACAGTGCTGTGTTCCTGGAACTTTTCTACCTAAGGAGTAAATTTTGCACGTTCTGTTTTGTCTTAGAATCATAATTTCTGGAGATGAGAGAATAAATATGAATAGTTGAGAAGAAAGTGTACATTTTGCTTTTGAGGTAAGAGGAGCAAAGAAATATTAAGAAGACTGAGACAGAAGAAAAAGTGGATGTTTTTAATCCCGGGAGGGGCCTTCCTCAACACTTTGGACTTTTGCTGTAAATTAAAATCTGTTTTATGCAAACCATTTCATATTGGCCTGTGGGTTTATTGCCTACCAATGTCTGAAACTATAAGCATGCATTTGTATACAACAGGGTGCAAAGTAAGATTCCTATTAACTCTATCTGATGTACTTTTAACCCTAACCAGTTTCTACCCAAGCACTGAATCCACTGGGGGGGTGGTGGCTGATGAATCCACAGAACAGAAAGACCCTCCAGGGGAGCTGCAGCAGGAAAACACAAGTTAAATGTTAAATGCCTGGCTTGTTGCAGGATGAATTCATTGTCATGCTTTGTTCCTCTCGGAAACATGGAGGCAGCAGGTGAATTTGGTCCCACAGACACTGTCTACAAAATAGGATGTCTCATTTCCTCTTCTATATATTAGCAAAATAAACCACCTTCTGTGACTCAGCTTAACTACCTGCTGATTGTTGACCCTACCTCCTCCCTACATAGGAAAAAAGTGGGCAACTCTTCTTTATAAAAAAGAACAACAGACAAAACTTCCAATCCTTAGGGCTTTTTCAAACCCAAGTCGGACACTGTTAATATTAAATCTGAATATGATCAAAATATAATGTATAAAATTATTAAATGAATAAAAATATTTCACAAAACACTCCAGCCTGTAATTCCTCACAACATTCAGTTTGAGTGGAATGGGTGCTTAATGGTCCACAGCATGTTAAAGGACATGCTAACCTTTAGACCCTAGTCCTTGAGGCACAGGCAATGTTTGTGCCAGTTTTGCACCTCTTTCTTTAAAGATGAGACATTTCATTGTTAGTTTATGTTACTTTTGCAGCTGCTATTGTGAAGTCTTTAAATTTTATCATTGTGAAAGCATCCTGGTAGAAAATAAAGGATCTGGCCTAAGACACAAAGCCTTTTGCCAAGTTTAAGCCTCAAACTATTGAATCCCTTGGGTTATTTTCACAGGCACTATTTTCTAGGCTCTTCTTTCTAACTTCTGGACCCTAAATGTGCAGTGTAATCACCTGTACCTCTATTCTAGCCCTGCCTTGTTTTGGACATAACACTCATCTCCCACATCTATCTGGTCTTGGGCTAGCTCCTTTGAGCCTTTTGACTGGCCAGGAGCTAATAGCTGACTACTCTAAAGAAGCAGCAGATGCATATTCATTCTCTCTCTCTCTCTCTCTCTCTCTCTCCCTCTGTATGTGTGTTTTAATTAATTGGCGGATTGTATATATTTAGAGGTTGTAATGTGATATTTCAGTACATGTATCCATATGTATCCATGGTGGAATTAATCTATCATCTCAATCATGCATCATTTCCTTAGATTTTAATCTCCTTTCTCTGACAAAGACAACAATATACCTCATGATTTAATGACAATGGTTTACTCCAGGGAGTATTATCGACTTTGGTAGTTACTTTTCCTCGTAATCTGTAATTTTCTTTTTCTGGGCAGCATCCCTGCACTGTCTGCTGACGTTGGTGGGGGAGAAAAGCCCTCCCTGAAGGCTTGGCATGGCCTTCTGCTCCTTTCATTAGTGAGGTAACCTAGAGTTCCTGGAGGAGCTGGGCCTGTAAGTGTAATCTTCCCTCGGGGCCCTCCTGTCCTTGTAGCCACTTACCTGACAGAGGAGACTAAATGAAATTTAAAGTAGTAAATATGCCAGAAAACAAAGGCTGCTGCTTCAGAAGGTTTCTCTGCCTGGGGCTTGGCTGTCTCACTGGTCCCTGTCCTCTCTGCCCCACCCTTCCTCCCAGCCTCTGATCTGAGTGGAATCACTGTTCTGCTCCACAAAGTGAAATACCCAGGCTGGGACCCAGACTCAGCACTGCCATTCTCTCCCTTGGCCAGGAACGCAGAATGACCACCAGGAGGCCAGAAACAAATCACTTAAATATTGCATTTATTCAGGAAATGTTAAATAAGGGGGAAAAAGTCAAAACGGTGTCACTGATATCAAGAGCACTTTCGTGGCGTAAACCGAGCAGACACGAGCTAGGAATTCTACTATGGGTCTTTGTCCCAGCTTAGCTGGAGCTCTAGACTCCCCCCCCCGCCCCCCCCGCCAAAAAAGAGCCAGTTAGAAATGCACTAAAATAAAGAACTTACCCCATTCACATTCTCAGGCTCTCCCTCCCCCCACCCCTTCTCCCAGGATGACAAAATCTCTAACCGGCAGGCAGGCAAACAGACCACTTAGGGCTGAAAAGACTTAACAAATATCTGTATTCAAGCAAATTAACACAAAATCCCTTAAAAAGACGCGTTACAATCTATTAAAGGTATCCACTCTCCCCACCAGGGCGCGAATCTGCACATGCATCTGTGTCCTCATTAGGTCTGCAGCATGGTGTATAAACAGGTCACTTTTCCGGTCACCCGGCTACCGGTGGCCGCTGGATCTCCCCCCTGCCCGCCCTCGCCAGTTGTCCCCCATTGCTCGGCCCACCTGCAGGTGGAAAAGGCCCTGGCCGGGTCCGTCTCCCCGCATCCCATGTACGCAGCAGCTCCACAAGTTGTGCGCCCTAATTGCCCTCTTTTACCACCTGCTGCTGAGTCCCACAGTCTGGGCGCTCCTCTGCAGTCTAGCTCAGGACCTTCACTGGCGGGCAGAAATGGGTCGTTTATTCCCGAAAGGCAGAAGTCGAGAGAAAGAACTGACTCCAACAGGTCTGTTTCGCCCGGTTGGTGATGGTGAGGGGCGCACAGGGGCTGGCGAAGTAGTGTAGACTCCCGGGCGCCCGCCGCGGGGATCCGAGGGTCACTTAGTAGGGCCCCACGACCACTGACTCGACCTCTTTCGACGGCCTCCGGTCCTTCACCAGGAAGTTGATCATGCCCTCGGACTTGATGAGCAGGTTGCAGCCGAGGAAGAAGATGCCAAAGACCACGGTGAGCGAGAGCACGCACATGACGGCGATCTGCACCACGCGCATGATGTACAGGCTGCGCTCGTCCGGGCCGCCCTCGGCGAAGCCGTCGTCTGTCACCACCGACGCCTGGGTGCAGCAGCGCACCACGCGCTCCAGCGCCTCGCTGCTGTTGGCCAGAAACAGGCCCGCCACGTCGGTCTGGTTGCCCAGCACCGAATTCATCCCGGGAGTCCGCGGGCGCCTGGAAGGTGAGGATCCGAGGGGTGGGGACGGCGGTGGCGCTGAGGAACAGGTGCCGGGCTCAGCGTTCCTCTGGTGCGCGGCTCCTCGCGGTCTCCTTTCCAAAGTGCCCGGGCCGTGAGTTTCTCCGGAGCCGCTCCAATGTGCCGCCAGCTGGCTTTGTGCGGCGTGCGCTGCCCGGGTGGTGCTCGTTCCCGGCGCTCGCTCGACTGGGGGCTGTTGGAACTTGGCGGGTTGGGCCAGCAGGGCAGTGGGAGGCGCGGGCCGCGGCGGCGGCGGCCGGAGGTTGCTCCGAGCGAACAGCGGCCCCTGCTGGCCACCGAACAGCGGTGCGCCCGCTCGGATAGGGAGGTGGGGGAGGCTAGGAGCAAGCCAGCCTGCTTTGCCGCTTCTCCAACTCCAAGGGCCCGGCGGAAGTCACTGCGCACTACTGAAGTGATGAGTATTTTGTGAAGAAAGGCTCAAACCGAGAACCTGTCACACCAGCTTTTGTGCGTGTCTTTCTCTGCGGCCCCTCTCACCTCTGGGCGGATGTAAAGTAGCAATGAATCCCAGGTGCCAGGTGGCGGCTGCCTTAGCCCCACTGCAGCTCGCCTGGGAAGGCTTTCCAGTGGAGTATCAGGAGCCAAAGGGGATCTGTGAGGTTTTTCCTTCTTGCTTTATTATAATTAATGTCATCATCATCATTATTATAATTATTGTTATTATTAAAGGAAAGAAGAACGAAGGAAGGACTAAAGGAGGAAAAAAGAGCCCCATCCCCAAACCTTGGAGGCCAAGAAAAGGATGCTGGAGGAAAGAGGAGGTCCTCTGTGGTCCTTCTGTGGAGGGAGTTGCCAGGAACAGGGTCACCTCTCTGGTGAGGGAGGTGGACAGAGGGACCGTTTCCTTGTAGTTTTTATTGCCAAGGAGGTTTTGGATGTGCTTCCAGTGTTTTTGTCGTTGGCAGTAAGTGAGTTGTTGAAGGGAATTGCTCATCCACATCCATCACCTAGCACGCTGGCCAACAGCTGGACGCTTCCCAGCGCGCAGAATCAGATGTGTCTCACCCTTCCTTAGTCATTGCAAAGCAAGCTTCAGGCACTTCAGGGCCTGATGGAGGCTCAGCCTTTGCTTTTGGTTCCAGGTTCCAGCGGAGTTCTACAAGCCTGTCATTTATTTTTATGCTCCAGAATACTTCAGGGTCTCTCTATACCACCCACAGCTACTTTCTTCTCCCTTTTTCTTTCAATTGTAATGGGCTACATTTACTGTTTAAGACGTAGCTGTTTTGTTGTTTTCAGCTCTATTTGGGGGGTGGGGTGAGGAACAGGATCCACAAATAGCTCAGACTGTCCTTGACCATTAACCTGTCTTAGATTCCCGAGTTTGGGCATTATAGATGGCATCACTCCTTTTAAATACACACTGTTTGCATGCTAAACCCTCTTTGTAACCATCATCTATTCTATTTTCAGTTTTCCTTAAATGCTTTGGCACTAGTTCCTGATGATCCTGAGTTTTGTGAACTGTCTTTTAGTTGAGAGTTTTCACTCTTTGGAAGTGTACTGTTTACCAGCTTCTACCCATCGAAAAGCTGTTCTTAGGAGGAGGGGGGTAAATAGCTGAAAATTCAAGCTTCAGGGTCAAACCCATACTTCCCTTGGCTTAACTGGGCAACACACACATTTCTCTTGCCTTAATTGCTCTAGTTTTCTTGAGTCAGTCAGCTTTGAAGAACATCTCATCCCCAATAATTTCTTCTTTGAACAAATTTACTATTAATGGATCAGAAAGACTTCTCTGAAATTTGTTATTCAGGTAATCTATTTTAGGGTATACTTAAGAGGAAGAACAGGAGTTTGCAGTAACCGCCATCACCACACAGAACCAGAGGGCATAGACCCTAGGGGAGAACCTACGACTGCCACTTTCCCAAAGCAATATAACTTCTAACTGTAATCTAAATACTTATATCCACAGGCAAATGTAGTTCGTCAAAGAACATCTTTTGCAACAGATGGAGATCCACAACTGGTCAAAATGCAGAGAATAACAAACCTTGAGATGCCCATCTGAAATTCATACATCTACAATGCAGCCTCCACACCTAAGACTCAGGGAATGTGGGGGCAGAAAGTATTTAAGAGCCAGAGGACCAGGACACCTACTGCTAGTTAGTGTCTTCCCAGCATGACAAGGGAAGCCGCACCAAATAAATCTCAACAGTATGGTTGCCTAACAAGACCTGCATAATGACAATACCAGTGATCATGCCAGTATGGATGGGGAACTACAGAAAATCAGTATATACTGACAGAAGAGAATTGCTTTTCTCTAGGAACGAGCTCTTTGATAAGAGTTATCCAATCCCAAGTGGTCAGTCCTAAATGCATATATGTGTAAGGAAAACTAAATGGACTCAGTATGTTTTATATATATATATATGGATAGAGAGATAATAATTAAAGAAGTAAAGAAGAGGTCATGAACTTGAAAGAGGAGAGACATGGGAGGTGTTGGAATGGGGAGAGCAAAGATGTTATCACTTCACTTCAGTCAGTACTCCTGTATGAGACAATGTGAGAGATAAATAATGCCTAGCTAGTTTTAGAAAACCAGAGGGAACCATATTAGGCCCACAACCCACTGACAAATTTTACATACAACCAGATCAAAGAATGTAATATATGTCTAGGCAAGGTTTATCTGAGAGCGTTTGGTCTTTGTCCAAGCTCTGTCTACGTGGCATATGGTAATTAAAAGAACAAGACTGGTGGAACTAACCTTCGTGGATGTTTATCAGCCATAGTATGAGGCCTATAGTAATTTGGACAGAGGGACATAAAGGATAGTTTTTGCTCCTTTCCTTCCTAGGTCAACTTAGTTCCAGGGGACTATGAGCACCTCTGAAAATATCCTATAACTGTGGTGAGTCACCTGTCCTCTTGATCAAGGAGTCGATGGAGACCCCACCATACTCAGGTACTAAGGATCTGAGTGTAACTGAATGTGACTAGTAAAAATCAGATACATAGAGATTAAAGACACATGTGTAAATATCTAAGTGTTAGTAGCATTAAAAATGTAGGAAACAGCATATTTAAAAATGAAATGGAGATATTCTTTAAAGGGTAAAAACTCATTCAATTTATATCTTACAGGGTTTATACTGAGTTCAATATTGTATAACTGTATTAATTCAACTTTGAACCTAAAAATTTACAACCACTTTTAAAAGAAATGTATCCTTGCTCTGGAATATGTTACTGAATATATCAAAGCTGTAATGAAATGCTTCTTCTAACCATGTGGTTATTAATTAGAAAAAAAGAAAAGAAATTTTCAAAAAATGTAAATTAGAGAAAAGAGCAACAGGGCTTAGGGATGTCACTTAACATGTAAGAGTGGGCACTACTCTTCTAAAGGACCTGATATCAGTTCCCATGTTATCACAAAAATAAAGCTCTCACCTCAAACGTGATAGGAGATGATATAGTTTATTCCGGAGCCAAACATGAGTAACTGTGGTCTAAGAACACAGATGATTAAAGTCACCCCAGATTCCATGGTCCAATGTGGTAATAGTTTTATGAAGTTATAGTAACAGAACAGAATAAGTCATAAATTGAGGTTCTTTTCAAATTCATTGGTGGAAACATTAAGTAGGTGGTTACAGCAAAAAAGAAATCTCAGCTATAGGCCTCAGATATTATTTGAAGACACTCAGCTTTTTAATTGGTGGAAACCAGGGGTTTTAAGATAATAGTTCCCAAAGATGTTAGCTGTAGTCACAGGATGTTAGGTCCAACTCAGAACTGGACAAAGAATGGTTATTTCAGGAGCTAAAGATTGTCTGAGATAAATTGCAATTAGGCTCTGAACCTGCAGCATTCCAAACTGTCCATAGTCATTGAAGTTCTAACCAGTTAATCAGCCTTGCACAAAGTTCATTTGAAGAGTCAGGTTTAACATCTACTGTTGGGTAGCTCACGATGACTTGTACCTCCAGGACCAGGGGATCAAATGCCTATGGCATCTGAGAGCACCTTGTCTCTCTCTCTCTTTCTCTCTCTCTCTCTCTCTCTCTCTCTCTCTCTCTCTCTCTCACACACACACACACACACACACAAACACAGATACATGTAATTAAAAATAATAATATAAACCTGATGTGGTGGCAGAGGACTTCATTCCCAGTACTTGAGGCAGAGGCAGGCAGATCACTGTCCGGTAAAGATCAGCCTGGTCTACATACGGAGTTCTAGGCCAGCTGAGACTAAAGGGAGACCCTGTTTCTAAATAAATAAATAAGTAAATAAATAATATGTAAAAAGAACATAATGTAGATGTGAAAAGTTAACAAAGAAACTTAAGACAATATAAAGCCATACCGAATGAATGATAGAAAAAATAAAAATTCAGAAAAACAAAAGGTCAGAGAACAGAATGTGATTTCTGGGAATGTGAACTCATATACTACGGATTTAGAAGGTGGGTGTGCTTAAACAATGAGGGACCAGGACTTTCTTTAAGTAATCAGTACAGTTGTCTTATCATAAGTTTCTAAGGGCGAGCATGCCAGTATAGGGGAAACAGGTTGAATGGATGGGGTGAAAGAAAGAAAAAGGGAGGAAGAGAAAGGGGAGGAGGAAGGATAGGAGGGACTAGCAAGGAGGAGAAGGAGGAGAACCTGCTAGACATATCTTTATTAGAATCTGAGTGTATTTGTTGCTATTAAGCATTATTAACAATTTTGCTGGGCTTTTTTTTTTTTCATCATGATCAAGTTGGCTTTATTCCAAAGATGCAGGAATGTTTCAATATATGTAAGACAATAATTGTAATAAATCATGTAAATGAAGTTTAAGAAAAGAAACACATGATCATCTCAATAGAGGCAGAAAAGGCCTTTGAAAAAAATCCACATGTATTCATGTTCCTACATGGGAATGAACATGGAGGAAACATACCTTAACATAATTAAAGCTATATACAATAAATCCATAGACAGTATCAATGTAAATGGAGAAAAACTGGAAGCACTCCCAATAAAATCAGGACCCAGACAAGGCTGTCTACTGCCTCCACTCTTTTTCAATATAGTGCTTGAAATTCTTACTAGAGCATAAGACAAGAGATCATAATTAAAGGAGTACTAATTGGAAAAGAAGAGGTCAAATTATCACTATTAGCAGACGATATGATATATGTAAGAGATCACAAAAATTCCACCGGAAAAGTCCTAGAAATGATTAATATTTCTAGTAAAGAAGAAGGATACAAATTCAACTTACAAAATAAATAGATTTCCATATTCCAATAACAAACCATCAGAAAAAGCATTCAAGGAAACCCTCCCATTCACAAAGGCCTCAAAACAAACGGAATATCTAGGAATCAACCTAATCAAAGACATTACAAATCTCTACAAAGAAAAAATTTAAATCTTTTTTTTTTGCTGTTTCCTACATGTTTTATTTTTTTTATAAGAAGCATATAATTACAGCTTTAACATGCCCAATAACAGTTTCCAGAGCAAAGACACAGCTCCTTCAAAAGTGGCTATAAAACTTCTAGGTTTGCTGTTGAATCAATACAGTTATACAATACTAAACTCAGTATAAGCCTTGTAAGAATTAAATTGAATGAGTTTTTAACCCTCAAAAGATCTCTATTTCATTCTAAAAATATACTGTTTCTTGCAGAAAGACTCATTGTTTTTGCTAACACTGAGATGTTGGCACATGTGTCTCTAATCTGTATGTATCTGATTATTACTAGTCATAATCATTTGTATTTGGATCCTTGGTGCCTGTGTATGTCTATAAAGTCATCGGGTAGATTTCAATGGTAATGCGCATCACCCCTACTAATTAACGTGATGTAAACTTTTATGCTTCCTCCTCAAATACAACACATTTAAAAAATTTGTTGATCTTTTTCTTTGTGTGTATATCACACAGAACATCCCAAACCATCCTATTCAACTATAAACCCACTTCCCAGATCCCATAGCCGCCCTCCCCCCACTAGAGCCCTTATATTTTGTTATCCCTGCTACTGCCCACTGTGTTGTCGGCACCCAGCCATTCCCCACTACTTGTCCATCTGGAGAATCTAGTCAGCCTATCTAGAGGTCTTTGTTTTAGGAAGGTCAGATGATCCTTATCTAGCAGTAATCAGTTGTCAATACTACTTTAGATAAGATTGGGGTCTGCTGTTTATTTTCTCAGTTCTATGCTGGGTTACTATCTGGGTGTCCCTTGGGCCACCATGGCCAACAACTCAAAAGAAGATATCTCCTGTCTGGCATTGTTTCTTGTTATGTAGCCTTTAGCTATACATATGGACTCTTAAAAAATTATATTGGCACCTTTAATCTTTGATTATACTTTCCTTTTGGGTGTTTAAGCCCAAAAAGTTGCCCCAGTTAAGCCAATTTATTTTTACTCTTAAGGTCATGAGGGTCTGTTCTTCAGGGGTCACATGGGCTTGGGAGGAGCCCCTGGCTTCTTTCTTTTACCAGTTCCATCTATGTGAAGATAAGTCAAAGGTCCTACTAGACCATGGCTGGCTTCACTTGGAAGCATGGAAGAAATGATTCCTCTGTGTTGACCCTCTTCTTTGTAGACTGGACACTGGTTCATGTCCATCTGGTGGGGTCTCCTTGGCCTCCTTGATCAAGAGAACAGGTGACCCATCACAATTATAGGAAATTTTGGGAGATGCTCATAGTTCCATTGAATTAGTCAACCTAGGAGGGCAAGGAGCAAAAACTGTCCTTTATGTCCCTCTGACCAAATTGTCATAGGCCTCAAAGTATGTCTGTTAAACATCCAAGAAGGTTAGTTCCACCAGTCTGGTACTCTTAATTACTGTGTACCATGTAGATAAATCTTTGGCAAAGACCAGTTGTTCTCAGATATACCTTACCTAGACATATAGTTCTTGATCTGGTATATATAATTTGTCAGTAGGTTGTTGGAGTAATATGGTTCCCTCTGGTTTTTTAAAACTAGCTAGGCATTACTTATCTCTTGCATTGTCTCACCCCTCCATCATGTTCCCCAATTAAGGTGCCCCCATATTCCCCCTTTCTCCCTTAATAATACCCTTTTCCTATGGTCCTACCTCTCTACCTTGAGCTCCTTCTTTCCCTTTATCCCTGTTTCCTTGTATAACCCTCCCTCCCCCTCCCCTTAAAATAACCCAATTTTTCTCCATAGTTCCCCTATTAACGCCTGTTTCCTATTGTTCTTCTCTTTCAGACTCTCTTTTCTATAACTCCCTGTTTCCTTTCTA
>NW_008338108.1:1351290-1354972 GCF_000622305.1 Nannospalax galili
CCTTTATCACCTAGGTTCCTTGTATACCTTCCCTCCCCTCTCCCTTAAACTAACCCAGTTTTTATCCATATCTCCCTTATTAACACCTGGTCCTATTGTTCTTCTCTTTCAGGTTCTTTCTTTTCCTTTACCTCCCAGGTTCCTTTCCATTATCCTGGTTTCTGTAGTTGTGTCTGGATACATACTTATCAGGATTTGGTTCTAGGATCCACATATGAGGGAGAACATACATTAATTTTTTTTCTGAGTCTGTGTTACTTCACTTAGTGAAACAGTTTCTAGTTCCATTCATTTACCTGCAAATTTCATGATTTCATTTTTCTTTACTGCTGAGTAAAACTCCATCATATAAATGAACCACATTTTCATTATCTACTTGTCAATTGAGGGACACTTAGGTTGCTTCCATCTCTTAGCTATTGTGAAAAGAGCAGCAACAAACATGGATGTACAAGTGTCTCTGCAATAGGATGAGTTCTTTGGGTATATGCCAAGGAGTGGTATAACTGGGTCAAATGGTAGGTTCATTTGTAGTTTTTTTAAGAGTTCACACTGCTTTCTGTAGGGGTTGAACAAATTTTCAGCCCCATCTTGCTGGGTTTTCTTAAATCAGAAGTCAACATAAAATGACCAAACCTTGGAGCACACTGGATTCTTAAAAATATGACTCAAATCTTGGATTTGGGGAGCACATGTCAAGAGAATTAAGGAAAGATCAACTCTGTTTCCTTTCATTGAGCTGTCACTGCTGGCCAGCTACAAAATCCCTGAATGAGGACAATGGCCAACCCCCTGAGCTAGTGCGATCTGTGACTTTGTTCAATGATGCAGTAGCTTTGCTTTTATTTATTTATTTTTTATCCCCAAACCCTATAATTTTGTTCAGTAAAATTGCTTGGAGTAGCTAAATGGAAATGCAGATTTAGTTAATACAGAAGTTCCTTTACTACTAACACCCTATTAGCATTAAGGAGATCGGGACTGCTAAAATATCTTTCTTCTTTTTTAAAAAAAATATTATTTTTATTTTATGTGTATGAGTGTATTTCCTGCATGTATGTAAGTACTCCCATGTCATGCAATGTCCATGGAGGTCAGAAAAGAGCATCAAGAGAGCATTGAGTCCCCTAGAACTGGAGTTATTGATGGTTTTATCCTCCATGTGAGTGCTGTGATTTGAATCTGGGTCCTCTGCAAGAACAACCAGTGCTCTTAACCACTGAGTTTTCTTTCTCCCTTTCTTTCTTTCTTTCTTTCTTTCTTTCTTTCTTTCTTTCTTTCTTTCTTTCTTTCTTCCCCCCTCTTTCTCTCATCCCTTCTTCCTTTTATTTAGAACTTTTTTTTTTTTATAGAAGGAAGAGTTTATTTGGCTTACAGTTCCAAAGGGGCAAGAGACCATCATGGTGGGGAGGCATGGCAGCAGAGGTGGCTGGATGAGGAGCAGAAGCTAAGCTCTCACATCTTCAAGCAGGCACAAGAAGCAAGAGAGCAACTCAAGAACTGGCAAGGCTTAATAACTCTGTAAGCCTTCCCCCACTGATGTGCTTCCTCCAGCATGGCCACACCTTCTAAGGCCTCCCCAAACAGTACCACCAACTGGGGAAAAATGTCCAAATACTTGGAGTCTACGGGGGACATTCTCATTCAAACCATCACAGAATGTGTGTGTATGTATGCACATACAAGTCTATACAGGTCCTAGAAAATGTATAAATTAGAGAAAACAAGAATGCAGATATCTATGTGAGTATATATACATATACTCTGGGTTTGAATTGATAGTAAGACCTGAAGATAAAAACCTGAGCCAGCAATGAGCCTCTTTACCTTCTGTAGAAGTACCCAAAGGCGATTCAGAAGGAAAACAAAATGAATATCGTAAATACAGAGAAATTGAGACACTGCAGTGCCTGCCACTCTGTTTAAAAGAGCAGAAAACATCATGATACTGCAAAAGCTGCCTTAAGGCTGCAGTGTAAAAGCTGGAAGGGGTGAGTGACACAGACATGCCTGCCAGCTCACTGAGTGGATATAAAGTGTGGGGGGCACTGACTGCCACCCAGGTCTGGATCCTCACTGTCCACACTGAGTTGATAGACGAACATCTTCTGTACTCCAATGCTCTTGATTCCCTTCAAAGTGGCCTGCTTTGAAGCATTTGTGTTTGGAGAAAGTTAAATGAACCATTTAGTTCGAGATTTCTCACTGTACCTAAAGGAGATCACAACTCAGAGTGCTTCAGGTGACAGCCAGATGAGGTGACCAGAGGACCCTAAGGGTCCCTGAGCCATTCTTCACAGTCACTTACCTGAGCTCACTGACCCTCTGGAAAGGACATGGAAAGAGAGGGCAGGCCAGGGCTGAGGAACCACTGCAAGTCTTCAGTGAGGCTGGAGTTAATGATCTGTGTCTGCCATCTGTCTTCAGAGTCATCTAGGATTGGCTAGTGTGTGCTTTTTGATTTCTCCTATTCACTGTGTTGGGACTACTTTAACACCTTTCTCTCAGGGAGAAGGGGAGTAACATCCTGAGGTCTAGCTCGTGTTGCTTTTTCCTATAGTTCTCTCTTCTTATGGTGCCCATAACAACTGATTCACATTAGAGATGAAACCTACTTCCTTCTGTCCTCTGAGTAATGTGCAGAGTTGGAAATACTACCACCAGGAAAATTGGTGCAACATGTGATTTTTGTCTGGATGATGAGGTATGTGGTTAGTACTGGCCCCTGTGATTTATCAAGAGAAACAGTACCTGGTGGTATATTTCTTGAATGTATGGGTATCTATTACCAAAATGATGAACCCTTTCTGGCAGGGTTGTCACTATTACAGAACCAAAGGACCTGCCATCATGTTTATTAAGTTACTGAAAGGCAAGGAAGTGACAGGAAGCCCTTGCAGCTAGAGAGGGAGGGTAGAAAAGGGGGGAAACAGCATGAGGAAGTTTCTATGCTGCCCTGGGAAGCATCAACACAATGTTTTATTTGTTTGCCCATAGAAACAAATTGATGTCTTACTTATCCGCATGTATTGCCACCTGGGGCTGGAAAGAAGCTATGGCCTCCTCTAAACATGCAGAAGGATGAAGAAAAGCCCCGAGAAAATCTCCGGCATGTTTATGGCCTGAAGGTCTTGGGTTTTCTAGGTAAAAAATAATCTCTCAACTAAATCAGTGCAGTGTGATTTGTGACTTCTAACTAATTACTACACACATAGTGAATTAAACAACACTTTAGCATCTTATAGTTAGCTCTGGGAGTTGGAAGTCTAATGGGTTTCACTGACTGAAATCACTGGGGCAAATTCCTTTCTGAAAGCTCTAGGGGAGAATTCTTTTCCCAAGTTGCTTGACTGTGGCTGCTTCCTCCAACTTCAAAGCCAAAGGTGAAATGAGTTCTCCCATCAGTAGCTCTCTGACCTATTCTGCCTCCTTCCTTTGATTACATCCAGGAGAATGTCCCCGCCTTAAGGTCAGTGGATGGATAAGCAACCTTATTTCTCACTGTCAACTGAGATGCTCACCAGTTCCAGAGATTGATTAGGATGAGATATCTTTGTCAGGCCATTGTTCTGACTATCAGGGGATTTACATTTCTTCGTTGTCTTTGTCTTTTTACTTGTGGTAATTCTCTTTTGGCTTCATCATAGTAACATAACAAGGAAAATAAAGTGATGTCTTAAAA
>NW_008338108.1:1355620-1357078 GCF_000622305.1 Nannospalax galili
TGTTGGGGACCCCTGCTGTTTAGGGTAGCAGTCTCCCCATGTCCGGATAGCCGCAAGCCGGCTCAGTGCAAATGGGGAGACTCCCCTTCTCAGCGGGGCGCCTTCTGCTCTCCTCCCTGACTTACTTTTGAAATGCCCATCACAGATATATGCCCTCCGGCACAGAAACCACCAGGTTTTAATCAGGCATTATCTGATAGCCTGATAGAAGCCCACCGCCCTATGTAAATGAAGCATTCCAGGAGCACCTATCAGCTAAGGCTTTTTTTACTGTCTCCACACTATAAATAGTCCTAGTTTTACCCCAATAAAGCTGGAGCTGAATCACTGAGATCAGAGCTGAGTCACTTGTCTGAAGCTGTAACACCAAATCCTGTGATTCAGTCTCCCCGGGGGCCGCTATCCTTCCATCATCGACTCACGAAGACCATGCTTTCACCGTTTCTCGCACCTCCCCTCATGACCTGGTGGCCAACAGGTCTCGAATTTAGAAGGAGTGCATGATGGAAATTGAAACGGAACCCAACCGGGCAGCTGACAGCAGTCCTAGAGCCGCTAGCTCCGGTAGCAGAGACCCTCAGCAACATGGTGCGCGAAACCTGCGCACCACAGTGGCGGAGAGCCAGGGACCCAAACAGCAGACGCGGCCCGCGGGACCTGCCGCTCTCCAGTGACATGTGGGAGACCAGTGCCACGATCAGCAGCTAGCGCCCCAAGATCCCCGCATGCCCATACAGATCTTCTTTAAATGTCTGATAGAATTCTGCAGTAAATCCATCTGGTCCTGGGCTTTTTTTAGTTGGGAGGTTTTGTATTACTGATTCAATTTCTTTTTGTGATATGGGTCTGTTTAAGAAGTTAATCTCTTCTTGGTTTAGTTTTGGTGGTTCCCATGCCTTTAGATATGCATCCATTTCTTTTAGGTTTTCGAATTTGGTAGCATATAGGTTTTTAAAGTATTCCCTTATAATGTTCTGTATCTTTCTGGTGTCTGTTGTGATGTTTCCCCTTTCATCTCTGATTTTGTTGATTTGGAGGTGCTCTTTCTTTCTTTTGGTTAATTGGGCTAGCGGTCTGTCAATCTTGTTTATCTTTTCAAAGAACCAGCTCTTGGAATTGTTGATTCTTTGTATTGTTTTCTTTGATTCAATTTCATTGATTTCTGCCTTGATTTTTGTTATTTCTTCTTGTCTGCAGGGTTTGGGTTTTGTTTGCTGGGTTGCTTTTCAAGTGTGTTGAGTTGCAGTGTTAAGTCATTTATTTGTGTTCTTTCCGATTTTTTGGTGTAGGCACTTAGAGCTATAAACTTTTCTCTAAGACCCGCTTTCAGCGTGTCCCAGAGGTTTTGTTGTGTTGTATTGTCCTTTTCATTCAATTCCAGGAATACTTTTATTTCTTTCTTAATTTCTCTTTTGACCCATTCATCATTCAGGAGTGTGTTGTTTAATCTCCATGTGT
>NW_008338108.1:1358725-1385097 GCF_000622305.1 Nannospalax galili
GGATTCTCATTGTGCTCCTCTAGAGGATTACTGGTATTTGGTGGGGATATTTTATTTTGGTTTTTCATGTTATTATTTTTTCTCTGTGATTTTGACATGTGAATTTCTTTTGTAGTTTCTGACTCTTTTGTGATACTCGGGCCTTCAAGTTTAGTTCTGCTCCTTTTATTTTTGAGCTTTATGTTTCTTCGTGGTTTATTTTTTGGGTATGAAGAGCTGGTTCGTCTAAGCTTCTGGTTCTCTCTTTTGATTTTATATTGTCGAGGCCGGATTGTTTTTGTCTTCAGGAGTTCCGCGGTGGCCCAACTCCAATGTGGATCAGAAGTTTTCAGACTTTCTCCTTAGGTCTGGAATCTTCTAAGAATGCTTTTGGCTTCAGGAACTTTGGTGTTGGACTGACCTGAGACCCTGGCCGTGGCCACGCCACGCAGGGATGCAAAGGCAGATGGGGAGGGAAGAAGCCCCAAGATTTCCAAGGGAGTGGATTGAGTAGCTGGGTTGTACTGGATGCAAAGGATCAGGGAGAGTAAAGGTAAGCCTCGGAGCCCCAGAAAGAGGCTGTCAGCCCCAGAAAGAGGCTGGCGGGTGTTGCAGGACCAGGGAAGTAGAGGGAGGTGAGGGTGGGGCCAGGACCAGAAGCGGTGCTCCTGGAGCCCAAGAAAGGGACTGACTTGCTCTGGGTCAGAAGGTTCAGGAAGCAGTATTGGTTCCCCAGGTGTCTGGGGGCCCCAAGACTAGGAATGGCGCAGGGCCCAAACTAGGAGTATAGAATGGTGGGGGGGATGGAAAG
Organism: Nannospalax galili; assembly: GCF_000622305.1. Classification (NCBI taxonomy): domain Eukaryota; kingdom Metazoa; phylum Chordata; class Mammalia; order Rodentia; family Spalacidae; genus Nannospalax; species Nannospalax galili. The sequence continues at coordinate 1,359,516 of NW_008338108.1, forward strand.
GTGAATGTGGCTTAGGGAGTCCCGCCGCAGACGGCTGTGCTATTGACTTAGCCCAAGAGGCCTGAGGATAGTATTGCAGGCTAGGAGAATTAGCCGGTGGTGCAGGTCGAGGGAAGCAGAGAGAGGTGAGGGTGGGGCCAGGACCAGAAGTGCTGCTCCTGAGGCCCAGGAACGAGACTGAGTTGGTCTAGGTGAGAAGGATCAGGAAGCAGTATTGGTTCCCCAGGTGTCTGGGGCCCCAAGACTAGGAATGGCACAGGGCCCAAACTAGGAGTATATGGGGGGATGGAAGGGTGAATGTGGCTTAGGGAGTCCCGGCGGGAGGGCTGCGCTATAGACTTACCCCAAGAGGCCTGAGGGTAGTAGTGCAGGCTAGGAGAGTTAGCCGGTGGTCTTATTTAGAACTTTTAAACAAAAATCTTATGTATCTTTTCCCTTTCTATTTTAGTTGTAGAGATTCTTAGTATAACTATTATTCTTTTCCTGTTTCTTAGGAAAATCTTGTAGCAAAGCAACCTTTAAGAAATAGGTATATAACAGAACATAATTTCCAGAAAAATGGATGATTATTTGTTATGAAGGACCTAGTGATAATTCACTTTAGAGTAGAGGTTTTGATACCTTGAAGAACTCTCTGAGGAATATATTTGTGACTTCTTACTTCATTGCAATTTTGAGAGTTAAATGCTTAGCACTTCACAATTCTGCATAAGGCAGTAAAGCTTATTTGTTTTTTTCTGGAAAATGTATCTATAACATATAATAAATTCCACCAGGATATTCTGGGCCCATGTTGATGGCAGCTATGATCTGTACTTGGGACAGCCTTGAAGGGAGACCAGGCACTTTCAGTCCCTAAACCATTGTCCTTTATGTTCTGAGAATTGTGGAAATATCAGGTAGACATTTGTAAAGAGCATGCACAGTTTTCCTTCTCACTTAGTTTTAAGTCTCTTTTTTATTTAGAACACATGGCTTGAAGACAAAGACATGATTAGAAGCAGGTACTTTTACAAACACCTGGAATTACACAAAAATGAGAAACTAAACAAAGCATTAATGGTACACAAGAATTTTCTAAGAACAGAGCATTCGTCTGGAGGCAAAGCAACTGTTTTTAGATTGTAAGGGGTCCATGCAAACATAGAAAGACATGGCTTTGACTCTTGATGTTTTACTTACTAGTGGTATGATGCTGATTATGATTTTTTTACCTTCTGTGTACCATATTTACTTATCTGTGAAGTGGGGATGATATTTCATAGAACCTTTTAAGATTGATCTATAACTGGTAACAGTATCTAGCATATAACAAAATCTAAATTAAATGCATACTCTGGCAGTTCCTGAACTGCCAGACTAGTGCCCATAGATCATAAAACATTGTTTCCACTTAAGAGGGATTGCCATGTCACCCAGAAATTCAGTATCTAGGTATACTCCCCAAAACTGAAAAAATGGACTTAGCACACCATAACAGCTCAAAAGTGAAAACAATCCAAATGTTTACAAGCAAATAAACAAAATGTGGTATACACATACATGAAGTATCACTTAGTCATAAATATGAATGAAATTCTGAAACATGCTGTAATATGATAAAGTTTGAGAACGTGCTGATATGAGCCAAGTAGCAGGGACCACTGTTGCATGGTTGCATTTGTCTGAAACACCTGTAATCCCCCAAATTGTAGAGACAGAGGTAGAACAGCAGTTACCAAGGGTTGGGCAGAAGCAAGAGTGAGATTCAGTGTCTAAAAGATACAGAATTTCCAGTGGGGAGGTCTAAAAGTTCTGAATGGATGTTTAATGTTTGCACAATAGTGCAAATGTGCTTAATGTGACTTAACCGCACACATGAAAATTGCTACAATAAGTTTTATGACCTGTTTACTTTATCATATTAAAATTATATTCTTAAAATATTTTATTTACTTTTTATTTTATGTGTATGCGTGTATTGCCTGCATGTAGGTAAGTGCACCTGTGTCGTGCAATGCCTGAGGAGGCTAGAAGAGGCCCCTGGAACTGGAGTTATGGAGAGTTGTTAGCTGCCATGTGGGTGCTGGGATTCGAGCTCAGGTCTTCTGCAAGAACAACCTGTGTTCTTAACTGCTGAGCCATCTCTCCAGCCCCTAAAATTAAAATATTTTAAATAGAGCTAACATAAATACAGAAATTTTGGAAAATAAAAGTCAGAAAATAATCCCTAAATCATCCATAGTTCAAACATTACTATCCTTAAAGAATCATGTTTTCTTGCTATATTTCTTCTAACAGAGTCATTCCCTACAATAATTACAATTTTATACCTTGGTTTATCTTAATTCTACAAGTGTTGTTTCATGACATTAAAAACTTGGAAGGAAGGAGAATGGGCTATATGGGGGGATAAAGAGGAAAGAGAGATAAACAATGTTAGTGTGATAAGCCAAAGAGAAACATCATTTCATAAGCCTATTGAAAAATACACATCATATATATTATGGCAGTCTAGGCAACTGACTGAAGTAAGTCCTTCTTTAGGGTCCATAACCTCTCAACCATGTCTACTTGACTATGTTTTCAGTACCATGCATGAATTCTATCCTATTGAGCAATCTTTAAGTCCAATTAGACAGCTGTTGATTACCTCCAAGATAAAAGTGTCACTATTGCATCATTCAAAATAATTAGCTGTATTTCTCATTTGTTGTGGTTCATAAATATGCTGGGTGGGACCCTTGATTGGCTTTCTCCCTTGGCAGCTTCCATAATATCTTCTGATACTATGAGGGCTGGTCTTCAGGAAGGCTGTTTCCAGATCAGTTCTAGCTCAATTGCTCCAAGTTCCATGTCCAAAGTATGCAATGTCTTCAGCATTAGAGTCTTCCAAGTTGTGTAAACCAATCAAGGGCTATGATCACAGCCTGTATTATTTTGGAATCACTTGTACTACCCTGACGAACAACACAGAGGGAGGTTTCCTTTACCTTCACTATAGTTTTTGTTGTATAGCTTTCAGTTATACACATGTGCTTACATATATGTGTATTTTCCAATAGATTTATGAAGTAATATGTTTGTCTTTGACATCTCACACTAACATTTTCTTTCTTCTATCCCCTTTGTATACCCTTCTCTCCTTCCTCCCAAGCTAAAGTAACCCCTCATTTTCCCCTTGATAATACCTATCTCCTACTATCCCCCTGTTTCTAACTCCCTCTTCCCCTAGTCCCCATGGTTCCTTTACATTTTCCTGTCTCCTACAGTTACATCAGGATACATACTTACATCCAAGATTTTGCAACTAAGATCCAGAAATGAGAGTCATATGTGTAGCTTGTTTTTCTGAGTCTGGGTTACCTCACCTAGTATAACACTTTCTAGTTCCATCCATTTTCCTGCAAATTTTATTTCATTTTTCTTTACTGCTCAATATAACTTCATTGTGTAAATGTACCATGTTTTCATGGTCAATTCATCAGTTCAGTGAATCTTAGGTTGTTTCTATTCCTTAGCTACTGTGAAAAGAGCAGCAATAAATACAGCTGAGTAAGTATCTCTGAATTAGGGTCCTGAGCCCCTTGGGTATATGCATTATATACATGTGGATTATACAGTAGATCAGTGTTTGGTTTTTAAGAATTCTCCACACTGATATCCGTAGTGTCTGCACCAATTTGCAATGCCACTGGCAGTGAATGAGGATACATCTTTCCAAAAACATCCTCATCAGCTTTTGTTGTCATTTGTTTTCTTGATTTTAACCGTTCTGACCGTGGTGAGATGAAATGTCAATTGTTTTCTTGATTTTAACCGTTCTGACCATGGTGGGATGAAATGTCATTTGTTTTCTTGATTTTAACCGTTCTGACCATGGTGAGATGAAATCTTAAAAGGAGTTTTAATTTTCATTTCCCTAATTACTATAGCTGTTCAACAATTTTTTCTTGAAAATTTTTGTGTATTTCATACAGAATATCCCAAACAATCTTATTCACCTTTACACCCAAATCCCAAATAGCACCCTCCCATAGCCCACCCCCAATGGAGCCCATAACTCTATCAACCCTGTTACTGTTCACTGTGTTGTCAGTGTCCCCAGCTATTCCCCGGTGCTAGTCCATCCACTGAGTCTAGCCAGCCTATCTAGAGTTCCTCGCTTTAGGAAGATTAGCTCTTTCTCATCTAGCAGCAATCAGTTGCCAACATTCCTTTAGACAAGATTGGGGTCTGCTGTTCATTTTCCCAGTTCTGTAACTGTGGTGAGTCCTTGTTGGTGAGTACTTGTTGCACTAATTTTCCCTTCCCTGCTGTCTGTTTAACCTGTCCTCACTCACTCCAGGGTCTCCTGGTCTTGACATGGATTGACAAAACCGGCATAACAATTTTTTTGGGGGGAAGGGGTCTTTTTGAGACAGGGTCTCCCTGTAGCCCCAGCTGTTCTGGAACTCACTATGTAGACCAGGCGGGCCTCAAACTCACAAAGATCTGCCTGCCTCTGCCTCCCGAGTGCTGGGATTAAAGGCATGCCGCCACCACGCCTGGCTTATAACACATTTTGATCTTGGGTTTTGCATGGTTCATATGATAGGGAGGGGAGTGACTTACAAAGAAATGGCTTCTCAGGACCCTCCCATCATTCAAGTTCCGCCTGCAGTATCCATTAGTGTTCACATTCTGCGCCCAGATCTTAAGTGTCCCATCACCCATCCCGTGTCCATACCCTGCTGCCATTCGCCCAGATGACCCCATGCACACCATCTCACTGCTCCTAGGCTCTGCTAACTTCCATAGCGGTTTGGCTAGCTCCACCCCTCTTTCCCAGGGTGCCTTGGGCTATTCACACTTGCCCATGCTTGGCCACACTTTTCAGAGAAATGAGTAATTTCCAGGTTATAGTCCTCCTCTTCAGGGAGGCCATGAACACGTTTTAAGATATTTCTTAGCCATTTTTGTCTTCTTTTTTATTTGAATTTTATTTTATTTTTTTGGATTTATTTCTTTAGGGGGGAACTTTCTGTTTAAATCTGTAGCCCACTGTTTGGTCTTTTTTGAGACAGCGTCTCCCTGTATCACCAACAGACTTGGAACTCACCTTGTAGAACAGGCAGGTCTGGATCTCATAGATATCCACCTGCCTCTGCCTCTGCCTCCTGAGTGCTGGGATTAAAGGTGTATACCACCATACCACCACACCTGATCTTGTAACCCATTCTTCATGGAGTTGTGTTTTCTTGATTCTTTGTTTTTGAGTTCTTTCTATAGTTTAGAAATCAATCCCGCTATCAGATATATAGCTGACAAAGATTCTCTCCCACTCTGTGGGCTTCCTCTTCACTCTATTGGTTGTTTATTTTGCTGTACAGAAGCTTTTGACTTTGATGAGGTCCCATTTGTCAATTGTTGACCTTAAGTCCTAAGTGACCAAAGTCTGATTTAGAGTCCTTTCCTGTACCTAAATATTTTGGCTACTTCATTATTCTTTTGAGTTTCAGTGTTTCATCTTTCACATTGATTCATTTGGAGTTGATTTTTATGAAGGGTGATAGATATGGGTCCAATTTCATTCTTTTATATGTAGAAATCCAGTTTTTCCCAGTACTAGTTGTTGAAGATGCTATATTTCCTCCAGTGTATGTGTTTGACATCTTTGTCAAATATCGGTTTGCTCTATTTGCGTGCACTTATATTTAGCTCTTTTATTTTGTTCCATTGATCTACTTGCCTCTTTTGTGCCAATACTACACTTCTTTTTTTTTTTTTAATTATAGCTCTGTACTATTTGAAATGTGGTGTGATAAACACTCCACCATTACTTTTGTTTAGGATTTTTTTAGACTATGGGAGTCTTTTGTAGTTGCCTATGAAGTTTAGAATTTTGTTTCTATTTCTGTGAAAAAATGTCATGGGATTTTGACTGGGATTGCATTGAACCTATATGTTGCTTTTTGTAGGATGATCATCCCTAATCTCAAGTATTTCTACTGAATCACATATACAAAGAATATTTTGGCTCAAAAGTTATTTCTCTATTTCAATTGCAGTGATTTTTTACAGAATCTTGAAATTTTTAAAAACAATATTTATTTTTAAACTAAAACATAAAGTCTTTGCTAGAACATTTTCTCCACCTTCAGTTCAATGTATGGAGCATGTAAATACCCATTTCACCTCGTGAGCAGGAACTCTCAATAGAATTTCTAGGAAAAGGACCAAGTGTCAGTATTTGCATTTCCCTAATTACTAAGGAGGTTGAAAAACTTTAAGGTATTTCTTAACCAGTCTTAAAAGTTTCCAAGGTATTTTAAGGACCATTATGGTTGAAAACCACTGCTTAAAGTAATGTTTTCCAAGCTTGCTTCATCTTAAAATCTCCTGAAATGAGAAAGGGGAGTGTTTGATTTAATTGTAATTTTTTAAACTTAATTGTTTTCATATAAATAGAACCATGTATTGGTTGTCCTTTTTATTGGGCTCACTTATTAACCTCTGAGATTCTGCTTAATACTTCTGGAAAATATTCTAAAACTTTTAAATTTAGTGAGTACCCCAGGAAATGCTGTTTTGAGTACTCTGAGAATTATGATCATTAAGTATTATGATTTCAAATGTCATAGCTGCAAATTGGATAGGAAAAATGATACCTTGTTTGAAGTGAAATATTATTACTGTAGTGGACAATTTTTCCACATATTTGTTATAGAATTGTACATCCTGATTTTGTTGTGTGATGTTTTCTGGATGACATGAACAAATGTGTTCTTACCCCAGAAGAAACAAAGTAACAATTCCACCGAAGTCCAACTTGGAGAACGATTGAATTTACTGGGGTTACTTACAGGAATACGGGTAAGTAGTTACCTATGGAAGCACTGAAAACTCATAGTCAGATGCATCACTAAAAAGCTCACCCCAGCCAGAGTGCCAATTCATAAAAGCTGCACCCCTGGAATTCCCTGTGTGACTTTCAGGGTGCTCAATGGGCCAGAATCTCCATTCTCAACAATTGTTACTGCTTATGTAACCTTGGGGAGGGTTCCTTGAATCCTGTAAGTTTTGGGAACATCTTGAAACTGGTAAGTTGTTTACTTCTTGGTCCATGTAAGTTTCATTTCCTGAGTCTTAACAAACCTCTTCCAAGGCAGAATGCTGTAATTCATAGGAAATTTCTGTACAACAGCTTTGTGTTATGTTAAGGTTCCTTGTGCAATTCTTACATGGTATTTCATCATTCGTATTGATTTCTAAAGTTCTCCTTTCTCATATATTAACTCTCCATATGAAATATTTGTAAATGTTTCCAATGCAGTGACTTTTAAATGGGGTTATATTATTTTTTTGAGACAAAATTTCATGTAACCCATGCTGTAATCAAGCTATATAGCTGAAGATAACCTTGAATTCCGTGCCCTCCTGGCCTCACCTCCGGGTGCAGTTACTCCTCCCTAACAACTCCAGTTTTCATTCATACATATTCTGGAACATAGCCAGAAACTAGACTCAAGGGATTGATCTGGCCTGGACTGGTTTGACATTCATGCAAAATAAGTTAAACTGTGTTCTTAGTTGAATATTTTTGGGAAAAGCTCATATTTACTGAGCATGATTTAAATGTGATGGGACCTTTCCTGGCTCAGTTGCACTTGACACAAGACCTAGGATGTCAGTGACTCACTCATGGTCACCAAAGATTGACCTGGGGCAGTGACTCCAAACTCAGTTCCTCACACCAGTGAAGACTAAAGAGGGGGATACTAATGGGAGGATGTAAAGCTGAAGCAAACCTTATTAAGGAGAATTACAGAAAATGGCGAAATTGAGGAAAATTGAAAAAATAAGGAAAGGTGAGAGAAATGCCTAGGTAAGGAAACATTTCCAAAAAAGGAAAAAGCTACTGAACTTACTTTGCATGGGTCCTAAAGGGCTGTGAGAGAAACTGGACAAAGCCTGAGATAACTGCTATGAGACTGTCAGTTCTCTGGGCTGTCAGGGCAGAACCAATGGCAGATCCAACCATAAGGATGGTCATGTGCTCTTCATGTGTTTGGAGGGGTGGTTGAAACCCCCTTTTGTCCATCTCTGACTTATGCTTTGTTAGCTGCTGGCCTAATTGTCTACCAGCTGGTAGCCTTGGCCAGTGCTGCCAACCATTGACCTTACAAAATTTATGCTGGCTGTTAATTAGACTATTTTCTCTTTGTTCACATTTTCATGACCAGCTGGTAGTTTTACTGTGGCAGAGAAATAACTATCACAGCCACCAAGACATAGTTTCAGTCGTTCTTGATTCCTTCATATTTAGCTTCTTGGCTATGAAGTGCTCAGGAGTAGTCTTGTAGGTGGAAGCTTGTGGTTAGAAGCCATCCTTACTTATGACTTACTGTTACAATTAGAAGCAAGCATATACCAAAGGACAATAGAGCCTCAAATGTGTTCCTTATGGATGCCAGCTGGCTTTCCATCACTGGTCTAGAGACTTGTCCCTCCTCTTATGTGCATAGTGTGCTTATCTCATATCCTACTATAAACCCTTATTCATCTTCTAGAGTGCTCCAGACTTTGCCATTTTACTCCTTAATGATCCCTTTTAACCCCAGCCTTTGTTCTCATTGAAACATATGTGAGCAACTTACAGTTTACATCATGTGTCTTTTTCCCATACTACCTACTAAGAATTTGATCATGCATCATTACCACATCATGCCCATGAAAAATTGAACTTGCATATGATTAAAATGAACTATATGTTGAAATTGAACTCAGAGCTTCATACATGTTAGGTAAGAATTATACCAACTTATTGACAACCCCACCCATCTATTCTTTCTGATCATATGGAATAGTCTTACATTAGTAAAAATGTCAACACATTAACTTATGACATTGTTTTATGAGTTAAATAGTTCATCCTCCTTCATACTTAATTGTAAATTACATTACACTTTTTCTAAAGCACAATGGTTTATATTTACCACAATATGGATAACTTTTAATAAAAGAAAAATAATGAAAATAAAGTTAAAATTAAATCACTTCATTCTGATTATCTAACAACTAAAATAATTAGGAACCTTGACTAAGGAGTCTGCTTGAACACTTGCCCAAGCTCTGCATCTCAGTGACCTTCTGTACACTTAGAATTCCCATTCTGAATCAATGGCACTTAACTTAGGTTTTCATACTTGCACTATCAATCACATTTTTATACATTTACCCACCACACATATACAAAAGGAAAAACAATGGCAGAGTTGAAATTGGAAAAATAATTAGTTTTATGCTCTTTCACGACTCATGTGTCCATTTGCCTGCAGTTCATCCTTCCTCATCACCTAATATTAACCTTTCTTGGTCTCCTTTTAAAATGTTATGTTATATCCACACTTAGATGTATTTACATGTGTATATGTAAACACTATCAACTAGGATCCACATATGAGGGAGAACATGTGGTTATTTCTTACTGAATTTGGGTCACCTCACTTAACATTATACTTTTCAAGTATATCCATTTTCCAGAAAATTTCATGATTTCAATTTTTTTGATGGCTGAACATTTCACTTTGTATAGGCACCACACTTTCATTATCCATTCATTTGTTGCTGGATATCTAAGTTGGTTTCATTTTATTGCTATAGTAAAAACAGCAGCAACAAACATGGATATGTAGGATATGGAGTTCTCTGGATATATGTCTGAAGTGGAATAGCTAGGTCATGTGGTAGATCCATTTTTAAAAATATTTTGTCATTTTTATCTTATTTTATGTGTATGCATGTTTTGCCTACATGTATGTAAGCACCCCTGGGTCATGCAATGCCCACAGAGGTCAGAAGAGGGTGTTGGATGCCTTCGAACTGGAGTTACAGATAGCTGTTAGTTGCCATGTGGGTGCTGGGAACTGAACCCAGATACTCTAAAAGAACAGTGTGCTCTTAACTGCTGAGCCATCTTTCCATCCCGGTAGCTCCATTTTTAATTTTCTGAGTAACTTCTAAACTGATTTACACAATGACTCTATTAATTTACATCTCCACCAGCAGTACATAAGGGTTCCTCTTTTCTCACATCCTCTCTAACATTTGTCTCAGATCTTGATGATAGCCTTTTTGACTGAAATGAGGTAGTATCTCAAAGCAATTTAAAATTCCATTTCCTGATGACTAAGGATATTGAACACATTTTAAAATAGTTGTTCGCCATTTGTATTTCTTCTTTAGAAAAGTGTCTGTTAATTTCATTAGCTCATTTGTTGATTGGTAGCTGAATTTCCTTGGTGCTCAGTTCCTGCAGTTCTTTAGAAATTCTGTGCATTAACCCCATTTCTGAAGTATAGCTGGTAAAGATTTTCTCCCACTCCATGGGCTGTTTGTTCTGCTAATAGTTTCTTGTACTGTGCAGAGATGTTTACTTTCATGTAGTCTTGTTGGTTGATGCTTGGAGCTAATTCCTGTGCTACTGATGTTTTGTTCATAATATTCTTGCCTACTCCAATGTCTTAAAAAGTATTCCATTTTCCTCTAACAGTTTCAGCATTTTGGGTTTTACATTAAGGTGTTTTATGCATCTTGAATAGATTTTTATACAAGGTAAAAGATATGTATATAATTTCATTCTCTGCAGGTGGATTTCCAGTTTTGCCAGAACCATTTGTTGAATAGGCTATCTTTTTTAGCTGCATGTTTTTGTCACCTTTGTCAAAAATTAGGTGACTAGACTTTTTGTCAGCTGATTTCTGGATCCTCCGTTTTGTTCCATAGTTCTGTCTATTTATGCCAATACCATGTTCTCTTTATCATTATAGCTCTGATATAATAGAGGATATGTTCTTGCTATCCTCTAGATAAACTTACCTCATCCTAAATAATGTAATAATAGATAAATGATAATACAATCATTTTAAATTTAGAACCTAAAAAGTGGATCAAAAACATTTTATAGTAGGATATGTGTAATCTTTCATCTTAATTAAAATGTTAACCTTTTACCTTAATAAGGATTGTTTCTAATTATTTCTTTTATTTTAATATGTATATCCTGTAGTACTCAAGTTGATTGTTTATTGAAGCTAGTTCAGAAGAAAAACAGCTAGGCAGGGCAAAGAATAAGAATTAAACCAAGTGCTTGACACTTCCTGTCTATTTTAAAACCTTCCTTGAATCTCTTACCAATGACACTGGTGCAATCAACTTCTTTCTGTGGGAGTTGAGTACAGACCATCCCTGTTCCTCACTGGTGACTCCACTGAGTCAGGGTTCTCTTTAAATGCACAAGCACATGGAATAATGTGGTAAGTCATAAGCATGATGCTCTATCAGTTAATAACTTTCTAATGTGCTGAGAAAAGCATATAACAACTCAAATAAAGTTCAATTAAAAAATCCTGACCACTGAGCATGTCAAGTTTTCAGAATGATACATCATAGACCTATGACATCCTATTTTTAGATGTGCAGAACAGACAATTTTTTGCCTCCACAGAATTTTGTCATTATTTCATTCTGATTTTCTGCCTACTCTTTAAAATCTGTATGGTTTAAAGTGAAAAAGCCATTGAACATCTTAAAGCCTTTCATGCCATCCATACATCCTATCTCACATTAAAGAAAGAAGAGCAATATTTGTCTCAACCAGAGAGAAGCAGGGGGCCTTGAAGAAGCATGAAAGACACATTCCTTCAATTTCTCAGCTTCAGCTCAATTAACCTGAGGCAGAAGTATATTTTTTAATTCCATCAGACAAGTCTTTGTTATTTTACTGTGATATTTAGATAAAAGCATAAAGGAGAAATTTGTAAGCAATGAGGGAAACAGAATCTCCATATTAGTGTATTCAGTTTAGACTTATATATTTGAGTTGATGAAGATGATTTGTCTTCTGTTCTGCAAGTTTTCAGGCAAAAATGAAGGGCTAACTCTTTCTAGATAATAGGAGTTTCAGTGCTTCTTTATTTATGCACTGACTAGGGTGGCAATGATAGTCAGACATTTACTGTATACACCTGATTCTGTAGTTTAGAAAGTTAACATCCAGTGTGGCAGACATCCCTGGGCAGGCTGCTACCACCACTGCTCTACTCAATTTCTTTATGTTTTAGTCACTTCTCCTTTCCTTAATGATTTTTATGATAATTTCTGTGCTTATTCAGAATACAATTATGCAGCATCTTATGTGTAGAATGCTATCTAGACATGTGACAGTCTCCGAAGACAATCTCTGCTAGGAATTAGGAAGTGGTATTAGCAAATAGGCCATTTCTATGGCCAGTAGGGAGTCTAATGGGAAATGGATGAAGAAAATCTGTTCTAGGCTGGGTGCCAGGAAGGTGGTGTTGAGGACTTTATAAGTGAGCAGAGTCTTGGATGAACATGCTAGGATCTGGCCATGTGAAGCACATCAAACGTACAGACATGAGTTAACAAGTATTTTATTCTTTTGCATCTTCGAGGTCTATTTTGTTTTGGAGTATTGAATACTATAAATTAGGGCAAGAGTTAAAGATTTTTGAGTATATATGTTTTTATATTATCTTGTGGATTTTGATTTCTACTTGTAAGCCATGAGGAGACAGGTTTTAAGCAACAGACTAAATTCTTTTCTTGGATTTGTATATTAGAAAGAATCTCTGCAGGTAGTGCCAAGGGGAAGTAAGGTAAGTGGGAATTCTAGAAAGAGTACAGAATGTTGTACACTTGATGTCGAATAACACATTCTGTAGCTTCCAGATAGCCTGAGGAAGTAGCTCCTGCTTTCTTGAACTTCATTTTGCAACGCTCTGAAGACAGAGTGCAGAATGTGAAGATCGCGACTCGTCAGTTTCTTCAGTTGTGCTGGACACTTTCTCTTAAAAAAATATTTTTACTGAGTTTTTGTGAATTTCATCTACAGGAAGACCCTGTCTACAAAAAAGAAGATACTTCCTTGAAAGGGAATTTTGTCCCAGTTTTAAGTTTGTTGAAATGACCAGAGGAAGCCCTTCTGTGTGAGGATCCTGTATTTCTCTGTGACACCACTTTTCTTGCCATCTCTATCCTCCTTCCCCATTCATACTCTTGCACACTGAGGAGTGTTACTGTCCTCCCGTGGAACCAGCCAGAGGGGGACACAGGGTCCCTGCCAATATGGGGTTGAAAGGCGTGGAGTCATGACACAAACACCGGGAGTTGGGTGAAAGCAAGCAGAGGGTGAGCTGCTGCAAACTTGTTTATTCTGGGAAGCATTTGGGGTTATAAGGGGTTGGCTAGCCAATCATGGTTTCCCACGCCATCCTACGATATCCAATGGCAGCATATCTGTGGGCAGATCATCTCTCAGGAGGTTGTCATTGCCATGTGAGCTGGGCCATCACATATGTGGAAGCCCTTTCTCCATTCCTTATGGCAGGCAGCCTGAGCTGGGCATGGTTCTTTATTATGCCATACATAGGAGTGACTCAGCCCTTCTACACATGGAGTTCTTTGAGGCACTACATGTTTCCCAGGAACCCATAGCTACACTATACTGCTTCAAGTAGAGCATTTGTGGCGCTTCACAAATAATTATTTTAAGCACACGAGTGACCCATTTTCAATTTGATAGTCACCAAGCAGATCCATAACCTATTCTGCTAATAATGTCTTTGGTGGTTCTTGAATTGAGAGATCTACAGCATCATCTCCAGAAACCCTGCTTTGAATGTCATCCCAATGGGACTCATGGCATGACACTGCTGAAATTCATGTAAATTCTGCAGGATGCATCTGTGATACTTGAGAGACTTGTTCCAGAATTAGAAGGAAGATCATTGAGAATGCTGAAACAAAAGTAGTGGAGCCTGCTGTGGTTTGAATGTATCGCCTCCAAAATTTGGGTGTTTTTAGTATATTAGTTTTATAAAGCAGAACACTTAAAAGTGATTAAAGAACAAGGGTTCTTTTCTGCATAGGTTTGAGGATGGAAATGTCTTTTCTTGATTTCCTTCTCCTGCTATGTAAGAATATATCAAGAGACCTCAAAGAATCTGGCACTTTAACCTTCGACTTATTAGCATCTAAAATCTGAAATTGTACGTTACTCAGTCTATGGTATTTTGTTCTAGTAGCACAATATGAGGTGAAACAGATACTGGGAACATCTGACTAGGATGCTGTGATAAAAAATACCTTATTAGGAATAAAGAAGATGCTTTAGAACTTGGAGGAGAGGCTGGAGAACTTTTTTAAATGAGTGCCAAAATAATACCTACACATAAGTACAGCAATGAGGTCAATTTTGGTGAGGGATCAGAAGAGGAAAATAGTAAGGAAAGCCTAAACTTTGATAAAGATTATTTAAATGTTCATAACCAAAATGTTAGTTAATGAAAATCTCAGTGCCAGGCACAGAATACCTCTCTATGAGTTATTGTTCAGTGAGGCCTCCAGGGACACCCAAGACAGCATAAGCTTTCACCATTATTCTTGATTGCTCACCACAACTAAATGATAACACCTCATTGCTGAAGACACCACACACTTTAGCCACAAAACATCAGAAAATATCATTTTAAAACTGACCAGAAAGCTCGCTCCTTGATTGGTAGCTCTCATAGTTTGGGAAGGTGCTATGAAGGCTGCTGGGGGAGAAAAGACATCAGTTGCAAAAAAGAAGCTTCTTTGATGAGTGGTGTACAGTATACTCATCTGTAAATATAAGGATCGATATTTATCATACAGTAAGAAATTTCATTTGTCTAGAAATATGACAGAAATAGGGTTTTCTCTATGATTTATGATCTCTCCAGCCATGTGTATTTGGCTATATTTACAGTGCCACCCATGATTTCCCTCCAGTTGAGAGGGATTTAAGTCCAATTAAATAGCTGTTGATTACCCTTAGATAAAAGTGTCACTGCTGCACCAATAGAGATAGATTGCTGTGCCAGTCATTGTGGTTATTAGGCTTTACAGCTGGGTTGGACCATTGATTTTTTTTTCCCTTAACTATTGTATAGTATCCTCTAGAACTATGAGAGCTAGTCTTGAGGGAGGAGGCTCCCAGGTCCAGTTCCAGCTCCATTTCTCCATGTCACGTATATCCTGTCTTCAGTAATAGGGTTTTACCTTCAAGTTCTAGGAGGTAATCAAGGGCTATGCAATAGCCCATGTTATTTGAAGAGTCTCTTGGATAATGATCATGTGGTACATTTACACAATGGAGTTCTACTAAGTGGTAAGGAAGATTGAAATCATGAAATATGCAGGGAAAATGGATGGAATTTAAAACTTTACACTAAGTAACACAGACTCAGAAAAACAAAGTATGTCCTCCCTCATTTATGGATCTTAGCACCAATTCCTTATATGGGAGTATATAGCCTGATGTAACAGCAAGAATCAGGAATCATGGAGGTAAAGGGAAAGAGCCCGAGAGGAAGACAGTAGGAAACAGATGTTAACAAGGGTGAATTGGGGAAAATGAAGGTATTGAATGGGAAGGGAGGAGGGAAGGAGATACAAGGAAACATGGAGTAAAGGAACTCGAGAGGGGTGGAGATAATAGCAGACAGGTACTGTCAAGTGGAATATACTTTAACTGGGGAGGATGGAGGGAGGTTAGACAATGAGAGAGAGAGAGAGAGAGAGAGAGAAAGAAGAGATAAATAAAGCTTAGGTGGTATGAACAGTCAGAGGGAAATGTATTAGTTCAAAAATCTACTAAAAATACACATGCAATATCTGAACATGAGTACATGTGTATACCTGAAGGCTTTATATCAAGAAACACAGTGCCAAACAGAGGAAATCTCCCTTTGAGTTGTTGGTCCAGGCAGTCCAATAGTCTATAATCCTTAAATTATAATCGAAGGAATGTGGAATATAGTCATAAGAAAAAAAGAGGGAGATGAGAAAGAATTATAGAAGAAATGGGAAAGACTGTGTAACACATGAATGGAAAGAAAAATGCTGAAAGGTTCTTTTATGTTAATTTTATGCAATTATCATCAAAATATTAAAGGGATTAAATTATAGAATTATAAGACTTAACATGGCCAAAAGTCATTGCTATACATTTGACAAGTTGATCTTCTTTAAGGGAGTGCTTGTAGATAGGTTGACTAGACTTGAGTGGATGAACTATTCACTGAGGGAAAACTGGGTACCAAAGCTTGACTGGATAGGCCTTAACATATATGACAGAACTCGTGAAGTCTGGTGGGGACCTATATCAGGAGGCTATCACACATACACAAAAAAAATCCATACATACCTTGCAGTATTTTTCTACAGTCATATGTTCTTTTCCACTTTGATTTTTATTTCTATTCTTGCTCAAATGTTTTCAAACCTAGTACAGAAAATCATCCCACCACATTATTTTTTAAATGTATATTTTTGAGTTTTTGTGCATTCAATACAGTAGATCTTAATCATATTTAGGCCCACCCATCCTTTTCTTCACCCCACCCTCCAGCATGCCCACAGGACTTCATGCATTTTGTCATATTATGTTGGGGCCTATCGAGTTGTTGGTGGACCCAGATGTCTCTTGGCGTGAGTAGATCCACTGGAGCCTCTCCAGCCTGTCTAGTGTCACTTTCTTAATGAAGATCTACTTTCCTTACCTAGCAGTGGTCAGCCAAATTTGTGGTCCCCTGCTCATGGGAATAAATATTTTGAAAAGATGTTGGGGTTTGGCTTTCTTAGAGTCTCGTTACCAGTCTATTGTTAGATATTGTTCATAGCATTTCCTTTTTTTTTCAGTCAAAAATTTCACCAAACTTTGAATTCCACTAAGACTGCTTTTGGCATAGCTTCTTTTCAAGGCAGCCTAGGTAACAGAATGAACACTCAAACACAAGGACATCTTGAAGCATAGCCCAAGACTCACTGTGCACATGAAATTTCTTCTGTTTCATTTTGTTTTAACTAAATAATTGATGTGAGTTTTGAATTGTACTACATAAGTGTTTCCTTGATTTTATTTCAAAATTACAGAGTGAAAAATAAGCTAAAACCATGCCTTTGCCTTTCAAAGTCATCTCAAATTTGTTAATTTCTAATAATCACATAAATCACAGAATTGTTCTGAATTCAGAAAATATCAGGAACCACAAATGTAAGAATTTCACATTCCTAGTGTCCATTGTCATTTCTGCTGTTTTCCAGTACAATACATATACCATTTATTGGGATCCTTTGTATACTGTTAGAATGGAATCCCTTCAGAAACAAAACACATTAGCTACTGCATTCCTGCTTTAGAGACTCACAGTCGACATTTGAAGGGCAGAAGATTCTGCAATTAAAAATTTATTTATCACTTTTTAATAGCCAAATAGACTTATACAATGAAAATTTTAAGACACTGAAGAAAGAAATCAAAGATTCCAAAAGATGGAAAGACCTCCCTCACCCATGGATTGGCAGGGTTAATACCATGTAAACATTCATCCTACAGAAAGCAATCTACAGATTCAACACAGTCCCCATTCAGATTCCAACATGATACTTCACATAAATTGAAAAATAATCTGAATTTTTATATGGAAACACAAAAGACCCAGGATAGTCAAAACAATTCTGAACAATAAGGCATTGCACGACACAGGTGCACTTATCTACATGCAGGCAGTACACACATACACATAAAAATAATAAATAAAATATTTTTAAAAATATCCAGTGTAATTTGTGTTCCCCAATTACTCTTCAGTGTGGGCCCATCATCTGGAGCTTGGTCAACTAACCCAGGGTCACTACCCATTGACCAGTCTGATATAGAAAATTCCTAATTTGAGTCTCTCCTTCTAAAGTGATTATATGTTCAGTTCTTTTTTCAGCATCTCAGTTTTCTCTCTGAATTTTTCTTCCATGTCTTTAAAATTTTTTTTATCTATTTTGGTAACATTCTTCTCTATGTATTGAATTGATCTTTTACTTTTTTTGTTCAGCTCATGAATTAAATTCTTATTTGTTTATTGGAATCAGCTACTTGGTTGTTAACTCTTTATAGAGGTAGGACTCTGAAATCGTTTCTAGGCATCTCAGTTATCTTTGTTTTCTGTGTTGAAAAGCTACCAGCTTCTGGGAAGGTCCAACTGGAGTGTTGGCTTACTTTTTTCTTTGTAGTTTAGTTTCTTCACTGTGTTTTGAACATCTCTTGCTGTCCTAGTTTCATTTCTGTTGCTATGACAAAGCACTCTGACAAGAAGCAACTGAGGAAGAGGACAGGTTTATTTTACTTTACAATTCCAGGCTATAATTTATCATTTCAGGAAACTCAAGACAGGCACCTGACCTGTCACATCACAGCCACAGTTCAGCTGGTGCTCACCCTACCTTCATCTTTCCAGTATAGTTCAGGAACCCCTACCTAGGGAATGGTGCTGCCCACAGTGGGCTGTGTCTTCCCACACCAATTAACAATCAAGAAAATTCCCTGCTGACATGCCCACAGACCAACCTGATGAAAACAATTCCTCATTTGAGACTCTTTCCAGGTGATTCTGCATTGTGGTAAACTGACATTTAAAATTAACCATCACATCAGAGTGTATCCTCTGAATTGTAGTAGCTTTTGTCCCATTTATCCCTTTTTAAAAAAATTTATTTATTTTTACACCCACTTCCCAGATAACATCCTCCCATAGCCTCCCTCCCCCCAACACTAGAGCCCTTATACTCTGATATCCCTACTACTGTCTGCTGTGTTGTTGGCAACCCCAGCCATTCCCCAGTACTTGCCCTTCTGGTGAATCTAGTCAGCCTATCTAGAGGTCTTTGTTTTAGGAGGATCAGCTGTTCCTCATCCAGCAGTAATCAGTTGTCAATATTCCTTTTGATAAGATTGGGGTCTGCTGTTCATTTTCCCAGTTCTATGCTGGGTTACTATCTGGGAATCCCTTTGGCTGCCCTAGCCAACAACTCAAAAGAAGGTATCACCTGTCTGGCATTGTTGCTTGGTATCTCCTATCTGGCATTGTTGCTTGTTATGTAGCCTTTAGCTATATGGCTCTTATGAAATTATATTGGCCCCTTTAATCTTTAGTTATACTTTCCTTTTGGGTGTTTAAGGCCATACAGTTGGACTAGGTAAACCGATTTATCCCATTTTTTATTGTCTTATTTTATGAGGCTTCCTGGTAGTTATCTTCGCTTTGATTAATTTTCAGACAAAAGTCAATGCTGAAACAACTACGATGGTTGTTAGACAGAAGTCCTAACAGTGTTAGCTACAGGAAAAAAATACAAGGCTCTTGACCTGTGTCCCTTAGTTCTGTCCTCAGAGCACTTCACTAAGTTTCCTTGCACACTTTCTGTGACCCATGTAATCCCCCTGCTATTGCCAAGATGAAGGATGTTGAGAGTCTTTCTTTGGCTTCAGCTGCCCTTACCACAGTTCTTCTGTTTCTGAACAGTGTGTGTGGCTGGACGCCTGCTGCTTTGATCTGGATGCTCTGCTGAGTTCCATGTTTGGCCCTGGGGTGTTCAGTCTCTCTGCTTCGGATTTTCACTTCTATATTCACCATCTGCTGTAGCTTGGGCTCTAAAGAGAACTGATTCTGACTCTGCACCAGGTTTCACACTCTGCCTGCTCTCGTCCCATGGTTCTGAAGAATCTCCTGTACTGGGGTTTGCTGGGGTCCTCCAATTTGGGTTTCCAGAGGCAGGGACGGCATCTTGTAACTCAGGCTGCACTGGGAGTTTGAGTCTTTCCTGGGTCTTTCTTCTGGGGCAGTCATGCTAAGATCAGAGGCAGCCAGCTGTGTGGGGATAGACTGGGTTCAGTGTGGCTCCAGTAGCCTTGGAATATCCTCCTTTCATGTTTCTCCCAGACTGTTCTAAGCATGAACCCACAGATGGGTCTGGGCTACAGTTATTGTTTCTTTTGCTGCTCTTGCTCCCACAGACGAAACTCTTTTTTTCTTCTACCTTTTGGAAGTGGTTTCTAAGTACATTAATTTTTATTTTCATTAAATTTTTTAAGGATAGGAACCATTTTTTTCTTATTTTTTATTTCTTATTTTCAATTATTTCTTAGGCTAGGAACCTCATTAACCATTAAATACAAACATTTTTAGTTGATAGCAGGGTGTGGAAAATCAAGAGTTGATATTGTAGAAGCAAAACAATAGTGTTGCTTTGTAGTTTTATTATATTTTTTCTGAATGAGCTCAAAAGAAATTAATTTATATCCATGTAATTGACCAACAAGCAAATTATTGCTGTTTGACAAATGGACCTGGAGAATATTTTGTGCCCTGCACTGATTTTGCCTATATTGCTTCTAAAGCAATAGTTCAAATTATAACCAATATTTCAGGTCATGCAGTGACATCTAGTGTATATAGAAGAGACAGTATGTTGGATTCACTTTAAAATTTAACTCTCAAAAGAACACATATTTTTAGTCTAATTTTTTTTCTGAAAAATGTCTATATAGTGATTGATTTGCTTATATTTAAAAGCCCAAACAGTTTTTCATAAGTAATTAGAATACATTAAAAGAAACTAATGAAACTCTTTAGAGAAAATATTTAGAGAAAATTCATAGATAAATTGATTATCTAGAACTCGTCAAAAGTGTTCTTGAGAATAGTCAATTATTTCCACATAAACTAGAGCCTGTCATTGACTGTGAGTATGTAATCATATAGTTTCTTGATCTCTTGCGGCTATGCCATGCAAAGTTCTGGTCCTTTAGGGAGTTCTGAATCTGACTGTGGCAAAAAGTTTTTTAGTTTTTGGATCAGGAAACTGTAAAGTTATTTTAGGAATAAGTCTAGATTTACTTCACTAATTATGTGTGGGAAACCTGTTTATAATTCTATTTTTTAAAATTCAGGTACAGGGGCTGGAGAGATGGCTCAGTGGTTAAGAACACTGGTTGTTCTTACAGAAGACCTGGGTTCGAATCCCAGCACCCACATGGCAGCTAACAACTATCCGTAACTCCAGTCCCAGGGGATCCAACAGCCTCTTCTGAGCTCCGTGGGCATTGCATGACATGGGTGCACTTACCTACATGCAAACAATACACGTATACACATAAAATAAAAATAATAAAAATTAAAAATTCAGATACAAGATCTAGCTTACTTTAATATCAAACTTATTTTTACCTCTCAATACTTTTTTCTATCATTTTTATTCTGTGCTCTGTTGTTTGCTTTTACTTACTTGATAAATATTCTGCTACCAATACCAGGACTTCTCTTAAAGAAGCTATGACTTTAGTTTCCCAGAGAATTTAGAAAATCAACAGAGAATAATGCCATGTGGGCAGAAAATGTCTAGTATAAGAGTGTCTCAAAGAATTCAAATCTCATGGTGGTTCATTTTGAGCCATAGTATTGTAATATATTTTTGCTTCATCTCAGTTTCATTTCCAGTCAAAGAGTGATTCCTAACAACCAGTCCAAGAATAAAGGTTTCTGAGGTGTACATATTTTCCCAAAGTCCTTTGACATTTTGCTACTTACAATAACATCTCACAGTCTATAGTTTGAATCCTTACCATCTCACACTGGGCTAATTTATTTGGCAAGTGATTGCTGAGGGACTGTGGCATGGTAGCAATAGAAACCTCTTCCGGCTTAGTAAAAAACTCTGCATTTGGGGCTGGAGAAATGTCTCAGTGGTTAAGAACACTGGATGCTCTTGCAAGCGACCTGGGTTTAGTTCCCAACACTCAAATGGCAGCTAAGAACTCTCCATTTATAATATCAGTTCCAGGGGATTTGACACCCTCTTTTGACTTCCATGAGCAGTGCATGACATGGATGAATGCACATAGGCAATACAGTCATACAGTCATATAAAAATAATAAATAAAAAATATTTTTAAACGCCCTGCCCTTGAGAAATATCCAGGACATTGACATCAAGCACATGCAAGGCAAAAGTGGGTGCTGAAGAGTGTAAGCCAAGGTAGGGCTTTGTTAAATAGGGTGACCTTGGTGAAGAAATGACATTCCAGTGAGGCAAAGAAGGGAGCTTGGAGGATAATGTTCCAGATTTAGGAAACTCTGAACACAAAGGCAAGAGTGTTGCTGGTATGGCTCAGGAATAGTACAGCACCTGATGTGTTGAGAAAGCAAAAGAGAGAGGGAATAGGGGAAGGACACAAGTACCAAAAGGTAGCTGTAACTGTCAAAGAGCTGCTTAGTTGATTGATGCTATCAGATGGTTCCCCGCAAGGATGTGGCACAATCTAAACTTTATTGTAAATGGTCACTCTTGCTTTTTATCTTTTATACAACATTAGTACGAACAGTTATGTCCAAAGAATGAGGATGGGCTCAAATCTATCCTGTGCCACTGAAAGTGGTGGAAGAAGTAATGTGAGATTTGGACTGGATTTGTCAGAATTGGGTGACAGTTAGTGAGTCATAACGGCAAAGAAAGTTCAAATGATTAATCTAAAACAGTAACATTTACCTCCCGAAAGACCCATGTGGCTAGAAAAATTAAACTGCTGATGACTAAGCAGATGAATACAGAAGAAGCAGGTTTAGGTGGAGGAGATTAAGAGGTCAGTTTTGGGAACTATGTCATATGCCCAAATATAGAGGACAACAGGAAGTTTACATGGAGTTCAGACTTGAAGCGAAAGGATTGGACTCCAGGTAAACATTTAGAAGACTCTTGGTGTTGGTGGCATTTGAAGCCAACAGACCAGGTAAGATGGCTTTTAAAGAAGTACAGATGGAAGAGAAAGAACGTCTGAGAAGACACTCCAGAAACCACGGTTTCTAGTAGCTCTCAACCTCGACAGCTTTCTAGAAGCACCAGGTGCTAACTGAAACACTGGCTATGCCTGTTGCCTCACACTGATAGGTTCTGATTTAATAAGGCTGTTTTGAGGCTTGGATATAATTGTCATTTTAAAACTAATCAGATGATTCTTATGTGGATCCAGCATTGAGAAACTCTGGTTTCAAATTCATGTCCACAAGTGGGCGTATGGCAAAGGCAACAGACAGTGTGGTTAGAGAGGTAAAAAAATAAGAGAGCTGTGTTGCACACTTGAACAGAAAAAGTTTCAAGGAGGAGGTCACCAGTCAAATACTGCAGAAGGAGAGGACGAACCACTTTTGGGTACCTGGTAGAGTAGGGAGTGATGATAGACTAGAGTAGACTCACTACAGGGTTATGGATGAAAGAGCAGCAGAGTGAGAAGGGAGAATGAGAAGAAAGAGCAAAAAATAAGACTATTCAGAGGCATTGCTGTTTGTAGAAAACAGGTGAATGGCGATGCATAGTTGGAAGAGTAGAGGATATTTTGAGCTCTCTCTCTCTCGTGTGTGTGTGTGTGTGTGTGTGTGTGTGTGTGTGTGTGTGCATGCATGTGTGTATACAGGTTGGTGGAAGCCAGAGGTTGACTGCAGATATCATCACTGATCATTCACCACCTTTCTTTCTGAGCCAGGGTCTCTCACTAAACTTGGACCTCATCAGTTCTGCTAGGCTGGCTGGTTAATATGCTCCAAGTATCCACATGTCTCTGTCTGCCACCTCATTTGGGTAACTGCATGCCATCATACCTGGTTTTATATGTGGGTATGTGCTGGGGATCTGAACTTAGGTCCTCATGCCTACACAGCATTTACTTTACTGATTGAGCCATCTCCCCAGGTCTTTATCCCTTCTAATGAAAAGTAATAAAGCATGTTCTGTGGTGGCTATGGGATTGATCCAGCAGAAAATAAGACATTTTTTAAGGAAGAGAAAGGAGACATTTCTAGAATGTCATTAAGGTCAATAGAGGAGCTTGGTTTAAGTGTGAAACTGAAGGGGATGGCTATATATTGCAGTCCAGCTAGTTCATCCACAGGTTACAAAAGAGAAGGCAGAATGTATGGGTAGATTCAAAAGTGTTATAAGAGAACCTGTAACTACTTTTCAAGTTATTTTATATTTCTTTGACTTCAGTGACCTAGAAACACATGAAGGGGAAAGTGTTGGGGTCAAAGGAAAGACTGGAGAAGTGAGTGAACCAGGACCACATGAGATTAGTTCTTATAAATTTCAGTGCAAGTCAGTCAGCGGTGCTTCTGTGTTTTGTTCTAATCACAGTCACCTATGTGAATACTGATTCAGAATAAATAAAGTGATCAATCAAGGGGATTAGTTTTACCTGGGTTTGGGGACTTGCCAAATGAATTCATTAAACAAGATCAAAGAAAGGTTGTTCTGGGTGAATACAAAGAAATCCTCATAGTGATGAACCTGCTTCTCATTCTGATAAAAGACAATTTAAAAATGGAAAGGACACAAATGGCAGGAATAGGTGGCCATATAAGAATAACTCAAGTGTAAACAGGAGGTTGAAGATTAAGTGGAGTCCGAAGGCCATTATGCTGGAAAGAGAAGGGGTGGGGATTGATTGAAGGTACAATCATTGGTGATCGATGTGTGTATGGCCTTGGGTGACAGGGACTGAATGAAATGAGAGGCCACAGAGTTCGAGTGCTTCTCTGTGAGGCTACTGAAGCCACTAAAACTCATGGGAGAAGGAGTGTTGAAAGACCAAGATCTAGATCCGGTCCTTCAGGGAAAAGGGAGATGACTCCAAAGTCTCTGGTTGACCATCCCAAAGCAATGTAGCAATCATGAGAATTCAAAAGTAAGATTTTAAGGAATAATCTGGGTCGATTGGATGTGATAATGAACATGAAGAACATCCACATCCCTTCCAGGTTCAGTACAGGATGTGTGGAAGAACAAATGGCCATCTCTTAAGAGAGCTACAGACATTTCCAACAGATGATAGTAAAAGTAGTTGTCATGGTTAGTTTTTATCAATTTGACACAAACCTAGACATCCTGGGAAGAGGGAATCTTAGTTGAGGAATTTCCTCTATCCACACCTGTGGGCATGTATGTGGAGCATTTTCTTGATTGCTGATTGATTCTGGAGGGCCCAACCCATTGTGGGTGGTGCCATCCCTGGGCAAGTGGACATAAACTGTATAAGAAAGGTATCTGAGCAAGCAGGGTGAGCAAACCAGTAAGCAGTGTTTCTCTGTGGTCTTTGCTTCAGTTTCTGCTTCAGGCTTCTACCTTGAGTTCTAGCATTGGCTTCCCTCATGATGGACTATAACCTGTTAGATGAAATCAACTCTTTCCTCTTCAAGTTTCTTTTGGCCATGGTGTTTATCATAGCAGCAGAAGGAAAGCTAGGACAGTGGTATTTGTAAATTCATTGACAAAAGTATTAAGTATGATGATCAGGAGTATGGGGCTGGAAGTACGATGGTCTAAATTCAGCCACGGTTCCTGTACTTACTGCTTTGTGACATGAAAGCCTTGGTTACTTAGCTTCCTCTTCTATAAAGCTGGGAGGAGAGCAATATATTGTCTCATAGGACTACTCTGCAGAATAAATGAATTAATATGTGTTAAACACTTGGGCTAACACCTGGCACATCTTCAGAATGTTCAGTCAATAAGCGTTAGCCATGGTGATGATCACTCATTTTTAACTTGCATTTGAGAAGGGAAAATATTTGTATTATTATTCATTTTTAATTTGCCTTTGGGGAGAGAAAAACAGATGCATGGGAAAATTGAGTAGAATTGTTTTCTTCCCAGGTGGGTTTACCTCAGTTCTGTCTGAACATTTTGTCTCCAT
>NW_008338108.1:1385166-1389567 GCF_000622305.1 Nannospalax galili
ATATATGATATATATCATGATATATATAATATAATATGTTGGAGAGAGAGGTTCCTGCTGTATCAGACCTCTATACTATTAAATAATAATTCACAACATGTTACTTTTAATTTAAAAATTTTTAGAATATTTTGAGAAAAGAAATCCAAACAAAGAAACCATCTGTTGGGTGGCTAAGCTGCTAAAATAGTTTAGAATTTTAAACCAAAGGATAAAATAAGTAACCTTTCAATTAATGTACATAGAAAAAAATAATTGGATCAGTAAATGTCCATTTCTTAATTTGTTTCCAGTTTCTTACTCTTTTATTTTATTATTTTTATTTTATGTGTATGAGTGTATTGCCTGCATGTATGTGAGTGCATCCGTGCTGTGCAATGCCTTGGAGGTCAGAAGGAGGCTTTGGATTCCCCTGAACTGGAGTTAAGGATGGTTTGTAGCTGCCATGTGGGTGCTGGGAATCAAACCTGAGTCCTCTGCAAGAGCAGTCAGTGCTCATAACTGCTGAGCCATCTCTCCAGCCCCATAAAATATAAAACAAAATTTTTAGAAACATATCATTACAGCTTTAATATGCTCAATAAAAGTTTCCAGAGCAAAGATACAGCTCTTTCAAAAGTGGTTATAAAATTTTTAGGTTTGCTGTTGAATTAATACCGTTATACAATATTGAACTCAGTATAAGCCCTGTAAGACATAAAAATGAATGAGTTTTTAACCTGTAAAAAAGATCTCCATTTCATTTTAAAATAAACTGTTTATTACAGAAAGACTCATTGTTTTTGCTACTAACACTGAGATGTTGGCACATGCGTCTCTAATCTCTATGTATTTGATTATTACTAATTCTAATCGGTTGCACTTGGATCCTTGGCACCTGTGTATGTCTATAAAGTCATTGGGTAGATATCAGTGGTAATGTTTGTCACCTCCACTAATTAATATGATGTAAATTTTTATGCTTCCTTCTCAAATATAATACATTTTTTAAAATTTGTTGATTTTTTTGTGTGTATATCACACAGAACATCCCAAACCATCTTATTCAACTATACACCCACTTCCCAGATGGCACCCTCCCATATCCTCCCTCCCCCCACTAAAGCCCTTATACTCTGTTTTCCCTGCTACTGCCCAGTGTGTTGTTGGCCCCCCAGCCATTCCTCACTACTTGTCCATCTGGTGAATCTAGTCAGCCTATCTAGAGGTCTTTGTTTTAGGGGGGTCAGCTGTTCCTTATCTAGTGGTAATCAGTTGTCAATATTACTTTAGATAAGATTGGGGTCTGCTGTTCATTTTCCCAGTTCTATGCTGGGTGACTATCTGGGAGTCCCTTTGGTCACCCTGGCCAACAACTCAAAAGAAGGTATCGCCTGTCTGGCACTGCTGCTTGTTATGTAGCCTTTAGCTATGTATATGGACTCTTATGAAATTATATTGGCCCCTTTAATCTTTGGTTATACTTTCCTTTTGGGTGTTTAAGGCCATACAGTTGGCCCAGGTAAACCAATTTATTTTTACTCTTAAGGTCATTTGAGGATCTGTTCCTCAGGGGTCACATGGGCTTGGGAGGAGCCCCTGGCTCCTTTCTTTTACCAGTTCCACCTATGTGAAGATAAGTCAAAGGTCCTGCTCAACCATGGCCAGCTTTGCTTGGAAGCATGGAGGAAATGACTCCTCTGTGTTGACCCTCCTCTTTGCAGACTGGACACTGGGTCAAGTCCATCTGGTGGGGTCTCCTTGGCCTCCTTGATCAAGAAGACAGGTGACCCACCACAATTACAGGACATTTTGGGAGATGCTCATAGTCCTCTTGAACTAGTCGACCAATGAGGGCAAAGAACAAAAACTGTCCTTTATGTCCCTCTGTCCAAATTATTATAGGCCTCAAAGTATGTCTGTTAAAAATCCAAGAAGGTTAGTTCCACTGGTCTGGTACTTTTATTTACCGTATGCCATGTAGATAAATCTTGGGCAAAGACCAATTGTTCTCAGATAAACCTTACTTAGATACATATTTCTTGATCTGGTATGTATAATTTGTCAGTAGGTGGTTGGACTAATATGGTTCCCTCTTTTTTTAAAACTAGCTTGGGACAATTTATCTCTCGCATTGTGTCACCCCTCCGTCATGGTTTCCCCAATTAAGTTGCCCCATTTCCTCCCTTTCTCCCTTAATAATACCCTTCTCCTATGAGCCTACCTCTCTTGAGCTCCTTCTTTCCCTTTATCCTCTAGGTTCCTTTCATACCCTTCCCTTCCTCCTCCCTTAAACTAACCCAATTTTTATCCATATCTCCCTTATTAACACCTGTTTCCTACTGTTCTTCTCTTTCAGGTTCTTTCTTTTCTTTTATCTCCCTGGTTCCTTTCCATTATCCTGGTTTCTGTAGTTATGTCTGGATGCATACTCACTTATCAGGATTTGGTTCTAGGATCCACATATGGGGGAGAACATACGTTGATTTTTTTTTTCTGAGTCTGTGTTACTTCACTTAGTTTAACAGTATCTGGTTCCATCCATTTACCTGCAAACTTCATGATTTCATCTCTCTTTACTGCTGAGTAAAACTCCATTGTAAAAATGAACCACATTTTCATTATCCACTCATCAACTGAGGAACACTTAGGTTGCTTCCACCTCTTAGCTATTGTGAAAAGAGCAGCAACAAACATGGACGTACAAGTGTCTCTGCAATAAGACGAGTTCTTTGGGTATATGCCAAGGAGTGGTATAACTGGGTAAAAAGGTAGGTTCATTTGTAGTTTTTTAAGAGTTCTCCACACTGCTTTCCATAGGGGTTCAACAAGTTTGCAGCCCCACAAACAGTGGATGAGTGTTCCCCTTTCCCCCACCTCCTCTCTACCATTTAGTATCATTTATTCTTTTGATCTTAGTCAGTTTGACAGGGGTAAGATGAAATCTTAAAGTGGTTTTAATTTGCATTTCCCTAATTATTAGTAGTGATGTTGAACATTTTTTAAGATGCTTTAGCCACCTTTGCTTTTTCTTTTGAGAACTCTCTGTTCATCTCCTTAGCCCATCATTTAATTGGGTTACTTCTTGTCCTGATTCTCTGTTTTTTGAGTTCGTTATCTATTCTGGATGTTAAACCTCTGGTAGATGTGTCGCTGGTGAAGATTTTCTCCCACTTTGTGGGCTTTCTCTTCACTTCCCTGGTTGCTGCCTTGGATGTACAGAAACTTTTTTTAGTTTAATGAGGTCCGATTTGTTGATTTTTGACCTTGTTTTCTGAGCAGTTGATGTGTGGTTTAGAAAATCCTTTCCTACACCTATATCTTGTAGGTTTTGCCAATGTTTTCTTCTAAGAGTTTCAGAGTTTCAGGCTTTTCATTGAGGTCTTTGATCCATTTGGAATTGACTTTTGTGCAAGGTGAAAGATTGGAGTTTAGTTTCATTCTTCTAAAGATAGAGATCCAGTTCTGCCAGCACCATTTGCCGAACATACTGTCTTTCCTCCAGTGAATGTTCTGAGCCCCTTTGTCAAATATCAGGTGGTTGAAATTGCATGTACTCATATTTGGGTCTGTAGTTTTGTTCCATTGATCTATCGGTCTATTTTTGTACCAGTACCATGTTGTTTTTATGACTATAGCTCTCTAATACAGCTTAAAATATGGTATAGTAGTCCCCCTGGCTTTGCTCTTAGTGCTCAGGATGCTTTCACTATCTGAGGTCTTTTGTGCTTCCATATGAATCTTAAGATGGTTTTTTCCAGTTCTGTGAAAAATGTCATGGGGATTTTGATTGGCATTGCATTGAATCTATAAATGGATTTTTGAAGGATGGTCATTTTCACAATACTAATTCTTCTGTTCCATGAGCATGGGAGGTCCTTCAATCTTCTGATGTCTTCCTCAATCATTTTAAAGATTAAAAATTTTCATTGTAGAGCTCCTTAATGTCTTTCGGCAGGTTTATTTTGAGATATTTTGTTTTTATTTTGCAGCTATTGTGAAGGGGAGTGTTTCCATGTACTCTTTTTCTGATTGCTTGTTATTGGTATATAGAAAGGCTACAGAGTTTTGTAGGTTAATTTTGTAACCTGCCACCTTGCTGAACGTGTTAATAATTTCTAGGAGTTCTCTGGTGGAATTTTGGGCATCTCTTAGGTATAATATCATCTGCAAAAAGGGATAATTTGATCTCTTCTTTTCTAATTATTACTCCTTTAATTTCCTGCTCTTGTTTTATTGCTCTTGAGTTTCAAGCACTATGTTAAAAAGAAGTGGAGATAGTGGACAGCCTTGTCTGGTTCCTGATTTCAATGGGAATGCTTCCAGTTTTTCTTCATTTAGAATGATGTTGGCTGTGGGTTTGTTGTATATAGTTTTAATTATGTTCAGCTATGTTCCCTCCAGTCCAATTCCCTCTAGGAC
>NW_008338108.1:1389608-1390117 GCF_000622305.1 Nannospalax galili
TCTGCATCTATTTAGATGACCATGTGGTTCTTGTCTTTGAGCCCATTTATATGATTTATGATGTTTATTGACACGTATATTGAACCATCTCTGCATCTCTGGGATAAAGCTGACTTTGCGAGTATCTTGTTGAGAATTTTTGCATCTATGTTCATTAAGGATATGGGTCTATAGTTTTCTTTTTTGGTTGTATCTTTACCTGGCTTTGGTATTAGAGTGATGTTGGCTTCATAGAAGGGATTTGGAAGTTCTCCCTCCATTTCTATCTTTTTGAATAAATTCTGTAGTATTGGATGTAGATCTTCTTTAAATGTCTGATAGAATTCTGCTTTAAATCCATCTGGTCCTGGGGTTTTTATCGTCGGGAAGTTTTGTATTACTGTTTCAATTTCTTTTTATTTTTGGGGTCTGTTTAGGCTGTTAATCACTTCTTGGTTTAGTTTTGGTGGTTCCCATGCCTTTAGATATCCATCCATTTCTTTTAGGTTTTCAAATTTAGTAGCATATAG
>NW_008338108.1:1390653-1392009 GCF_000622305.1 Nannospalax galili
TCTGGTGTTGATTGTAAGCTTTATTGCATTGTGGTCTGATAGAATGCATGGAATTATTTCAATCTTTTTGTATTTGTTGAGGTTTGTTTTGTGCCCCATTATATGGTTGATTTTGGAGAATATTCCATAGGGTGCTGAATAGAAAGTATGTCCTTTGATGCTTGCTTGGAATACTTGGTAGACGTCTGTTAAGTCAATTTGATATATGGTATTGTTTAGTTCAGATGTCTCTCTGTTAACTTGCTGCCCTTTTGACCTATCTAATGGAGACAGTGGGATATTGAAGTCCCCTACTATTAATGAGTTGGGATTAATCTGGGTCTTAAGGTCCTGTAGTGTTGTTTTTATGAAGTTGAGTACACCAGAATTTGGTACAAATATGTTCATGATTGTAATATCTTCTTGGTTTATTGTTCCTTTGATCAGAATGAAGTGGCCTTCTTTATCTCTTCTGATTAGTTTTAGTTTAAAGTCTATTTTGTCAGATGTGGGGACCTAAAGGCCCCGCCTTGCCAAGATGGCACTGAGAGGAATTTACTGGGACGTGGTCTGACTTGTTTTGAAGATCATTGGATTGGATGCTGGTCATTCCACACTCCTGGGCGGTACATGCTCAGCTTGTGTTTGCCATAAGCTTTCATGGGCTCCTGCCTGCATGCATGCATTGACCTTTAAGCTAATTGGAGAACTATGAGGAGTGGGGGAATTCTGCTTGTGGTTTCTGCCTTTATAAGCACCCTGCCCTGCTGCAATAAACGAGTTCCTGCTTGACTAGACTCCCTGTCGTGTCTGATTGTCCTCAAGGAGGAGGGCTGGTGAAAGGGGCAGACAGTGCACTCCCCTCTCCCTGATCCCCTGGTGTGGGTAGTCCCTCCTAAGAAACCTGCTGGCCAGGTCCAGCTGCCCCCGGAGGGCCCCTGTAGTCAGTTATTAGAATTGCAATGCCTGCTTTTTTCTTAGTACCATTTGCTTGGTATATTTTTTCCATACTTTCACACTAAGATAGTGCCTGTCCTTGAAAGTGAGATGAGTGTTTTGCAGACAATAGAAAGATGGGTTTTGTTTCTTAATCCATTCACGTAGACTGTGTCTTTTGACTGGCTAGTTCAGTCATTAATATTTAAAGTTATGAATGAAAGAAGTGTATTGAATCCTGTTATTTTTATTTCTGTTTACATTCTTGATATAGCTGTACTTTTCTACCATTATGCCTTAATTGAATTTCTTTCCTCAACCCCTTGGGTATAGTCATTCCTTTCTTCAGCTCTTTGTATTGCTTCCAGAACTCTCTGAAGGGCTGGTTTTGTGGACATGAATTCCTTCAGCCTATTTATATCATGGAAGATTTTTCTTTCC
>NW_008338108.1:1392268-1399866 GCF_000622305.1 Nannospalax galili
GTGTTCTATATGCTTCTTGTATTTGTATGGGCATGTCTTTCTTTAAGTTTGGGAAATTTTCTTCTATGATTCTGTTGAAGATCTGGTTCATGTTATTATCTTGGGATTCTTCTCCTTCTTGTATGCTTATGATTCATGAGTTTGGTCATTTTAGGGTGTCATAGATTTCCTGCATATTCCATTCTTGTGCTTTCTTAAATTTTTCATAATCTTTGGTTGAGTGGTCTAATTTGCCCACTTTATCTTCCAGTGTTGATATTCTCTTTTCCATTTCATTCATCCTATTTGCGAGTCTTTCTCCTGTCGTTTCTAATTCGCTTACTGAGTCTTTCACTTCCTTCTCCATTTCAGCCTGAGTAGTCTTCAATATTTCTAGCTCTTTTCTGAATTCATTCAGAGGTTTATTCCTATCTTTCTTCAGTTCTTTGATTGCTTTGTGTGTTCTTTAAAATCACTAAATTTTTGTCATGTTTATAATTTTTCTTTTGAGTTCTATGTCCTGCATTATCTCTAGGGGGTTCTCATTGTTCTCCTCTAGAGGACTATTGGTATTTGGTGGGGATATGTTATTTTGTTTTTTCATGTTACTAGAGAATTATTTGGTATTTTGACACGTGAATTTCTTTTATAGTTTCTGATTCTTCTGTGAGACTCAAGCCTTCAAGTTTAGGTCTGCTTCTTTTTGTAAACTTTATGTGCCTTTTTGGTTTACTTTTTGGACATGAAAAGCTGATTCATCTAAGCTTGCCATTCTCTCTTTTGATTTTATATTTGAGTGGCCAGATTTCTTTAGTCTTCAGGAGTTCTCACAGAGGCCCAAGTCAGATGAGGATAAGATGCTCTCAGGCTTTCTCCTAAGGTCTAGGCCCCTCCAGGAAAGATTTTGGCCTCAGGAATTTGGGGTTGGTCTGGCCTGGGAGCAGGGCCCAGGAAAGATGTTGGTCTAGGGCAGCTGGTGACCATGCTACCCAGAGATGCAAGGGAAGATGGGGATGGGAAGAGGTCCAAGGGCTTCTGGGTACTGCACTGAGGAACTGGGTTGTTCTGGATGCAAAGGATCAGGAAGTTGAGATGTCAGCCCCAGTATCCAGGAAAGAGGCTGGAGGGTTGTACAGCCCAGGGAAGCAGATGGAGGTGAGGGTGGACTGGACCCGGAGGGCTCCTGGGGTCCTGAGAAGGAACTGGGTCCATCTGGATGCAAGGGATCAGGAAGCAGTGGTGGCCCTGGGCCAAGAGGTCAGCCCTGGCTTCCAGGAAAGAGGCTGGTGGGCCATGAAGCCCAGGGAAACAGAGAGAGGTGAGGGTGGGACCAGGCCCAGAGGGCTCCTGGGGACAGCAAGAAGGAACTGGGTTCGTCTGGATGCCAAGGATCAGGAAGCAGTGGTGGTTCCCCTGGTGCCTGGGGGACCAAGATAAAGAATGGGACAGCACCCAGGCTAGGAGGAGAGATGGATGGGGGAGATGGGAGGCTGGGGGAGTCAAGGCGTGGAGGGTGAGATCGATTTATGCAGGAGAGAGGCCAGTGGGTCATCCAGGCCCAGGAAAGCAGAGGGAGGTGAGCAATATTATGAGAAATATTTTTCTCATAAGCAACTTAGTTTTAGTCCTTTACTTCTAATTTGAGAATTTCTGAATTATATTTGGTTACTTTCATAAATTTATACATAATGACATTGCTGTCTTGGAATTTAATTTTGCCATCATACTTAGAGAATTTTGTCTTCCACAATTCTGCGATGTGATTCTTGCCTAACTCATTCCTCTGAACAAATTAAATTCAATGTTTATGAAGTAAAGTTGGCGTTTAATGCAAAACAGTTTCAATATAGACAGAAGTAAGGGCACTGAAGGGAAGGTTGGCTTGGAAGACAGTTCACGCAGAACATAGCTACAGCCTTTCCAAGAGTGTAGGGAATAGATTTCTTCTGTTTCTTTGGATATTATGCAATCAATTTTTGTTTATCTGATGGTTACTCACATGACCCAACCTTCTGCTTCTTCCATATCTCTGAAACTTACTAATAACTTTATCTACCTTGTAAGTGAAAATAGTAATCAGATGATTTTATCTTACCTCGGATCATTGTCTCCTACTTTTGTCACTTTTATGATTGAATTTTAGATGCTTTACCTTTTCATTGTTCAAAATTTTTCTAAAGAGTCAAACACTACTAATCCTATGCCTCGTTGGCTTTCCATACCTGCTTCCACACCCATGCTCAGAGCTTTTCCTAGCACTTGCAAACTCAGAGGAACACTAGAAATGGAAGAGGAATCTAGCTGAGCTAAACACAGACAGAAATTAGGGGAGTTAGTGTGCAAAGAGCAAACTGATGGTACAGCTGAATAGAGGAGCTGGTTGGTTAGCCCTTTCTACTGTCTGAAACCCTTGCCTGTATGGAATAAAGCCAATTAAACTGAGCCTCCCCTGTGAGGTATGTGATACACCCCCCCATTTTTCTCTCTCTCCTTTCCTCCCTCCTTCTCTCCTCCCCTTCTCTCCACAGACCTCCCCTCCCTTCCTGTCCTCTCTTCATTCCTTTTCTCCCTCCTTCTAGCTGTGGTGACCTTGGAAACAAGCCATTTGCAGTTTTATTACCTCTTATCCTTGCTCATTTTTCTTCTGTTCCTCACTCTTGCCCCCTTAGAATTGTGGTTTCCAAAATTTCTTTAGCCTGTTAAGTTTTTCCTCAAACTATGTTTTCTAGGAAACATTTGTAATGCTGCTTTGCTTCCATTTTGGATATATATATATATATATTATATATATATATGAAATTCATTTTCATTATTTATTAATATAATCCTACTTACGATTTTTCTCATTAACACTTATTTAAATCATTATGCCTTTTCTTTACTGTCTTTTGTTCAATTTTATTTAAAGAGTTCCTTGGCCCAATATTCCACCTTATGAAATCATTCTGTAGGTCTGTAAAATCTTTAAAGCATTTATTGAATTCATTATTTCAATTAACAGTTTTTCCGACTAAAAACCAACTGATTGTTTTCATCCTTCATGTTCCCACTTTGTCTTGCCATATCTTTTCCATATTCCCGAGAATCAATAATTCTTCTCCTTCTTCTACCTCTATCACATGGTTCTGCTTCCTGTGTTCTATTTGTTAAAGCTCTGGTTTAGACACCAGCCACTCTGCTGATGATAATTTGAGGGAGGGGTAGAAGTCCTGACTTTTCCACCAGAGTAGGCTGATCAAGAATCTTATGAATAATTGTTTCTAGGGCTATTATTTGACTTCAAGTAATCCCTTTTATTTCCTGTCCCTTCATCAGCTGTTACTGCCAGGGAAAGTACCACGAGTTCTGATCTAGTCTTGATGTTATCCAGGGACCAACATTCATTGCTCATAGATTTGTAAAGTGAGGATAGGGAGCACATAAAGGCTTTTACTTTATGTTCAGGCCTCCACATGTACACACACACACACACACACACACACACACAAACACACACATACCACACACCTGTCCTTTTCCTAAGGTTGGTTCTCATTTTTGGGGAGTTCTCCCAGATTTCAGGCATACTCTCTGACCAACTAATCTGCCTGCACCTTCCTACCATTTTGTTCGTTAGATTCCTTCTCTGTCATTCTTGTCACGATGAGAGTCACATAACTCTCTGTCTACTTGCTTAATGTCTGCACTGTGTTCATGCCAACAGAAAGATCACCTGTTTTGTTCATTAAGAATACTCCAAGCTTGAAGTGGTTCCTGAAATATACACAGAAATCAGAACGAGATTATGAAAGTGATAATGAAGGAGTGAATGAACATGTAGAAAAGTCTTGCTTCTAAAACAGAATCCAAAGTACACAAAGAAAACAGTCAAAAAACACAAGGGTTTGAATCATGTCTATGGATTGTTGATTTTTACATCATTAAGTAAATTGTTTTCTTTATGGTATAGTTACTGACTCTATAAAATTAAAAAAAAATAAAATGAGTTTCTGCATTGGAAAATATTACTTAAATTGTAGGGTTGTTCTAATTCTTGTTCTTTTTAGTGGATTTTTGGAGCAATACCTAATCCTTTGATCCCAGAGATGGAAATAGGTTCTATTTGAATGGAGAGCTGTGTTAGAACAGGTAAGAGCCTTGTGCTGGCTTGATACAGCACACTACTGGGAGTGGTTAAGGAGTTCTGCCTTGTGTGCCTAAGGATGCATAAGTTCATATGCTAGCAAATCATCTTTCATCCCTTGAATAAATAATATATCACAATCCTTAAATTTCTGTTAATTATGTAGTTTTATTCACAAGAAATTGCATCCATTCATGCTTCTATGACACCAATGGATTACTAGGGAACCTATTTTGTCTAAGGCCTTTAGTATGTTATAGACAGATTTTCTCAACTTTACTTCAGATTACTGCTGCCTCATACATTGGAATATGGTTCTGTTTATAAACTGTAGGTACATAGCTTCCAAATTTTAAATGGTTTTACTTACTAGCCCACAGTGTTGATAAGATATGCATTATGAAATTCTGATAGTTGATATTGTTAGCAGAGTTGATCAATCAGTTCTGCAGTTAACAATTTCCTTTGAGTTCTTTCAAGTTGATTGTAAACAATTAGACATAGCATGAAATAATGGATCCAAATGAACGGTCAGTGTAAAACTCCGCTTCGGAAAACAGAATGCAAGTGGTTCTGAAATCTTCAATGGCCTATGATGGATTGCACCGCCATCTGCTGGCGAAAGGTTAGTTCTTTTATAACTTCATGAATGCTGTCCTCTCTGTCCCTTTCTCTGGGTTTTTTCTTACAGGTTATCAGCATAGGAAGGGTTCATGTGGACAAAATTTCTTCTCCAATCAATTAAATATCATGAAATTATATTTTCAGTTAATTATTTCTATGAAAGACTAATTCTAAGTTTGAATGGGAAACTGCCTACAATAAAATTTTTAATCTTTTTTTCCCCCTCCTGTCTTCTATGACGTCAAAAAATGCCACAGTGAAACATGAAGTGATGGGAGTTAGAAAATGTAATGATGAGACACTGTTAGAATCGATTGCATTTCATTGCTCTGGGTTTGTCTAACCCTCGAGGTTTCCTGTTACTTCCTAGATGAATCTAGAGTAACCTAGAGGGCAGCGTGCATATCTCAAACCATGACTAGCGTCCAAGCACCACGCCATGTGGCCTGAAGATCCTTGACTTTTAGAACATGACGGCTTCAATCGGCTATTGCCAACTGCAGACGTGGCCCATCTTTTATCTCTCTCCCTGTATGGCTGACAGGGGAGGCACCAGGTGCTAAAGTGAACCATTAAGCATATGATGATGTTAGTGTGAGCTGGATGCCTGCCTGCCCTTCTAGAAAAACAATATTCACTCATTTTTAAAATGATGGAAGAATACTTGAGTAGTTATTTGTTTTACTTATCATTGTAGATATAATGATGTCTCTTTGAGGCCCTAAGATACAAGGAAAGAGTGATTGCTGCGTATCTCTTTCTGATCACAGAAATAAGAGACATTAAGCAATTGAGGCTGGTTTAGGAACTGATGCTTTGGGAAGCTTAGCAGCCAAATTTGGTGACTTCAAGGGGATCTTTTGAGGTTCATAATTCGCCAAAAATTTTGGGAGATCATGAGACAGAGCTCTCTTAACAAGCTTGGTTGTGCTTTCAAAATTTTACAAAATGTTAGCTTCATTGAACATTTGAGGGTTTATCAAAAGATGCAATTTGAAGAATATAAATTCAGTCTGGCTTCCAGAACCCTTAACTTCTTTTTTTGCTGTCTTTTTGGTTTGCTTGGCAGAGAAGAACCTATTAGTGGGTCTCAAGGAAGGATTTCATATTGATGCTTAAGAAATGAAAGTGCATAGGAGGGGTCAGTGTGCTGGCACCTGTCTTTTACTGCTCTCAGTTACTCATTGCATTTCACTTCTTTTATAATTCATTTTAAATACATTTCTCTTCTAATTTGGTGACTTCTAAAATAATTTAAGAACCTTCTTAGTAGCATATGATTATCTTGATGGAAACTATTATAATACAGTCATCAAATTTGAATAATTCTTTTGTCCATAAAGAAAACTATTATGGATAAAAAGAGACCATTAGATATTATGTAAATTACAAATAGGTTGTTTTGTTGAAAGTATGGGCTCATGGTAATAACTGAATAGAAACTGTTTTTAGATTGCATTTAGTGGATTTTTATTACATACTTTATAGCTACAACAATTTCCTTTTGATATGCAATAAAGCTAATAATCTTGTTTTATCCCTCTAAACAGCTGTGATTTTTCTTTTAAAGGACAGTGACATTTGGAAATACACATGACATCACCCTGTGGAATACATTTTTATGTTGTATTTCATATACTTACCAGGATTTCAGCGTATATGTCTCATAAAGGAGATCCAAGGATTTTTTTCTTGCTGTTGCTTTTAAGAAGCCTAGTTTACATAAGAATACTATGGAAGCCAGATAATAAATACTTAATCTTAATGGACAAGCTTCTCTGAGCTATTTAAAGCATTTGTCTAAATTTTATCGGCAGTTTCATAGGATATTAACTACCTATTTTAAAATTCCATTTTTGGAGAGTTAGTTTTACAGCAAAAATGAGACTAAGGAACAGAGAGTTTCTTCATATATTCCCTGACAGCATGGAGCTTGCCTCCCCTACTATGACCTTAGAGTGCAGTATGTGTAACAGCGGATGAGCCCCCCCTCCAGTGCAACATTCCATAGGTTATTGTATATCCAGTCCCCACACTGTGCATTCTATGGACCTGGGTAAATGTGTGACAGGTGTCCACCATTTTAGTATCATAGGGACTATTTTCACTGCTCTAACCGTTCTCGCCTCCCTGTCTATGCAGTCCTCCCACAACCTTGCAACATTGATCTCTTTTGTTGTTTTGCAATTCCTTCTTTAATTTATGATACTAAATAGTAGGTTTCATTGTGGTGGCACTTTTGTTTCTTAAGATTTACTTTATTTTTTATTTCAGTGTCTGTGTGAGCATGTGTGCAGGTGCCCTTGGAAGAAGGTGTTATATTCCATGGAGCTGGAGTTACAGGCAGTTGAGAGCCACAGATGTGACTACTGGCAACTGAACTTGGGTCCTTTCAAAAAGCAACAAGGGCTCTTAACCTCTGAGCCATCTATCTAGCCCCCAATTGGCATTTTTTTTAAATACAAACTTTGTTTGTATAAAGTTTTGCAATTCTAACCCCATTCCCTTTGGGTTTCATTGTGAAGTGAAAACCTGTCACTCTCCAGGAATCTTCCAAGCTTTTAGAACCAGATTGGGGCTGAGTCATCCATCAACATGGACTGAACAACTACTGAGTACTCAGTCTCTCTGGCATGCAGATGGCAACTGTTGGAGCACCTAGCTCATTTGTTGTAAGCTATTCTAGTAAACCCCTTTATAGGTTTAACCAGAGAACCCTGCCAGATAAATACTGTTACCCACTCAGGAAGATCTCTTCTTCTTCACTCATGACTCCTTTACAGTTTCATGACCTGCATAAACATAGGCACAAACATAGATACATATCACACACACACACACACACACACACACACAGAGAGAGAGAGAGAGA
>NW_008338108.1:1399936-1406385 GCF_000622305.1 Nannospalax galili
GAGAGAGAGAAAATAAAGGAGCTACATATTAGAAAAAATGTGCTCTTTGTATCTGCGAGTCTGGATTATTTCATTTAACATAATAATTTCCAGTTCCACTTATTTTCCTGAAAATGGCATGATTTTATTTATTTTTGACAGAATAAAATTCCATTCAGTATATATATACACATTTTTAAACTGTTCATTTATTTATTGACATCTAGGCTGGTTCTATTTCCTAGCTATTATAAATAGTGAAGCAATAAACACGGATATGAAAATATCTTTTGGTAAGATACAGAATCCTTTGGGTATATAGGAGTCATAGGCTGGGTCATGTAGTATTTCTATTTTCAGATTCTTTTCTTTTAAACATCCCTACTGTTTTCCATAGTGGATCAATCCACCAATTTATATTTTGACCAGCAATGTTCCTCTCCCCCAAATCCTTGCCAGGTTTTGTTGTCATTTGTTTTCTTGATGTTAGCTGTTCTAGCCGGGGGAAAATGGAATCTTGAAGCAATTTTAATTTACATATTTCTGATGAGTAAGGATATTCTACACTTTAAAAATATTTATTGGCAATTTGTATTTCTTCCTTTGAGAATTGTGATGGTCGATTTTAATGGCAACTTGATACAAATTAGAATCAGCAGAGTAGGTGATGAAAACTCTCCTGATTGCCTTAATCGGTATGAGAAGACCTACACAAATGTGGGTGGCATCTTCCAATAGCCACCCACATAAAAATGGAATGGCAGAAGGAAGATTATTCCCTTTTGCTTGTTTTTTTGTCTTCCAGCTCACTGTGGAAGTGAGTTGCTGTTGCTGCTGCTGTTGATGGTGATGACTCCTTTGCTGACAAAGGAGTGTTTCTAGATTTCTGTCACTGACTGAGGACCAGCAGCTCTTCAGGAGCCTCCAGGTTTTCAGGGCCAGACTGAGTCTGCTCAGGCCCCCACCCAGCTTCAAGGACTGAGCAACTACCAGGTTTTCAGTTGCACTGCTAGTTCTGTTCCTCCAGACGACCTTAATACAAAAACTGTCTATTCTATTCGATAGCCAATTTATTGATTGGAAGATTTATTCTTTTCATTTAAAATATTTTATTGAGTTTTTGTGTATTTCACATAATACATCTTAGTCAAATTTAGAACCCCTCCCCCATTCCTCCCCAGCCCCCCTCCCAGAGTTCACACATTCTGTCATATATGTTAAGTCTTATCCAGTCAAACATTTCTATCCAGGTGTCCCTCTGTGCAAGTTCATCCACTGGAGTCTAATCAGCTTATCTAGAGTCAATCCCTTAAAGAAGATCTACTCTCCCTCATCCCACAGTAACTATTTGCCAATAGTTCCTTGGCTAGGGTTGGAGCCTGCTGCCCATTTCCCCTGTTCTCTCCTGGGTTTTTGTCTGATTGAGTCAGCATGCATGCATGCTGTCAGCATTGCTGCAAGTTCATTTGAACAAGCTTCCAGTGACCTGAAAGCCTGTGTTTCCTTATATTCGTGCACCGACCCTGGCCCTTACAATCTTTCCACCTCCTCTTCTGAAGTGGTCTTTGAGCTGAGGATGGTGAGGTTTAACAGATAGGAGTCATACCCAGGCCACACACTCTGAAGTCTCTTATTTTCTAAAACATATCCAGTTGTAGCCTTCTGTGTGCATCACACTGTCATTTAAGCAAGCTTCAATGGTGAAAGTGGTGGGATGTATTAGTATTCCCTTTAGACCTTGTTCCACTATGTTCTATGAGCCATAGTTGTAGAGGTTTCACTGTAGATGTGTCACTTAGGGCTGGGAATATCTCAGACATGTATTCTCTGTGTGTGACCAGTTATGAAACTCTGTACAAGCCTCCATCTCTTGCAAAAATAAGCTTTTTTAGTTAGTGGTGTAAAGTATATTTGTTTGTAAATATAAGGATCCATATTTAATTTGTCTAGAGATGTGGCAGAGATCAGGTTTTCTCTATGATCTATAACTTCTCCAGCCATGTGTATTTGGCTGTATTTACAGTGCCACTCATGAGCTCCTTCCCATTGAGAGGGCTATAAGTCCAATTAGATAGCTGTTGATGACCCTCTGGATAACAGTGCCACTACTGCACCAATAGAGGTAGTTTGCTATGCCACTCGTTATAGTTATTAGACTTCAGAGCAGGGCTGGATCATTGATTGATTTTTCTCCCTTAGCAGCTTGTATATTATCCTTTAGAACTATGAAAACTAGTCTTCTAGAAGGCTTCCAGGCCAGTTTCAGCTCTATTGTTCAAAGTCCTGTGTCCGAAATATGTCTTGTCTAGAGTAGCAGGAACTTACTTTCAAGTTCTTGTAGGCAATCAAGGGCTGTGGCAATAGCCTGTGTTATTCTGGGAGTCTTTTGGACTACTCTGACCATCTTGAAGGGAGGTTTCTCCTGTCTGGCACTGCATTTCTTGTTATATAGCCTTCAGGTATACCTACGCACTAGTGTTCAGATATTGCATATAAATTTTTGGGGGCAGTTGAGTTAATACATTTCCCTCTGGCTTTTTATGACACTTAAGCTTTATTTATCTCTCTTTTCTCTCTACTGGTCTAACCTTCCTCCTTCCTCCCTAGTTTAAGTTCCCCCATTTTCTCTTTGATAATACCTGTCCCCAGTTATTCGATGGGGAACGGAAACGGAAAGGACACACAAGGAATCTTGGAGGTAAAGGGGAAGAAGGAACTCAAGAGAGGGGGAATAATAAGATTTATTTTCTGGTGTTTGTTTTCCACAGTTCATTACATAGTCTAGATATCACCTCTCTGTCTGATGGATACTTGGCAAAGGCTTTCTCTTGTTCTGTAGGCTGTCTCTTCAGCCTGATATTTTGTTTTCTGTGCAGAAGCCTTTCAGTTTAACGCAATCCCACTTGTCAATTCTTGTAGTTGTGTCATTTGCTATTAAAGTATTTTTCAGCAGGTTCTTGCCTATGCTTCTATCTTGCAGGGTTTTACCTGTTTTTCTCTAACAGTTTTAATGTTTCAGGTCTTGTATTAAGGAATTTGATTCATGTGGCACTGATTTTTGTGCATGCTGAGAGATATGAATCTAAGTCTGTTCCTCTACATGTGAACACACAATTTTGCCAGCACCAGTTGTTGAACAGACTGCCTTTTTT
This sequence comes from Nannospalax galili, assembly GCF_000622305.1. Taxonomy (NCBI): domain Eukaryota; kingdom Metazoa; phylum Chordata; class Mammalia; order Rodentia; family Spalacidae; genus Nannospalax; species Nannospalax galili. The sequence continues at coordinate 1,403,068 of NW_008338108.1, forward strand.
CCAGTACATGTTTTTGACACCTTCGGATGGCTATAGCTGTGTGGGTTTATTTCTGGGTCCTCTGTTCTTGTTCCATTTGTCTGTATGTCTATTTTTGTGCCAGGGTCATGCTATTGTTGTCACTGTGGCTCTGCTGTACAATTTAAAGTCACATAGGATTTCACTTAGGATTCCTTTAGCTATTCGGGATCTTATGTATTTCCACAAGAATGTAAAAATTGCTTATTCTAGTTCTGTGAAAACTGTCATTGAACTCTTGATGGATTTTGTGTGTTTGTGTGTTGAATTTATAGATTGTTTTTGGCAAATATATTCATTTTTACAACATTAGTTCTGCGAATCCATAAGCATGGAAGGTCTTTTCATTTTCTAGTATCCACTTTGATTTCTTTCTTCACTATCTTAAGGTTTTTATTTTGGAGTTTTTAAAAATAACCTTGTTTAGGTTTACTCCTAGATATTTTTTATTATTTGTTTGTTTATTTATTTGTATTTTTATTTTGTGTGAGTGTATTGCCCACATGTATGTAAGTGCAACCATGTCATGCAATGCCTGCAGTCAGAAGAGAGCATTGGATTCCCCTGGAACTGGAGTTATGGACGGCTGTTAGATAGGATGTAGGTGCTGGGAATCAAACCTGGGTCTTCTGCAAATGCAGTACTATTAACTGCTGATCCATCTCTCTAGCCCCGATTCCTAGATACTTTATTTTGAAACTGGTATGTATGGACATTTTTCTAATCTCTTTCCCATCAAGTTCATTATTAGTATGCAAAAAAGTTACCGATTTTTGTATGTTGGTTTTTATATCCTGCTACTTTTCTGAAAATATTTTTTTCTGATCTAAGAGTATTCCTGCGCAATGTTTAGGGTCTTTTAAGTATGGGTCATGGCTTCTGCGAGTAGGTATACTTCTACTTCTTCCTTTCATTTATTGTTTCTTCCTCTTGGCTTGCTGCTTTAGCTAAGACTTCAAGCACTATGTTGAACAAGGTTGGAGGGATTTGGCCCACTTACCGCATTCCAGATTTTAGATAAAATATTCTCGGCTTTCATTTTACTAAAAGGTATAACTCTATATTATATTGACATATGTTTCTTTTATTTCTTTGGAAATTTTATCATGAAAGAATGTAGAATTTTGTGTTTTTTCTATATTTATTGAGATTATCATGTGAGTTTTGTCTTTAGGTCTAATTATATGCTGCAATACACTTATTTCTTTGTATATGTTAAACCAATGTTTCACCCCTGGGATGAACCAACTTGGTCATAATGTATCTTAATGTGATCCTGAATTTGATTTGTAGATTTTTTATTGTGAATTTTTGCATTTATATTTACCAAGGAAATTTGTTCACAGTTTTAATATTCTTGTTATTATATCATTATTATATTATAAATTATTATATTTCATTCTGTTGTTTTGGCTTAAGGCTAATTCTAGCTTCATAGAATGAGTCCAAAAGTCCCCCTTCCCTCTCTATTTTGTGGAAAAGTTTGAAAAGTACTGGCATCAACACACCCTTAAACATTTGGTAGAATACAGCCTTGAGTCCATCTTGTTCTGAATGTGTGTGTGAGTGTGTGTGTGTGTGTGTGTGTATGCGTATGTGGTGTGTATGCGTGCGTGTTGTATGCATATGTGGTGTGTGTGTATGCATGTGCATGTGTATGTGGTGTGGGGGGGAAGTACTTAAAAATGAAGAGGGAAAGGGCAACATTAGACTAAGAGGGGGTAGATGGGGTAGAAATGGGAGGGAAGGACAGAAGGAGGACAGAGGAGGGAGTAGTATGGGGAGGAATAAGTAACCCTAAAGGCCTTTAGAAAAAGCCATATGAAAACCTACCACTATAGAAACTTCTTTTAAAAATTATATGTATGTATGTGTATATATATCATAAAAAGGTTAAGATTAGGGGCTGAAGAGATGGCTCAGTGGTTAAGAATGCTGGTTGTTCTTTCAGAAGACCTGGGTTCAAATCCAAGCACCCACATGGCAGCTAATAACTGTCTGTAACTCCAGTCCCAGGGGATCTGACAGCCTCTTCTGACCTCTGCGGGCATTGCATGACCTGGGTGCACTTACCTCCATGCAGGCAATACACACCTACACATAAAATAAAATAAATAAATAATTTTTTAAAAAAGATTAAGATTAAAAGGAATTATCCTATAACGGGGACATTGTCCTTTCTAGATATCATAGTCTAATTTTAAAAAAACCCTCTCACTGCCAGGAATGGACTCGCTTTCTAGAAGCTGTTGACCAGGGATCCCATAGACCATCAAGCAATACTGGCTATTTACCCTGCTCTTGGTTACCCACCAGAGCAATATGGTAAGACCTTATTCCTGAAGATACTTACATGAGTTGTAGAACAAACAAGGAGAAATGAAGCTGGTGCTGACTTCAGAGCCTAATCTCCACTGGCTAGCATTTATAGTGCTGGAAGGTGCTATGCCTGCTTCCAGAAGGAAAAAATAATCATTAACCTTATCCAGCTGTGAATCCTATGAACTACAAATAACAACTGGATTGGTGAGATGTGCCCACTGGTGTGAGAGTGGCACAAGTATAATAAGAATTATCAACCACTCTTTAATTGGATTTAAGACCTGTTTCCTAGAAAGGAGCTCATATCTGACATTGATATTAGGCTTAGGAACCTGAGGCTAGACAGGTCACAGGATATAGGGGAGAACCTAATGCTAGTTTTATACTAAGTACTTCTCATCTTAAACTAATTCTTAATGACTTATCATTATACCCATAGATTAATGCATCTCACAACTCTCACCAGAGACATTCCTTATACAACAGATGGTGAGTAACACAGAAGGCCACAACTGGCCAAAGTGCAAGAGAACAAGAGGCTGCAGAGTGCTTATTTCTGAATAGGACACCTATATCAAACTTCTGCTTCCTATGGTTCAGGGATCAGTGTGGAAAAGGGCACAGAAAGATTGTAAGAGCAAGAGGTGGTGGATGAGGACAAGGAAACAGTGTTTTCCAGACAACTGGTCAGTAACTTGTATGAACTCATATGAACTCACAGCAATTGTGACATCATGCACACTTCCCCTGCAAGCTCAAACCAGAAAAAAAAAAGCAACCTAGAATAGACATGAGGAAGTAGGTGAGAAGCTCCAAGCCCTCCCAGGGAAATTGTGGCAATAGGTGGCTCCTGGGAGGGGCAGAGACAGTGTCTTTCAAGCATGGGACTCTTGGTAGGTTAACCAGGCTCCAGTAGATGGAACCATACTGAAGGACATTTGAAGACAAATTAGACTCTATAGGTCTTATTTTATATAT
>NW_008338108.1:1406404-1423658 GCF_000622305.1 Nannospalax galili
GGAGTACATTATATGTAAGAGCACATTATACATTTTATATAATACATACAATAGAGTACATTAAATTGGGTCAGTTCAACGGGGGGAGGTGTGAATAGGGGAAGGGATCTAAATACCATCAAATCATATTATATGAAAATTGCAAAAATTCAGTTTAAAAAACCTACCTCAGTTTTGTTGCTTGTCATGATTCTGTGTTGTTCATATTCTCTTAGTTTATGTCAGCTCATGTATGTTTAAGAATTTATCTATTTCTTCTCAGTTTTCCAGCTTTTAGGAGACAAATTTTCAAAGTAGTCCCTACTGATCCTCTAGATATTATCAGATCTGTTGTAACATCTCCCATTTCATCCTTAATTTTATTGATTTGATTATCTCCATGTGTGCTGTTTACCATTTTAATAGACCAAGCCTTTGACTGGTGCTGTGCAGTGCTCTTTTGTCCATGATTGCCTTAATTTCTGCACCAATCCTTTATTATTTGATGCTAACAGGTACATTTTAAGTTGGTATGTTCTTGATTTTCTAGAACCTTGGTATGCATCATTAAGGTATAGATTTGAGAGTTCTTTGGTTTTGTAATTTTAAGCACTGATAACTATAAACGTTCCTCTTAGAACCTCATTAGCAATGTCATAGAGAATCTGTTAAGCTGTGTCATTATTTTCATTTGATTCCTGGAGCGTTTAAACTTTCTTGTCCAACTTTTTCAGTAACCCACTGTTCACTCAAGTGTATTGCTCAGTCTCCAAGCATTTCTGTAAATTTTTGTGACTGCTCTAGGTTTTGATTTCTAATTTTATCCACTATGATTTGGTAAGATACACATAATTATTTAGATTATTTTATATTTGTTAAATCTTTCATTGTGATCTATAATATGATCAGTTTTAGGGGCTCTGAGAAGAGTGTGTATTTCATATCTGTTAGATCAGATATTTTGTAGATATAAGCTAAATTCAATTATGGTATTGTTTATGTCTGCAGTTTCTTCATTGATTTTGAGTCTGACAGGCCTATCCATTAATAAGAGTGAGGTATTATAGTCTCCCACTATTATTGTATCCTGACCTATCTGATCTTTCTTGCTTTTTAGTGTTTGTTTTAGAAAATTAAGATCCCTAATATTTGGAGCATAAATTTTACAACTGTTGTATCTCCTTGATGAGTTATTTCCTTTGCTAATATAAAGTGACCTCCTTATCTCTCAGGCTAATTTTGGTTTTAAGTCTCCCATTATAATATGTGAGAATAACTATATTAGCTTATTTTGGCTTCCATTTGCTTGGTAAGTCAGTTTCCATTTTTGACGCTCATTTCATGGGTGTGTTCACTAGAAATGACAGAGAGTTGGATCTTATTTTTAATTCAGTCAGTCTTGTCTTCTTAGTGTGTTGAGACCATTTGTTCTTAAGGTTATTATTTTGAGTTTTGCTATTTCCTACTATTTTTTCAGGTTGATTGGATTATTGTTAATTCTTTTTCCTCCTCTCCTGTTAGTATTGGGAATTTACTGGTTTACTGGGTTTTACCTATACTCCTTTTAGCTCTCCATAGTTCATCATGATAGGTATTTTTTCCTGTGCTGTTAAGATTGAGATTATCTTTCTTCACTCTCTGTGTGTGCGGTGTTCCTTTAAGTGTGTTCTGCAGCACCGGCTTGTGTGTCATGAATTACCTTAGCTTGTGGTTGTCTTGAAATTTCCTGATTTATTCATCAGTTTTTTAAAAAAAAATATTATTTTTATTTTACGTGTATGAGTGTTTTGTCTGCATGTTTTAAGTGAACCCAGGTCATGCAATGCCATGGAGGTCAGAAGACGGTGTCAGATCCCTTGGAACTAGAGATACAGATGTTGTCAACCTCCATGTGGGTGTTGGGAATCGAACCTTGGTCCTCTGCAAAGTATCCAGTGCTCTTAACCACTGAGTCATCTCTTCAGCCCCTTTCTTCATCAGCTTTAAAAGATAACTTTGCTGGGCATAGCAAACTTTGATGGCAGTTATTTACTTCAAGGGCTTGAAATAATATTACCTTGTGCCTTCCTGGCTTTTAGGATGGCTTTGAAATGGTTTGGTGCTATTTGGACCTTGTTTGCTTTTATAAGTAAGTTGGCAATTTTCCCTTAAAGCTCTTAATATTTTGATATTGGTTCTTTGTTTTGTACTTTTGACATCATGATTACTATATGTCATGGAGAAGATCTTTGATCATATGAATTTGTCGTTCTAAATACTAACTATTCTCTGGAAGTCCATTGCTTTCTTTAGATTTGAGAAATTTTATGCTATAATTTAACTGAATGCACTCTTTACACATTTTTATTCTATCTCGTTTCCTGTCTCCTATCCTATTTTATGAACACTTAGGTTTGGTGTTTTGAAAGTACTCCAGAGTTCTGAGAAGTTTTGGTCATGCTCATTGTTTTGTTTCCATGCATGTGTGAATGTATTGTTTTCTTTCCCCAAGTGCATTGCTGTTACGTGTTTGAGTGACTTGTTTCTGGCATTTCTGCTTCCTCCTTTCTTGGCCTCATTTTGCTTGCTTAAGTTTTCCTCCATGTTTTTAAATGTCTCCTCCAAATTATGGACCATTTCATCCATTTTCATAGCTTACTTGCCTTGCTCCTGAGTCCATTTCCTTACTTGATTCAGCTGCTTATTCGAGCTTATGCATTCATTGAGCTTTTTAAAAGTCAGACTCTGAAATGTTCTCTGGCATTTCTGTTGGCATCATCCTTGTTTCTGGTATTGACATGTTATAAAATTGTGGAAGTTTTAGAGTGCCTTATTGTCTCATATTTTTGTACTTTATTATATGTTGAGAGTCTGTTGGAATGGATGTGTTCTACATTTCCCACATATTTTTTGTTTGTTTCATTTTATGTGAATCTTTCCAGTGAATTGCCTTCCCTTCAAATTTTGTTCCCTATTAGTATTCAGGAGGAATGCAGACTGCCAATATAGTGCTTTGACAGCTATCCAGGTGTTAACATGAAGTAGAAAATACTTGTGTGCATTGCTCTGTCCCCTGTAATGTTTGGAGAAAGTGGTGAAACCCACAGCATAGACTATAGTTTAGCCTGGGACATTATTTGGTTTTGTTATGGAAACTTCTCCCTATAATAAGGTACTTAGTCTACTCTTCATCTACATGTATCATACACACATACTCCTCTTCAGACAATGCACGTAGCAACCTTAGAACCTCTTCAAACTCACTCCTTGTGTCTGGCTACAAGCATTCCCACCTTTGAACAATAGTATTGATTTTTATACCCCAAGTAGCAATTATATTTAAATAGTTTTTATTCAAGTGTATTCCGTGTATATTCAGGTATGAAGAATAGAAGGGCCTACATGACCTGAGCTGGTCTGATGTACAGTAAAGCATACTGTCTCTTTCAAGTGAACCTTAGGAAGAATCCTCATTTACCTTCTTAAGCCTATTTGAAATTGAGTGTGCATATGATTAAAATCAAATGAATTATGGGAAGGAGCATTCATGACAGAAAAATGATTATATGACCTAATCTGTCAGTCACGAGTGAAAACCGCTCAAACCGTACCTTCTAATAATCAAACTACTCTTTCTATTGAGGTACATAAAAAGAAGCTCCAACCATGATTGTGGCTTTTGGATACACTCATCCATGTGGCCAACTGTCAAACTTAACAGCATATCCCTGTCTGATCTGTACTATTGATTCATTCTGAATAAAGTTATCTTGCTACTTTTGCAAATCTGTGGGAGCTCTTATTTTTGATTCTTTGGCTAAAAGGCCAATAACCTAGAAACGTGACCCTCACCCGCACTATCAATTATAAACTTGGCAAGCCAGACAAGAGCTAAGAAAATAAATTCTATCCTGTCTTACTGCTAAAAATTTCCCTCCCCACACTCTAGTCCTCTTTTTCATTTTGATACCTGTGACTGAAATGACCAACTTGGAAAAAAAAAAGAGTCATCAGACTGTGGCCTTTCCACCCTACAAAATGGCGGGGGCTGGGCATCCTCTGTCAGTTCCTTTGTCCAGAACAGACATGGAAATGTGAAGGAAGAAAGGGAGAAGCAATGGATGTCTCTCCCCAATGAAAATCGGGGTAAATTCTGCCCTCCTATTGATATTGCTTCTGTTCTCTCAACGAAAACTAAGCTTTTGCAGTCATTTGGGATTTTTTTAAGTATATATTTTTTTCTTCTCTTTGCTTTCCCTTTTCTCACACTTTGTCTTTTGGTCTTTATAATTATTAAGTAAGTCTACTAGGTTTTACTATTCCAGAAAATCAAACATTAAGGACATAATTTATTGCTTGTACTGTGGTTTCATTTCAGTACTTTGCAGGCTTGCTTACAGAGACAGGCATACGATTAAAAGGGAGCAAAACCCCCAAAGAAAAATAGAAATATCAGACTTTTATTCAACTAGGGAAGTAAGCTCACTCCATGACAGGGACTCCTTCAGTTATGCTTGTTTAACTGCTCCTCTTGTCTTTAACATGTCTGTTGTCTAACATTGTCTATATGAGTGCTTTTTGACTCTCTTCTAAACTTTGGGGACCCCACCCTCTCCAACGGATGCAATCTCTATATTCAAGGGTTCCAAGAACATATCCTTTCTATAATATAAGCTTCCATTACTGTCCCTTTCTAATTTGGGAAAAAGCTCCAATTTATTAGCTTAGACTTACAGAACATCTTATGAATGTTTCCTACCCAAACTCTGAGGAAGAAGAAACTTTTAGATCATGGCTTATTTTTTTATTTTTTTTGATTGGGTGTATGGCTTGCTGGGATCATATTATGAGGGCTATTGATGTAATAAGCCATAACTTCTAACTAATAAGATAAAATTTCTCACCCAACCCTCATTCCAGCATTAATTCAACAGATGGGTCAGTGGCTTTCAGAAGCAGCTCATTGACAAGAGAACAGGTTCTCCAACTGGAGGATGGCCCAAAATCACTGCTTGTACCCTGGGGTACCATGACTAGAAAGAGGATGTAAGTTATGGAAAACTTATTTCTAAGGCTAAGGAAACTAAAGCAGTACTGATTTCTAACCTAAGACATTGAAGATGTTCAGTATCTTACGAGAAGATTCCACAGTGAGGACTGTTCATAAATTAACACACTTACCTTGTTCGTCCCTCATGAAGGGATGCCCTTTGGGAAGAAATGTGCCAAGAGCTCTCTTTTTTATTTCTCTCCACTGCAGGTCATCATGAGAAATTTCTTGTCATTCTACAGGACTCTCAATTCAGGTTTAGCCTCAATCATTGGCAAAAATTTGACTCAGACAAAAGATGCATTGTATTTCCTGGTTCCAATACAAACTAGGAGACAGAGAGAGATGACACTAAATGGCAGCCTTAAGTATAATTCAAGCCTTCAACTAGATCTTCTCTTTAAAATACAAGGAAAGAGATCAAAGAACCCATCTGTGTAGGCATTTACGATCCTCAACCAAGATACTTCCATGTACTAGGAAACCAGGGAAGGCCCAAACTAAGAAAATTCCAACCCCGACCCTGTAATTATGGATGATCTTCTCCTGAGAAGTCTACACGTCTCTCAGAAATAATCCCTTACTGTCATTCTCCCCATGGTTCATGAAACCCAAAAGCTAAAAACCTAACCAGATAGCATTTGAGACTTATAACAGAGATTTCCCTACGTTGCTATCACCTGATATTTCCACAAATGTGTTTGAAATGTACTTTGATTTGCAACTTTCTTTATTCTATTCCTAATAGAAAGGTCTTTGTAAAACTATACTTTCATGGAGACATGGAGTTTGGGGTACCTCATCTTCCCTTTGATATTAGAGCTATTTTTATATTGACAATTGTTGACACATATGTGGAGCCCCAGGGAGAGTTTACTTTCACCAGAGGAATCACCTGGATTGGTGCCAGGTACCAGCATGGGCTCCTTGTGCCTAACCATCCAGCACAGTCTCCTCAGGTAGATGTTGATGAGTTCTTTCTGGGTCTTGAACCTTCTCTGTTTTAGGCAATGGTCCATTGGTATAATCTGAACTGGTCATTGAAATCCTGTTTTCTTGTATATCCTTTATGGTTTCATAATTCTGTTTATATTTGTGTGTTTTCACAATGTTCAGTCTGTGAATTTGCTGGCATTCAGCCTTCTTCTCTGTTACTCCTGCAGTAACCAAGTCTATAGAAAAGATTCTATAGACATGGGAACAATTTTCAGTTAGTATGATTACAGAGTGTGGTTGATGACACATACAGAAGATTTTGAATAGTTAGGATGTTTGCTTCTATCATGATGCTACTTCTCCTGCTATGCTGTTCTTGATTATTTTGATTTTCCTATTATGTGCTGTATATAAATGTTGTGTCAGACATAGAGGACATAAAAAAACAGGCCCAGGTTATGATGGCCAATAGATTTAATGCCATTCAGGGATTCTTCCTTAATGATTTTATAAACGGTTTCTTTCCCCTGGTGACTGTTTTTCTTTCTTCTCAGGTTTGTCTATACCAGATTCAAGAAATGAGCCTCCTAGCACCACAGGACATAAGAATATTTGTCCTTCACATGCACAAAATGTGATGCTTGGCCAACAACAAAACTGTAAACTAATGTTACCAAGGAAGAAGCCATATCTGTGTTAAGGAGTCTACAAGGCTGACTGACTGATTAGAACTGTGATGGTGGAGAGATAGACTGTTACTGGTTGAAAGCCGTATTTATCTTGGACTGTCTTTGGTCCTCTAGGAAGACATTTGACACCCACCTCTGTGTGTGACCTAACATTCTTGTGACTATTAGGTAAATCATATTAGAGTGACAGATCTGAAAAAGTTCAGCATATCAAAAATATCCTTCAGGGAACAGATACAACTGAAACCCTGGACAATATTTCAGTGTCAAGTGCTTGAGTACTCTCAACACTCCTTTCCTTGGGGAAACTTATCTCCTCCCCAATTCTTGGTCGTCTTCTTCTCAATAACTTTATACAGTTTATTTCTATCAGAGTCCAAAAAGTTTAGTCACCAAGTGTCCTCTGCCAACCACTACTAGCAGGATAAACAAAGTGGATCGGAGGGGACTTACTGTAGTCTGCTTTCTGTTGCTGTGATAAACACCATGACCAAAACCATCTTCTGGAAGAAAGGGTTTATTTCATCTTAGACATCCTGAATCACAGCACATCCTCAAGGGAAGCCAGGACAGGAACTCAGGGCAGATCCTTGAGACAGAAAAGTGAAGTAGAGACTATGGAGGAACTCTGCACTGCCCATAGTAGCTGGACAGTCCCACTTAACATTCAAAAAAAATGCCACAAAGGCCAATCCAGTAGAGGAAATCCCTCAATTGAGGGTACTTCTCTCCAGGTGTGTCAAGTTGACAACTGAAATTATCTAGCACAGGACTCCTGTTCAACCTTGGCCTAGCAAGCTGGGAAATTTCATGGAATGCGCTTCAATGAGGTCCCAGGGATTATAGCAGCTCTAGGGATGGAGTAGGAGACACTATTTCAGCTCTACTCAGCTCTATGTCCCTACTCAGTGTGAAGCAGCTCCAAGAAGACTGATCTTTAATCTTCAGTTCCCCTAACAATTTAGAGAAAATCTCTCACCTGCATCCTGCTGCATGTACTCCCAACTTTCCATAATAGTAAAGATTTCTCCATCCCTAGTAACAATCAAATTTAGACAACTTCTACTGAAGTGAATTCCCAGACTATATTGAAATGAATGGATAAAAACCTGTTCTGAACAAACTGTGTCCTTCAAGTGAACCTTTAGGAAGAATTCTTATTTACCACCTAATGCCTATTTGTAACTGGGAATTCATGTGGTTAAAATCAAATGCATCACAGAAAGAGACATGGATAGTAGAAAAATTATATGACCTAAACTGTCGATTGAAATAGAGAACTACCCACACTACAGCTCTAAACAACAGTGTTCTTCTTTTCCTTGAGCCATATAGACAGAAGCCCCAAACAGTAACCAGGGCCTTGGTTAGGTACTCTCACTCATGTAGCCCGTCATCAGCTTTGAGAGTGTATCCCTCTCTGATCTGTACTATGGCTTCACTCTTCGTAAAATTACCTTTTATATAGTCACTTTTGCAAGTGTATATAGGCCTGTATTTCCTTTCTTTTTTCTTTCTTTTTTGATAAGAGGCTATTACTGTTTCAATATCAAACGTCCTCCATAGACTTATGTGTTTGATGTACAGATTGTGGTGTTATTATAGAACCTTTAGAAAGTGGAACCTTGCTGGAGAAAGTACATCACTGGGGTAGACTTTGAGATTTTATAGTGTGGCCCCACTTCCTGTTTTCCTTCTGCTTCTTGTCAGGTGGCTTCATTCTCCTGCTCCTGTGCCTTCCCCATCACGATGAACTGTACCCCCTCTGGAACTGTACACCAAAAATACCACCTTTCTCCTCTATCTAGAGAGAGAAAGGGCAGGCATGAAAGCTTATTTAGACAAGATATAAGCTAGAACAAACAACTGAACAGCTAAAATTCTAAAGTACAAGTAAAACATAAATAGTAAAAATAAGAAATAAAATAAAATGAAATAAGTCAGTCAGCATTTCTTTCTGTTTTGGCTTATATGGTTTCTCTTCCCGGCCCCTCCTCCAAGCACCCACTGATCTGACTTTTGTAGCAGTCTCTGAAGGTTTAGAGGACTGCTAGTCTTAGTCATTCCAACTAAGACAAGTGTGTCTTTCCTACTTAGATGGACTTCCATCTGTCAGTTCTGCTTTCTGCTGGAATTCCCTGGTCTGAAACCCTATGTGCCAACAACAACTGCACCTCTGTTGTTTGGGAATCAAACTTTCTAGGCACATGGCTTTCTGTGGCTCCCACTTTGAGGGTTTGTGGATGCCCTCCTGTCTGTGTTTACCTTTGCCACTGGGAGGTGTCTTTCTGGTGGACCCATCAAGAGATGACAGCGAGTTTGGCATCACAGTGCTTGTCCAGGGAGTGAAGGATGATGCCATCTTAGGAAATTAACTGTGGCATACCCATGGAGAATCCCAGCTTCAGGTACAAATGCCACACTTCCTCTGTCTCTGTAACCTGCCCTGCTACAGCCATCTCTCTATATATACTATATACCGCATCTGGTTACATTTCCACCTGGACCACCTCTCTTCAGCTAATTCTTCTGAGGCAAGAGAACATGTCCCTGCCAGGTTCCACTGACCCTGGCTCAGCAAGTTGTATGGTTGTAGCTATGTGCCAATGCGGCTGCTTCTCTGAAAAAAAAAATCCCTCTGTATGTTTCCTTTTTTAAAGCTTTTCTCTTCTTTGAAATACTGAGATCCTGGCCCTTGTCTTTTACCAGGTTGTAGAGGTAACTTCTAAAACATAAATAATTCCTTCTTATGCATATTTCCTTTTTCTTCATCTCCTTCTCTTCTGGAGGTTGAGAATATTATTTTTGATCCTGGCTCTTATTTTGTACCAGGTTATTCAGAGTCAACTTCTAATTCACTTTCTTGCCTGGACATCATCATAGGCCAGTTTTGATATTTTTATTGTCTCCATATTTTATTATTTCCAGAATGCCATACATGAATTTTCCTCAGTATCTGTGGGCGATTAGTTCTAGGAACCCTATCCCCACCAATAACAACATCCAGAGATTGTAAAGGTACTTAAATAAAAATGGCACAGTGTTTGTATATTGTCTATGCATGTCCTGCTCTGGTACTTAAATCATTTCTAGATTACTCATATTATTTAGTACAATATAAGTGCTTTAGCATTATACAAGGCTATTTAGGGAATAACAAAAACATCTGCACACTTCAGCGCAGATACAACCTATGTTCCTCAGTTTTTAGATTTGTGGTTGGTGGTATGCATGGTATAGACTGCAGAGACAGAGGGCTGGCTGTAAGTGGAATCAGAAGGTAATGTGGCATTTTAAAATTGGATTTTTGCCTTTAGTGATATGCATTTAAGTCTCCTCTATGTCTTCTTATGGCTTGGTAGCTCCTTTTTAATGTGCTGAATAATATTCTGCTATACGGAGGTTCAAGTTTATCCCTTCACTATTGAAGGACATCGTGATTAAGTTCCAGTTTGGGTTCGTATTATATTTGCAAGATACATGTATGTGGAGATGTAAATTTTCTGTTTACATTTTATATCTATTGAGTCAATACTAGCAAGAAGAGGCTGAATCATATGGTAAGAGTTGGTTCCATTTTCTAAAAATCTGTCTTCCCAAACACCCATAACATCCAAACACCCATGATGTGTTCCTGCCAATATTTGTTAAATATTTCCTTTGTTTTGGTGGAGTTTGTCATTGTTCTAGGTTTTTGTTGTGATGTTACCTTTTCATCTACCCCTCCCCCCACACACACTGTGAATCTTGGCTCTAATCTGTCTATCCACATTTTAATGTTCCCTGTATATTTATCACTAAGCAGCTTTGTAAGTTATAGATCAGTTGTCATGGTATCATACTTTGTGTGTTCACGTGGCTATTAGCTTATGTAAAAATAGTCCCAAACTACGTAGTAGTGATAATGGTGATTTGGACAGGACAAATATAAGTCACAAATTGCTTCCTTTTGGTATTGCCTCACAACATAAGCTGAAGAGTAAAGGGTAGTAAGCAAGACAAATCAGTGGATAAAGAACTTGCTGCAAAGTCTGATTAACCTAAGTTTGGGCCCTAGGACCCACATGATGGAAAGAGAAAACCAACTCCAGCGAATTGTCCTCTGACCTCGATACGCATCCCACGGAACATGTACACATACATACACATAAACACATAATAAACATGTAATTAAACCAAAGAAGAGCATAGTATTTTGAAAGAGATATCACATTTACATAATTATATCACATTCTTAAAATTGATCTATGATATTATTAGTTATTATTAATTACTTCTTGAATTTATACACCAAGCTTTGTAATAAGTGTATATATTATAGCGAAAAACTGTGCATAGGATTTGGTACCATCTGTATTTTTAGGCTCTCACCAGAGATCTTGGAACATATCCCCTCTAGAAAGTGGAGATTCCTCTGTTTAGTGACTTGGATTAAACTTCTGAACTCAAAATGTGCAGAAGCATGGAGACCCTGCATGACTAGGTTTCCCAGAAATTTTACTTTGTGGCTTGTGTGTACAAGGCTTTCAGCATTTCATCAGTTATGGCTCAGGCTTTGCTAACCTGACACTGGTTCCCACTGAGGTTTCTACTCTAACGTGATTTGATCCTCCAGTTTGAGGGGAAGCTGTTTTCTCTGTGATCTCATTTCTCTTATATTCCAGGAAACCTTGTTGATTTTTCAGTTTGCTCAGCATTTTTCTTTTTAGGACAAAGTGTCAACGTCTAAGCTTCTTACATGCAATGCCAGAAACCAGAATAAATATATCATCTTTCAAACTGAATAAAACAGATATTTTCTTTAATTTTTTACTATAGTAAGGCTTTTCACTTGCATTTTCCATTCATTCATTCAATTGACATTGATTTACCATATAATAGATGTGATCATTACATTGTGACATAAATGATGATTTCTACTATTAAGGTTCTAGCACCTTGATGGGAAGACAGTCATATAAACAAAAAATTTAAATAGTCTGATAAAGATTTTCAATCTTAAGATATTTTATATGATTATAAGATCATGAAAATAAGATTACCATAAATATATTTAAAATTTTAAAGAAAAACTGTTTTCATTCATGTATCTTAGTGTCAAATTTTTAGATTTATCTGTTTAATTTGGAGTACCTGTAGATTCCAAGAAACTAGAAAAAGACCATATGTGGGGAGGGCGAGGAAAGATTGTAAGGAGGAGTGATAGAACAGAGGTTATATGGAGGAGAAAATGCAAATGATGGGGAAGAAAGTTTAAGTGGGAAGAGGGATGGGAGGGTATGCAGAGGAAGTTAAGGATTGGAGAGAGATAACTAACACTGATGATATTTGAAAAATCCATGTGGAAATATACTATTTCATGAGTTTCATACACACATATGTGTGTGTATATGTATATATATATACATATATATATAGTACATTTATATATTCAGATAAAAAGAGTTTAATTGGAGTTCCCCTATGTAGGGGATTATGCTCATCCCAAAGCCATAGGTTGATGAAGAAGAAGTTCAGTGCCTGGTGTGGGATATCTCCCCTCCATTTGTTGGTTAAGGATGTCTCAGAAAGCCCCCCCCCAATATAGGTTATTGCTATTGCTCTTTATTGCCTACCAGAACTTGATGGTAAAACCCGATTGCAGAGAAAGCCACTCACTTTGTCCACAGAACACAGAATAATCAAATTGATACTGATCAGGAATATTCCTCCCTGCTGGTTAGATTTCATAGTACCTGAATGTGCCATGTAGGCTGTTAGGAAAAATTCTCAACAGCCCTACCCAGCTATGAACTTTGTGAAATACAATGACAAGAGTGGCAAGATATGCCCATGGGTGCAGTAGTGGTACAAATGTTATGGTGATAACCAACTGTTTTCATGGGATTTAAGGCCTACTCCACAAGGAGAAACTCATGCCTGATATTATAAATCTGATCAAGAAGCCTGCTTGGGTTTTCGTTTTTGTTGTTTTTGGAAATAGTGACTCCCTGTAGCCCCAGCTGTCCTGGAACTCGCTATGTACACCAAGCTGGCCTCCATCTCACAGAGATTTGTCTGTCTCTGCCTCCTGATTTCTGGAATTAAAGGTGTGCACCACTGAGTCCAGGTAAGAACCCATGTTTGAGGAGCACATAGACACCAAGTATGCAAATACTGGGATTACTCTACTAAATGGACATAATATAAAGCTGCCCTCTAAGTTCACATCTCTATACCCATCAATTAGTGCAGCTCTTAGACTTCATCTGAGAAGTTTGTGTAATGTGCAGTGGTTAACACAAAAACTCAATGTGCAGACAACAAGTGAATAGTACTCAGCCACAAATGGGACATCTATATCACAGCATATCCTCAAGGTTCAGGGATCATGGAAGAAGGGGGGGGCGATAAAGATCCTAAGAGCCAGAGGTCAGGGATTACCTAAGTGAAACAATGCCTTCTGGGCATGAAAGGACTGCTACACTTATGAACTAGGAGCTGTGATTACATGCAGAAGACCTGCACATGATCAAGTCAGTCAAAATTCTAACGTGGAGGGGAGAGGAGCTCATTAGCTCCCACCCCTAACTGAGAATCTATTGACAGTTGAGGACTCCTAGGTGGAGCAGGGACTTTTTTTAAAAAGGGTGTGGCCCCTGGTAGATCAACCATGCTCTGGTGGGTAGCTTCCCACCTGGAAGTATATGGTCAGCACAGATTGGGGCTCAGTGAGTTTTTTAAAAAAATAAAAGAAGATAGGAAGTTGCAAAGAGATTGGGAAGTGAGGAGAGGATCTAGGAATTTAAGGGAAGTCCTCAAAGACTGAATAAAAATAATATATTATGGGCTGGAGAGATTGCTTAGAGCACTGGCTGATTTTCCAGAGGAATCGGGTTTGGTTCCCAGCACTCACATGGCAGTTAGCAACTGTCTGTAACTCCATTTCCAGGGGATCCAACACCCTTTTCTGACCTCTGTGGGCACTTCATGACACAGGCAGTGTACTTACTTGCAGGCAATACATTCATATACATAAAATAAAAATACATAAAATATTAAAACAATAATATATTAAAATCAAATCATAAAAGACACAATTAAGCCGGGTGTGGTGGCGCACGCCTTTAATCCCAGCACTTGGGAGTCAGAGGCAGGTGGATCTTTGTGAGTTCAAGGCCAGCCTGGTCTATATAGTGAGTTCCAGGACAGCTGGGGCTACAAGGAGACCATGTCTCAAAAAAACAAAAAAAAAAAAAAAGACACATTTAAATAATGTATAAATACATAAAAATATAGTAGGGAATAAAAAGATGCAAAAATAGTGGGGTGGGGGAAAGACTTTGACAATATTTTAAACTCTGTGTGTGTGATGTTTAGTGGAAAACTAACTACACTGGCTAGAAATTACTGCACGAGGTTCTTACTACATGGGAATATTGGGATGTTTTCAAAGAACAAGTGGGATTTTGGTCATAATGTAGCAGGAGAAGTAAGAAGAACCATGTGTGAATGTACACAGGTTTGCAGTGCCTGCTGCATTCACTGAGGAATAGGCAGTTCTTTCTGAGTGACTGAGAGGGAGAGGTGCGGGTACATAAGCCACCAGGGCATATGGATAAAAAAACATGTCTGGCATTGGGAGATTTGAAAACTTATTGAAGGATTTTTTAATAGGTCACACTAGGTTTTCCAAAGACTGCTCTGCTAAGGTAAAATCCCACTTAAGGCAATCTCAACCACCAGGCAGGAGACTGAATGTGATTGTGGCTATCAGGATGGACAGGAGGGGTAGTGTTTGAAGGTTGCTTATAGGATGACCCTTTGGTAAGTGGACATATGGGAAGAGGTTGTGAGGGTCCAGCAGCATCCTCTATGTGGGGGTAGCTGGTGAATGGTCATGCCATTTGCTAAGTTGAAGGATACAGCAGCCATATCAAGGAAGAGCCAGAGTGGGGCACTGAAGGTAAAAACAAATTTTATTCAGGGCTATTGAGATAAAGCAAGAGTGATCTCAGTATAGGTTTGGTTTTAATTGCAAACCAAGCATAGGCAAGCAAAGATTCATAACCCAGGAGCAGAGTTCAGGCCTGTGGATGAAGATTATTACAAGAAAACATCAAAGGTAAGAAAAGGACCCTGATAAAATTGATTAATAAAAGAATAATTCATGGACTGTGGAGGTGAGGAGTGTATAAAAATCCATGAGATGGACAAAGGGTAAAGTGCTTGCTGTGACACCTTGAGGATCTGAGTTTGGATAACCAATACTCCTGTGGTTCTGGTTTGTTCCGTGTTGCTGTGATAAACACCATGACCAAAAGGAACTTGGGGAGGAAAGAGTTTATTTCATTTTAAAACACAGTTTGTCTTTGAGGAATGTCAAATCAGGAACTCAAGGAGGGAACCTGGAGGCAGGAGCAGAAGCAGAGACCATAAAGGAACACTGCTTGCTGGCATGCTTTCCCCTGTCTTGATCAGCTGTTTTTCTTATATGGCTAAGGCCTACCTGCAGTAGATGGTATTGGCTACAGTGGTCTAGACTCTCCTATATCAACCAGCAATAAAGAAAATGTCCCCAAAGCCACGCCCAATAGTCAATATGATAGAGGAAATTCTTCTATTGAGGTCTTTTCTTTGCAGGTATCTCTAGTTTGTATCAATTTGACAAAAAACTAGCTAACACAGGTATAGGAAAGCCCAGAAGTACAGCATGTGCCTATAACTCTAGTACTGGGATCAGGGCATAACTAGGCAGATCCCAGGGACTTACAGGTAAGACAGTCTAGACAAAATGAGTTTAGTTACAGAGAAGCCTCTCTCTCAACAAGATGACAAGCAACAGAAGATAGATCAAGATACCCAAAGTTGAACTTTGGTCTCCACATACCCATGCACAGGTGATCCCCCACACACAAGTGCACACATACATGTAGCAGAAACACACACACAACCACATGCATGCACACACAAATGAAATAAACAAATATTAAAGAAAAATTCTGAAATAGCTTAAATTTGATTAGAAGAGTTAGAGGACAGAGGTTCCCCTAATAAAAAGAAAAGTTAAACAGTTAATACCTTCTTGTCAAGCTAACAATTCACCTTTTCACATTCACAAATCTTTATTGAAATGTGGATCAAATTCTAGGGAGCTGACCACTTGGCTATACCATATCCTCTTTATGAATTAACATTCTAGGCAATTTACCTCAGTCAATTTTGAGGTAATAGAGGCTTAATATAAACTGATATCCTGTTTCAAACATTTCCCTGCTTCTTATTAGTCCATTCATATCTGTAGTCTTTGAGGATTTGATGTAACTATTTTGTGCTTTCTCTATCAAATTTTTCTTTATAAACATGCTTTCACTCTTCGTCTGAACAGGCTTCCAAATGCTACCTCACTTTGCTGCAGGTAGCTGAAGAACATGTCCAAGGATAAGGTCCTTCTCTGGTTGGTATTTATAATGACTCAGTAGACCTTTTACTTCAGAGACACCCCTCAATACCAAGAATACAGCTGATAAATACATTCAGTAAAGTAGCAGGATGTAAAATTAATACCCCCAAGTCAGTAGCATTATTTGATACCAATAACAAGCATACTAAGAAAGAAATCTGGGGAAATATTCCATTCATGAGAGCTTCAAAACCCATAAACTATTTTGGAATAAATCTAACAAAGGAAGTGAAGACTTGTACAATATAAACTTTAAGACACTGAAGAAAGAAAATGAAGAAGGTATCAGAAGATGGATAGACCTCCCATGCTCATGAAACTGCAAGATTAATGTTGTGAAAATGGCTATCCTACCAAAAGCATTCTACAAATTCAAGATGATACCCATTAAATTTCCAACACAATTCTTCACAGAAATTGAAAAAAATGATCAAATTTCATATGGAAGCACACACACAAAAAACCAGGATTATAGTCACTAAAATCCTAAACAATAAAAGAACTGCTAGAAGCATTACTATCCTTGATCTCAAATTATACAACAGAGCTATAGAGACAGAAATAACATGGCACTACCATAAAACAGACACACTGATCAGTGGAATGGAATTAAGGATTCAGATTTAAATCCACACATTTACAGTTGCTTGATTTTTGACAAAGGTGCCAAAAATATACCCTGGAGAAAAGACAGACTGTTTAATAAATGGTGCTGATCAAACTGGATTGTACATGTAGAAGAATGAAACTATATTCCTATCTCTCACCATAAGCACAAGACTCAACTCCAGTTAGATCAAGGGCATCCACATAAGACACAATATCGTGAATCATATAGAGAAGAAAGTAAGGAACATATTGGAACTTGTAGTTCCAAGAAAGGATTTTCTGAACAAGACTCCCAAAGTGCAAGCATTCAGTCTAACAACTGACCAATGGGACATCATAGAACTGAAAAGCTTCTGTACATCAAAGGATGCCATCATTTGAGTAAAGAGACAATCTACAGAATGGGGAGAAAATCTTTACCAGCTATGCTTCTGACAGAGGGTTATTATCTAGACTATGCAAAAACTCAAAAAACTAAATGTCAAAAAATACCCAACCCAAATAAAAAGTGGGGCAAAGATCGTATTTACTCATATTTGGGTCTTCAATTTTGTTCCATTGATCTATGGG
>NW_008338108.1:1424600-1426372 GCF_000622305.1 Nannospalax galili
CAAAGAGGAGGGTCAACACAGAGGAATCATTTCTTCCATGCTTCCAAGCGAAGCCAACCATGATTGAGTAGGACCTTTGACTTATCTTCACATAGATGGAACTGGTAAAAGAAAGGAGCCAAGGGGCTCCTCCCAAGCCCATGTGACCCCTGAGGAACAGATGCTCAAACAACCTTAAGAGTAAAAATAAATCAGTTTATCTGGTCCAACTGTATGGTCTTAAACTCCCAAAAGGAAAGTATAACCAAAGATTAAATGGACCAACATAATTTCATAAGAGTCCATATGCATAGCTAAAGGCTACATAACAAGCAACAATGCCAGATAGGAGATACCTTCTTTTGAGTTGTTGGCAAGGGTGACCAAAAGGACTCCCAAATAGTGGCCCAGCATAGAACTGGGAAAATGAACAGCAGACCCTAATCTTATGTAAAGGAGTATTGACAACTGATTGCTGCGAGAAGAGGAACAGATGACCCTCCTAAATCAAAGATCTCTAGATAGGCTGACTAGATTCACCAGAAGGGCAAGTAGTGGGGATTGGCTGGGATGCCGACAACACAGCAGACAGTAGCAGGGATATCAGAGTATAAGGGCTCTAGTGAGGGGAGGGAGGCTATGGGAGGGTGCCATCTGGGAAGTGGGTGTACAGTCAAATAAGAAGTTTTGGGATGTTCTGTGTGATATATACACACATAAAAAATCAAATTTTAAAACATGTATTATATTTGAGGAGGAAGCATGGAAATTTATGTCACGCTAATTAGCAGAGGTGATAAACATTACCAATGAAATCTACCCGATGACTTTATAGACATACACAGGAGCCAAGGACCCACGTGGAACTGATTATGACTAGTAATAATCAGATACATACAGATTAGAGATGCATTATGTCTTACAGGGCTTATACTGAGTTCAATATTGTATAACTGTATTAATTCAACTGTGAACCTAGAAACTTACAGCCAATTGTGAAAGAGATACATTCTTGTTCTGGAGTGTGTTACTGAATATGTTAAATCTGTAGTGAAATGCTTCTTCTAAGCATGTAGTTATTAAAAATTTTAAAAAATGATTAAAAAAATAATTAGTAGATGTGAAAATCATTATCATTGAAATCTTCCTGATGACTCTATATCCATGCTCAGATGCCAAGGAGATCAGAAAGTAACTGATTATCACTAGTAATAATTAGATATATAGAGATTAGAAATGCATGTTCAAACATCTTAATGTCAATTGCATTGAAAATGAATTCTTCTTTATGAAACTGTATTTTAATAAAGAAATGGAGATCTTTTTTAAAGGTTAAAACCTCATTTAACTTTATGTCTTATAGGGTTTATACTGAGTACAAATATTGTATAACTGTAATAATTCAACTGTAAACCTAAAAATTACAGCCAATTCTGAAAAAGATGCATCTTAGCTCAGAAAATTGTTATTGAATATGTCAATGCTGTTGTAATGAAATGCTCCTTCTAAGTATGTAGTTATTAAATAAATGATTGACAGTAAAAATCATAAAAAAGAGTTTTTTTTCTATTAAACAGTATATTTTAAAGTGAAATGGAGATGCTTTTTAAAGGTTAAAACCTCATTGAATTTTATGTCTTTTAGGGCTTATACTGAGTTCAATATTGTATAACTGTATTAATTCAACTATGACCCCAGAAATTTGCACCCACTTGTGAAAGAGATGTACTCTTGCTCTGGAGTATGTTACTGAATATGTTAAATCTGTAGTGAAGTGCTTCTTCTAATCACGT
>NW_008338108.1:1426476-1433554 GCF_000622305.1 Nannospalax galili
ATATTTTTATTATTATTATTTTCCACAGGAATGAAAATATAATAAAATATGTTATGTTATAAATTAATATTTTCTAATAAACTAAAAAAGTTTCTTTACAGAGGAAAAACTGAAGATTAAATGAACTAATTCTCTAAAGTAGTAACCTTAGAAGGAAAATATACTTAAACCAGTCACTACAAAATATGTTGAGACAGAAAGATTTATAATTCAAACTAATATCATTGATTAACACAATGCCCTTATTGGAACCTTCTAAGGGAGACTTCAAAGATTGTTGAATGTAGCACCTCCCTTGGGAGCTATAGTGTTCTATTGTTTTCATGTTAGATGAGTAGACTCAAAGATATACCTATTTTTTTTGGTCCTTAGAGTTTTAAATTTAATTAATTTTTTTACACTTAGATGTTTGTACATATGTCTCTAATCTTTATGTATCTGACTATATGTGTATGAGTGTATTGTCTGTCTGTATGTAAGTGCACCCATGTCATGCAAAGACTGCAGAGGCCAGAAGAAGTTTTCAGATTCTCCAAAACTAGAATTACAGACATTTGTTAGCTGCCATGTGGGTGCTGGGAATCAAACCTGGGTATTTTGGAAGAACAGCAAGTGTTCTTAACCACTGAGCTATGGCTCCTTCCCCAAGAAAGCATTTTTTAACATGTTCAACATTTTTAGTACTCAGGGTGTCCTGGTTTGTTTTTTCATTGCTGTGACAGAACACTCTGACCTCTACCAACTTGGGGAGGAAAGGGTTTATTCAACTTACAACTCCCAGGTCACAGTTCATCTGGGAACCCAAGGTAGGAACTCAGGGCAGGAACCTGGAAGCAGGAGCTGGAGCACAGGCCCAGGAAGAATGCCCCTTACTGGCTTGCCCCCCTGGCCCCTGCCTCAGCTTGTTTCTTATGCAACACAGGCCCACTTGCCCAGGGGTGGCACCACCCACAGTGGGATGGGCCCTCCCACATCACTCATCAAGAAGATGCCCCTCAGACATGGCCACAGGCCAGTCCAATAGAAGCAATTCCCCAACTGAGGCTCCCTCAACCCAGGTGTGTCAAGTTGACACTAAAGCACACAGGGAAATGAAGATTAAAAACACTTTGAGATTTCATTTTATCACACTCAGAATGGCTAAGACACAAAACAAAAAAATGACAAAGGCTGGTGAGGATGTGAAGAAAGAGGAACTCTGATTCACTGCTGATGGGAGTGCAAACTGGTGCAGTCATTATGAAAATCAGTGTGGCGATTCCTCAGAATCTCAAAATTGATCTACCATGTGATGCAGCCATCCTATTCTTGGACATATATGGAAAAAAATGAAAAACCATACTACAGAAAGACTTCTTCATCCATGTTCATTGTTGCCTTTTTCCTAATAGCCAGAAATGGGAAAGAAACAGCTTTTCATCAACTGATGGATAGATAATGAAAGTACGGTATATTTACAAAATGGAATACTATTCAGCTCCTAAAACTGTGAATTTATGAAATTTTCAGGTAAATTGATGGAATCGAAAACAATCATCCTGAGTAAAGTAACCCAGACCCAGAAGAGAAATATCACATGTTCTCTCTCATTGCTGGAATGCTAACTTTGAAATCCTAGATTCGCACATTTCATTTTGAAAATCTAGAGATGTCAGCAAACTAATAAACAGCCATGGCTGGGTGGGTGGAGGGAGGCTTCCTGAGAGGTGTGGTAGAATTCAGTTGTATGAAGAGGGAATGGGAAAGAGGAACATTAGACTAGGAAGGGTTAAATGGGGTAGGGAATGGGATGGCAAGATACAAGAATAAACATGGGGAGGGATAATTTACATTAAAAACCTTTAGAAAAAGTCATATGTAAACCTAATACTATAGAAGTTTCTTAAAATAGAAATTATACAAATAATTCAAAGGGGTTTCCTTATAATAGGGACACATTGCCACTTCTAGACATCACAGAATAACAAAATAAAACCTCGATGTTAGGAATGAACTCCCTCTCTAGAAGCTGTTGACTAGGGGCACCATAAACCCTCAAACAATGTTGACCATTGCCCCTGTTCTTGATTCCCCACCAGAACCTTATGGTAAGACCCTATTGCTGAAGATACTACATACATAAACTGGAGAACAAACCAGGAAAAATCAAGCTAGTTTTGACTTCAGAGCCTCATCTCTACTAGCTAGTTTTCATAGCACTGGGAGGGCGCTATGCAAGCTATCAGAAGGAAGAAATAATCATCAGCCTTACCCAGCTGTGAATCCTATGAACTACAACAACAACTGACCTGGTAAGATGTGCCCAATGGTGCAATAGTGGCAAAAATATTATGGGAGTAACCAACTACTCTCTGATTCAATTTAAGGTCCTTTCTTTAGGATGGAGCCCATAATTGACATTGATATCAGTCTTAGGAACCTGAGGCTAGATGGGTCACAGCACACAGGGGAGAGCTTAATACTAGTTTTCTTCTAAATAGTAATTATATTAAACTGATTCCTAATGACTTATTGTTATACCCATAGATTAATGCATCTCTTAACTCTTAATTAAAAAATTTCCTTATGCATTTAACGCTGAAACCCACAACTGGCCAAAGTGCAGATAACAAGAGACTCCAGAGTGCTTATCTCTGACGAGGAAACCTATATCAAACTTCTGCCTTCCAAGGTTCAGGGATCATTGAGGAAGAGGGGATGGAAAGATTATAAGAGTCAGAGGTGGAAATAGAGTTTTCCAGACAGCTGGTCAGTTACTTGTATGAACTCACAGCAATGGGGACAGCAGGCACAAGACCCATACAAACTCAAACCCCAAGACAAAATCCTAGCATAGGCATGGGGAAGTAAGTATGAAACTCCAGCCCAGGGAGCTGTTGGCAACTGATGACTACCAGGAGGGAGAGAGACAGTTTCTTTCAAGTATGGGACTCTTGGTAGGTTAACCATGCTCCAGAAGATCCACACTGAAGGACATTTCAGGACACTTATTAGACTCCTTATGACAGAGTACATTAAATTGGATGGGAGCAGTAAGGGGAGGTGGGGATGAAGGAGGGGATCTAAATACCATAAACTTATATTGTATGAACTTTGCAAAAATTCAATAAAATTTTTAAAAAAGAATTTTGGTTTAAATGACTTAAAATATTTTTGCTGAAGATGGACCAGGGTGACTAGACACCAGGTGGGGGACATTAGAGGATTGGAAACCCTGTTAGATGTCAAAGGTTATCAGATGGGGTGAATGGTTATCAAGGTTTTGCTAAAATTTGATTTTGTAAGAAATTGGACAGATAGACCTAGGACAAGGTCCAGGAGCCTGACTAAAGTTTGGTGAGTCACAGAGTTTATAGCAGGAGAAATGGATTTTATAAGAATAATTATTTCTTTTACCCCACTGTTTGTTGAGGCAGATAAATGCATGTTGTATATATTTTTACAAGGTATGTAGCTCTATTTCAGTAAAAATACACATCTATAGCATTTCAAGTTTGACCAATTTAATATATATTTATAGTGACTTACAGATCTATATGATCTTTGTGTAATATATATTATAAATAAATATGTTCAACCTGTGATCTTAAAGTGTCTGTTATACCTGATATTTTCTTTCCATGTCTGATTGTTGCCTTGAAAATTACAATTTGAAAGCTTCTGTTATCAAATATGTTTATAGATGAGATAGCTCAAGAAAAATTAAATGAAAAGAGTGAATGAGTGAAGATGTGGAGCTGGAAGTGTCCAGAACTATAAAAGTAGTTAAGAGTTGCCAGATGTGGTGGCACACGCCTTTAATCCCAGCACTGGGGAGGCAGAGGCAGACAGATCCTCTGTGAGTTCGAGGCCAGCTTGGTCTACAGAGTGAGTTCCAGGCAGCTGGAGCTACAGGTAGACCCTGTCTCAAAAAGACCAAAAAAAAAAAAAAAATGTTAAGAGTTGAAGAGAGAAATGGAGAGTACAATAAGGTGCCTAGGGAGTTTAAGGACGTACCACAGGAGTTAAAGGAAGGAGAACAATAATTCTTTTGTTCAATGCACCAAATGCCACAATTGTTCAGTTCATTCTTCATGATAGACACACTTGGGAGAACTGGAGTCAGTGTAAAGTATTACAGTGTCCTTGCTTATGAATGGCAAAGATCACATTGAAATTATATTGCAGGTTTGTAAGTACTTTAGTAAAGATTACCCACATTCTCTGTACCCTAATGAGTGTGTGTTTGTGATAAGGGGACGGAATGCTTAAGAAAGTTTCTCAGAAGAGGTAGTGACTCATCTGGGTCCAGTCCTCTTGCCCGTGCTCCTTGCTTAGGCAGGAGTTGGGTAGACACAAGTAAGGTCTGTAACTGGCTCTTTGAGAAAACAAGATTAGCAAAACAGTGTAAGAACCATCTTTCTGCTGTAGTCATTATCAGGAACACATGCAGCAGGGCTCATTTATATTCCTGAGAGGTATTACATTCTTGCAAAGTGTTACAGATAACAGTGCTCACATTTAAATGGGAACTTTTAAATACCTTTCTCTATTTATAGCAGGGAAGGAAAGAACTTCCCCAGTTCTGCTCCCTGGAGGCGTTCATTAGGGGAAGTTTAATGAAGCAGGCAAACAGGTGCTTTTTATGTGCTTTTCATAAAGGGCTCCAAGCTCTTACCAACTCTTCAGCTTCCAACTGGGAGCACACACGTCATCCGCTGAGCTAATAGCTTGCAGCAGGGTCCTTTAGTGCGTGCCATATAAATATTCAGAGTTTTATCTTCTACTTGGTGATTGATCATAAGCACAATGTACTGAGAAAGATGGAAAAGTTAAATAAATAAATGTATGAATTATGAGTCATAAGTCCAAAGAAGTTTTGCAACAAAGAGATTTAAGTAAGATTTAAAAAATAAACACTGAATATGGGCGTGGAGCATGAGTTATCAAAACTGCTGATTACTTATAAAGATTTCTCTAAATACTCTCCAGGGTGAAACAATTCTGTCTAGTGGCCACCTATGTTCTTACCTTTTGATCTATCCCCTCGCTATATACACCGTGTGTGTGTGTGTGTGTGTGTGTGTGTGTGTGTGTGTGTGTTTGTGAAAACATGATACAACCATTCTGAACAGATTGGTCATAATGTAACCTGGCAGGGATGAAGGTATTCTGCTGAAGAATGTCTTATCCCCTCTTTCGGCTGTCAGACAATTGAGACAGGGTTCCTGAAATGGAATTTTCACAGGAGTCTCATATTGGGAGAAGGAAAAAGTTGAACCTCAATGCCAGTCAGAGAAGGACCTTGTCTCCTGGGAAGAGATTTCACACAGCTATGATAATTTGTCAGATCACTTGTAAGAGAGACCAGAGCCAAGATAAAGATGGGTCAGTAATGAGCAAGATCACACCTTGATCAGGACTGCTTAATTATGCATACCCCTTGCCTGATATTTAAACCTAAATCTTATGTCAGGACCCTGAAGACGAACTGGGGCCAGGGTGTCACTGGACATCTTTATTTGTTCCTCTTCCCAGTATGGCCATATTGAATAAATTGCCTTTTCCTGTTTTTCTCTATTCTTTTGTCCCTTGTTTTTCTCACTTCGCCTTCTCATCCTCCTCTTCCTTCTTTTCCTCCTTCTCCTCTTCCTCCTCTTCCTCTTTCTCCTCTTCCTCCTCCTTTTTCTCTTCATCTTCCTCTTCCTTCTTTTGACAGTTTTGTACATTGGACAAAACTGCCAGGGCCCAGGATCTGATCCCTAACAACTCTGGCAACATTTAGGAAAACACTGAATGAAATTTGTTTCTTTCACTTTTAATTACTTGGATACTTGAATACATGTCCATTTAGTACATTGTTTAACATTCAAAGTGCAGAATCATTTTCATTTGATCCCTAAAAGCACACCTAAATTATCTGCATGAGAGAAATTAGCAAAAGTGCTTGTCAAATTTAGACAGGAACCTATACTTATACTAACCCTGGACTAGTAGGACTACGGTAGTTTCTAACCCACTCCCACTTCTTAGACCTAGCTTCAAGATTGCAGCAAAATTCCTTCAGAAAAGGATATGCCTAGCTCAGCTCAATTTCACCTTGGTCAGGCAAGACACAGGTAGCTGACAGGAGGCAGCAGCCAGGTGAAATCAGGTCTCAGCACATATGAGTCCCAGGACTTAGGTAGGGGCCTCAGAAAAGCCATGCAGTCCTGGACTTGCTTCACAAGAATCCTATCACATTTGAGAACACTCTCCTCCTTCCCAGTATCCTGAGTAAAGCTTGTATTGTTCTCTGATGTCCAAAGCCTTGTACCCTCAGGGAATAAATGATGAAACATATAATCTTAATTCTAGTAATTCCTGGTTTAAAAAAATCTCATAATTGCATTTAAAAATGACATTTCATTCTTAAAGATGAAAGATAAAATTTGTGGGTTTTTTTTAGTATTTTATTTATTATTTCTATTTTATGTGTATGAGTGTATTGAAATTCCCCTGGAACTGGAGTTAAGAATGAATGGTTGTTAGCTGTCTCTTCTAAAACATGAAATTGTATGAAGGAATTGATTCCCTTGTTTTTCTTTGGCTATTGCAAACCTATTCAGGGTTCCAGTTACAAAGCTAGCTTGGCATGTAATTTGGTTGTCTAATGGGAGGGAGGTGAATAACAAGTGGTCTCACTATAAAACAATCATATACAAGATGGATGAATTAGAATGTTTAGTTTCAATCATTTCCTGTACTCTCAGTCCCTTGGCTAAGACATCCTTTTTCAATGCACACTGTTCCACCATTACTCTACACACTTTCATTCTTTAAAATGCACCTGTTTTCTAGGTACAGATGTACATTCCACATTGATGTTTGCTAATAAAACAACTACTGACAAGACACACATTTAGCCATAAATATGGTACGTCCAAGGTTGTGCTATGTTAAAATACTCTGTGATAAGATGGCATTTTGAGGAGTTACTGCTGATCTGTAACATCGTATTTTGTTTTGTTGAGGATAAATGTGTCTGTTCTGTAAACCAGTTGAAGTTCAAGACTGAGAAACTGAAGGAGAAATCAGTAATGATGAAATTAAACTCATT
>NW_008338108.1:1433692-1454281 GCF_000622305.1 Nannospalax galili
TATATATATATATATACCAGTTGAAGGTCAAGGCTGAGAAATAGAGTTCAACACACTCTATGCTACTTTAAATACTGATGATCAAGCAATGATGATGTCAAATCTCCTTGAAGCTTATGTTCTTACGACAAGGTAAAAATACATGTAAGTTGTTAAGAAAGATAAGAAATTGTAGAGAGTAAGCCTTATTTTCCTTTTAAACAATGGGCTAGTGGTGAGGTTTAATTAATCCAGAATTAAATAACCTGACTTTAAGTCCTGCTTCTAACTCTTGAATTAACTTTTGACTTTGGGTAAGCAGCTTGATTTCTTTGAACGCTGATTGTTTCTGTAAAGGAGGCAGAAATACTTAACTGTCAAATGTCCTCCACTGGATTAGCCTCTGGGCATTTTCTTGATTGTTGAGTGTTGTGGGAGGGTCCAGCTCCATTGTGGGCAGTGCTACCCCTGAGTAGGTGGTTTTGTGTTGTATAAGAGAGCAGGCTGAGTACAGGCCAGAAGAGCAAGCCAGTAAGCAGCTATCCTCCATGGTCTGTGCTCCAGATTCCTGCTCTGAGTTCCTGCCTTGGCTTCCCTTGATGATGGACTATGCTCATAAGCCAAATAAACCCTTTCCTCCTCAAGTTGGTTTTAGTCAGTGTTTTTATCACAACAACAGAGGGTAACTAGAACAGGGAGAAAGGGCTTATTTTAGCTTATAGCTCCCAGGTCACAATCTACCACTAAGGGAAATCAGGGCAGGAACTCAGGTCAATAAGATGGAAGCAGGAGCAGGAACTGAAGCAAAGACCATGGAGGAATGCTGCTTACTGGCCTGTTCCTCTGGCCTGTGCTCAACTTGCTTTCATATACAACCCAGGACCACATGTCCAGGGATGACACAACTCTCATTATGCTGTGCACTCCCAATTCACTCAACAATCAAATTCTTCATAGACATTCCCACAGACCAGTTTGATGGAGGAAATTCCCCAATAGAAGTTCCCTCTTCCCAGGAGTGTCAAGTTGACAACTGAAGCTATCCACCACACCCATATAACATATATCAAAATTAACTCATTCCCATATCTGTATCCGTAATTATATATTAAAGCATATTGATGAAGCTCAGTCAGAGTGTAACATTATAATAAGACCCAATAATCCTACGTCCAGATATATACTCAAAAAAAGCAGAAACACAGGCACATGAAAACTTAAGCACATGTGTTCCTAACTGCGTTATTCATAATATCCCAAAGTGGAAACAATTCAAATATCCATTGCTTAACAAAAGGATTTAAAATGAGGCATATTCTTAAAATGGAATGTAACCATTAAATGGAATAAAGTTTAGAGATATGCTATATGTACAAACATCCACGCTTACAAACATTTGTATACATAAAATAAAAATACACAAATATTTTAAAAATGACTAAACTATCTCACAATGCCTGACCACGTTTTCTTTATACTTTGTACATGTTCCTCTGCCCCTAGGTAGTTTGTTTGTTTTAACCTTTCTAGCATTGTTTTCCAAATTAATAAAAGGCAAACCTCTAAGAACACAGCAATCTTATACTACATCTCATATTATATGCCTCAAAAGAAGCAAAATAATTCAGATTTAAAAACTCATATATCATACTGAATTTCTAAAAAAAATGTATAGGAAAGGTAAATCCATATCAACAGAAAAGAGTTTATGGATCATTAGAAGCAGGGAAAGCAGGATTATGAAGTGAATATTAATGGAGCTAGCATTAATTTTGGCATGAAAAATGTTCTGAAATTAAATAATGGTAATGGTTAGCCCATTTTTCTGAATATCCCAAAAGCCACTGAACTGTACACCTTAAAATGATGAATGCTATGGTATATGAATTATAACTCAATAAAATGAGGAGAGCAAAAAATGCATCAAGATGCTTCAGCAGCTGGAGCCTTTAAAATACAATTCTCTTCATACCTGAGAACTTCAAAGCTCCCATATTATCTGGCAGTGTTTTAAAAGAGCCTGGCTCCATTGAAGTCAATGGTAGACTTAAAAGAGGAATAAAGATTTAAATCGTTATAGAAGGGAGTTCATGGGTGGCACTGTAAATACAGCACTGACTGGAGAAGTCATATATGGTAAAGAAAACCCTATCTCTATCATATTTCTAGACAAATAAAATTTCTTACTGTATGCTAAATATTGATCCCTATATTTACAGACAAATATACTGTACACCACTCATCAAAGAAGCATCTTTTAGTAATAGATGGAGGCTATTACAGCGTTCTACAACAGAATATATGTCCGAGAGGTGCCCAGCTCTAAATGACATATCTACGGTTGAACTTCTATACCTAAGGCTCATGGACATAGCAGAACAGGGGATAGAAAGGATACTAATAAATCCCTCAACTCTCACCAGCAAAGCTTCCTCATAGAACAACGTGTGATGCACACAGAAGGCCACAACTGGCCAAGTTTTAGAGAATAGGAGACTGCACAGTGTGTGTCCCTGGTTAGGACTCCTATGCTAAACCCACGGTTCAGGGACTATGTGGTGGAGGGGTTAGAAGAATTGTTAGAGCCAGAATTGTTGCATGAACATAAGGAAAAAGAGGCTTTCAGCCCTCTGAGAACTTGCTTATATGAACTTGCAACAATGGTGACAGCGTGCACAAGACCCATGCTGACTCAGTCAGACAAAAACCCAATATAGAACTGTGGAAATGGGAAACCTTAGCTGAGAAACTATTTGCAACCAATCACAGAGGGGTAAGTGAGAGCTGGTCCTTAGGGGAATGATTCTAGGTAGGCTGACTAGACCCCAGTGGATGAACTTACACTGAGGGACATCTGGGTACAAATACTTGACTGGATAGGACTTAACATACATGGCGTAATGCATGAAATCCAATGCAGGACTATAGAGGGTGAGGATGAGGGAAGGGGTCTAAATTTGATTAATATTTATTATACGAAATGCAAAAAGCATCAATAAAAATATATTTTAAAAAACCTCAAGAAAACACAAGCATTAAAAAAATAAAAGGAATAATTTTTTTTGTGACTTCTCATCTCCAAAGGTAGAGCCTGCTTTCCCTTTCTTGAACCTGGGATGCTTCATGGTTTTCCTTTGATCAATAGAAATGACATGTGAGGGTTTCAGGCTTGGGCCACATAAGGAATTGTGGCTTCTGCCTTTCTTTTATTAGGAGACTGCATCCATGTGACCAAGCTTGAGAAAAAGAAACCATGGGAAGAGCAGCCCCAGCTTCCCACCCATCAGAGGTGCCTCTGCAGAAGGCCTGGACAGAAAAATGTGCCCATTTAGAGACAACCCTCCCATGAAGTGCCTGGTGCAAATTGCCTACTTGTGGAATTCATCAATTGTATAATTGTGATAACCAAGTCTAGAGTTGTTATATAGCCAGGCCCTTTTTGGTGAAAGAAACATCACTTCTTATTGAAATCTGTGGATGACCACACTAAAAATAAAAATGACTGGGGCTGGAAAGATGGCTTACTGGTTCAGAGCACTGGCTGCTCTTGCAGAGGAACGGGGTTCAGTTTCCAAAACCCACATGGTGGCTAATAAATCCAGTTCCAGGTATACAACACCCCTTTCTGGCCCCTGTAGACACCAGGCATTCACTTGGTGCACATACATACATGCTTGCAAACATTCATACACATAAAGTAACAACAAATAAGTATTCTAAAAATGACTAAAATATCTTGTAGCATCTGACCAGATTTTTCTTTATGTTTTCTGCATTTTCCTTTGTTCTTAGGCTGTTTTTTTTTTCACCAACATGAGCTTGTCTTCACCTGAATTAATGAAAGCCTTACCTCAAAAACCATAGCAGTCTCTATGAGACTGCAGATATGAACCAAAGAACCTGACTAAATGATCCAGAAGTCACTCCTTTTTATTATTCCACAATTCAGTAGAACACCATTTAAGGACCTGCTATCTACAGGATGTCAGCTAGCTAGCAGTAACACGAATTTTAACTTATTATTTGAGTCATTTTCATACGTATCTTCATGCTGATAATGTATAAAATTAATTTCGATAACTGGACACGTAACTTTTGATTTGGGGGGGGTTAAGGTGTGCAAAACAGCATCCAGGGTCTTTGAAATATTCTATAGCAATATTATTATTGCTGTTACTAATTAATAGACATGTCTTTATCAGCTACTAAACATAATGGATTTTATATTCAGGCTGAAAGATTTGGGGTTTGAGATTTAAGGTAGAGACTGAGGTGGACTGACTTTTTGTGGTAAGAAGTTTATTATAAGAGTTATTGGTGCTGGAGGTGGAATGATGGAGAGTCAACAGCATGGTGAGGGGTCTCAGGACTGTTCAGACTCCAGTACCAGGAGTCTGGCATGGCAGGAGTAGAGCATGGCAGGGGCTCTAGGGGGAATTCATTGCTCAGGTCATGATACCCGGAGCAATCCAGTCTGGATTCTGATACATACTAGTTCCCAAATACCTCTATATTTGATAACACTGAACTTTATGCAGTTTATCTAATTCTTTACCTTAAGTGCCATTTAAATTCATCTTTGGATATATCTATGATAAATTTTAGATGAAAGAGTAAACTAGGTAATTACCCAACTCATTTAAATACTTGCTGAGAGACTATCAGGTCCTGGTAATTTTCTATGCCCTGAGGATACAGGATGTCAGCTAGCTAGCAGTAATACTATTATTAGGAGACTGCAGCCATGTGACAAAGCTTGAGAAAGAGAAAGTACGGGAAGAGCAGCCCCAGGCCCACCCACCAGAGTACCTGTTTTCAGAAAGAAAGATCCTGTTTTCAAGGGGTTTATATTATAGAGAGTGGAAATAAAAATATGTATGTGTATATATACATATGTACATATATATACCATAAGATATGTGTGACAGTGATAAATACTATGCATAAAAGTTAAGAGAAGTTTAGAGAAGACAATTATATGAGATGTTGCAGTTAAGTAAGGAAGTCAAATTGTCATATGGAACCAACAAATCATGAGGGTCCTGAAAAAGATGCTGTTTATTAGAGTTGCCAAACATCAGGCAAGTTAACTGGGTCTTTATATATCTGTCTTGCTTTGTCATAAGTCGTCATTTCAGATGAGGTGGCTTTTGCACCCGAGGCAGAGGCAGAGAGAGCAACAACTGGAATTATCTGCTCAACACATTCCTACATTTCGATAGTGATTCTTGTCCTTGAAAGGGAGCTAGGGTGGTATGCATTCATGTCTGCTGCAGAGCATTTGAAGCTGAGATATTATGCTATGTGATTGCTCTCAGAAAGCAATCACACTGGCAACATTGTCGGAACGAAACATCAGGAGGCAAGGGCAGAATTAATGAAGACAAAAACAGAATGAAGGAGACAACGTCAACAGCTACAGCGACAGATCAGAGGGGACAGATTAGGGTTTGGACGAAGGTGGTTGCTGCTAAGAAGGATTACATTTCTGACTGTATTTTTGACTGGATCTGATGATATGCACCGATGAATATCTGATGCAAGGAAAAAAAGAGGGCAAAAAGGACTTCAAGGTTTTGGAGGCTGAACAACTGAGAAATGTTGACATTCCCACGATAAAGAAGTTTGTGAGAAGGTATCCAGGATTTGACTTGGAAGTTAGGTTCCGAGATGTTCTTTGACAGGGTGACAATTCTGAGGGCAGGGCAAGACCAAGTTACAGAGTGCTGTTTTAGAATCTTAATGCACATGAGAGAATGGAAGACATGAACTGAATGAGTCATGAAGTTAGAGAGTGAAAATAGAAAAGCAAATTCCAAAGAGTAGGGCATGGCACTGTGGTGGAGCTGAGGAAGACTTTCAACAGAGCTTCTGGGGAGATGCAGATGTGTTACCAAAAGATCTAGTAGAGAAGGATGTCCTGAGGGCCAAAAGACAGAGGTGATATGCAGTGTTTCAAGAAGGAGAAATGGCCAGTTGTGGCAGATGTTTCTGATAAGTCAGATGGGATGATGATAACTATTCGATCACTGGATTCAACAACATGGAGGTAATCTGTAGACACAAGATCAGAAATTTCAGACAAATGGTCGGGCAAACACATGTACACATTCACTGAAGCAAGAATCAGAGGGACTCTCAAGGTGTAGAATGAGATCATTCCTCTGAGGACATTGGTTATGATAGATAGAGGAGAGATGGGGGCAACAGGCAGGGGAAAAGTAGGCCTAAAAACAATTTTGGCAGAAGGCATCATAGCTTAGTGTCAGAATACTTGCATAGCATTAGTGAGGCATTGGGTCCAATCATTAGTACAACAGTAAATAAACAAATAATAAGTGAAACGTCCTAAAGTTTACATTTCAAAATTTTTATTTTTTATTATTTTAATTAACAATTTTATAATCACACTATGGTTTATATGTGATATTTTGATGTATGTTTACATGAAGAACACTTAATGAAGCTGAGGAATAAATCCATTACTTCACATTCTTATTTTGTGTGTGTGTGATAAAGAAATTTGAAAGTTGAATTCCTAGAAAGAAAATGCTTATAGTTAAGAGCTGATGAAATGATTCAACAGAGAGAAACAATTTATGGATGTAGAAGACAGAAAGAGCAGTAATAATCCCACTAACAGAGAAGAACACAGCCAGTTCCCCCTCAGCTTCAGCACAGATGCAAGTAGGTGAGTGGCTTTGGAGCTCAGAGCTGGAGAACTTCTGACTGCTTCATTTCTTCTCAGTGAAATTGTAGTCAAGGTCATCACTGAGGATAAGGAAGATGGGAGAGGAGGTACTGACATTGGATGGAAGAGACAATACTGTATAGTTGTTTTCTAGAACGTCAGGAAGGTGTGGCTGAAGAATTGCTGAGCTGGAGTTCTTAAAAAGAATGAACTGGGAAGAGAAAAGGAAACTAGCCAGTGAATAGGATGCCAGAAGCTCAGCTATAGTTTGAATAATTGGTAATAACAGTTTCTAGACTGTGATCATTGTGTGAAACTGTATTGTTTCACAAAACGTATTGATCATTGGAACAGAGCAGATTAGTGAAGGGACAGTTTAAAGACTATTAAAATCAAGAAAGTTGACGAAAAAACTTCTTGTAAAGTATAAAAGTGATTGTACAGATTGCTAAGGAAATAAGGGCCCTGATAGCAGAGTTTTAAGATACAAAATTAGCAGCTGTATATTTAGGGAAGAGAAAATCTATTCTGCAGATGTCCACAAGGACCCAGGATAACAACTACCTGCATCCAGGATTAAGGGAAAGAGGGGTGTGTGAAGAGAGAAGTGGCATTTGAGAGGGCAGGGATGCAGCAGTGCCTGGGGACAGTCAGGCTCCAGACTGAACACGCAGGAGTTGCCAAAGGTGCTGAGGATGCAGCAGCTTTGCAGAGAGAAATGTGCATGTTCCCAGGGAGCTTCAAGTGTCCTCGTTTCCCAGTAGGGGTTGTTGGTATACATGTGGATCCTGCAGATGATCCTGCACATCTTGGGTCAGAGTTTGGCACACACAGTATACAGGAAACAATGAGAACTAGGTGGTATGCATCCTAAAAACCTGAGTACACACTCATCTTTGTGTACTCTTTTGTTCAGTTTTGTCTCAGATGAGGAAGCCAGTATTTCCGGAAAGTAGGAGCAATTCTGCCGACTACCTTTTTCTCTGATGAATTCGATATTTTTCTTAATTTTTAATTTTATTTATTTCTACTTTGCCTGCATGTATGTAAGTTCATTTGTCTCATGCAATGCCCATGGAGACTGGAAGAGGGCAGGCACCACAGACAATTTGTAATTTCACGGTATTTTTCTGTTTTACTGACAAGCTGGAGTGAGGTTTGGGGTTCTAGATTCATACTTTACATCAGGTTTCCTTATTGTACTCACATGGGCTCTTTGCTTTCCTTTCACAACCTTTTATTCAAACGTGCTTTGTGATCAGGGATGGTGGAGATAAAAGCAGGTGGGGGCATGATTATGAGCAAAGTACATTACATGCATTATGAAAATATGTCACAATAAAATTAATTATTGTGTACAGTTTACACATAGTAATAAAAACATTTAAAATGTGCTTGTTTGTGTGAGAGAGGGAGGGAAAATTTAATATAATATGTTTATCTCTCTAGAAGTTCTACTTTGTTAGCATTGATAGTGGCTGATCTGTATGACCAAGCCCAGCATATCACCTAGAACATGCCAGACAATAATACTTGGTTGAGGAGTTGGAAAAAGAGACACAAGTCTGTGGTGTATTTCAGGTAATTAATTTCATGAAGTCTTTCTGTTTTTTGAGTAAACGAAGAGAAGTCTGTTGTTCCTCCAGATATACTTTATTATCTTCTCTAAAGAGCTTTATTTTTATTTTATGTGTATGTGTGAGTGTTTGGTTGTGTGTACATGCACCGTGTGCATAGCTAGTGTCTGCGGAGGCCAGAAGAGGGTGTCAGATGCCATGTAACTGGTGTTACAGGCAGTTGTGAGCCTCCTGATATGGGTGATGGGAGCAGGATCCAGGAGAACTGCAAGAACAGCATGTGCTTGTAACCACTGCGTATCATCTCTCACACCCTCTTTCCTAATATCCTAATTAGAATTTTATTAATGGGAACAGAAGCTTCAATTTAAAATAACAAACTAAACACTGATTGTTTATTATGTACTAGGCGTTACTGCAACAAGTTAGAGTGATTAACTTTACTCTGTGACAACCCTGTGAGATGGTTATCGTTATTATGAAATTTTACACTCGAGGAAACTGATATAACCTATTATGCCTCACACAGTTGGAAAGAGGCAAAGGTAAGTCCCTGCGCCTAACCACTGTTGTTCTGCCCCCAAATGGCTGCTCTTATGGACAGTTTTAACCAGAACTGTACTAAAGACATAGGAGAAAGTTGACAATACATGAGATTGAAAGAGACTTATTATTGCCACTAGCTTACTTAAATATTCATGAGTCAATGCTTTAAATATTGCATACTGCCCTTGTCTTCAGCTGGGGGAGTGGACACGGTGAAGCTTACCATGGAGGATGCAAATAGATGATGATTCTTTGTCATCTTAATACGTCTTTTGCAATTAGCAAAATAACTTTGCTCAGTCAAGTGCTTCTGCACATTTCCAATATTTTTCATCCCCTATTGTCTTTTCATAGATGGCGATGCTTGAAATTATATAATGACTTCCCAGTTTTTCAAAATTACATTCTGTAGGAATGAAGAATTACATGTGATTGCCTAATGAAACAATTTCTATCATATTTAAAGGTTGGGGTAGTCTAATTAGAATAAAAAGGGCAGCAAATGCAGTTTAAATTAAAAGAAATTTTGTACATCATTTCAATGTGTGTTTCTGCACTAGACTATAAACTTTATATCCTTCACACATCAGAAAAACTTATAAAATTTAAAGCTAATATTCTATAGAACATAAATGATTATGGTTTAAATACTATAAAATGTATCTTTGAGCAAATATCATTTCATAATATGATTTTATGAATTTTTCTATTGAAGATATAACCCTTTAAAAATGATTTCTTTGCTAACCTTCAGCACCGTGGCTTCCTTCACAATCTCTCTTGCAGGTTCCACCTGACTCTATGCAAATGTACAATATAATGAAATTGCTCAAGATTATCCTATATTCCCTTCTCTTTCAAGCTCACATTATGAAAACTTAAATGTCTTCAAAGTCAGCAGGTAATAAAAATGTGTTAAGGAGTCTAGAAAAAGGGTAGAAAACTGTTAAACTGGAAAATATATTCTATATCTAAGTATTCTTAAATTCAGAATAATTTAAAACATTTGCTCTTAAAAAACAAAATGAACTTTCCCTGTTGGCTTGATTCAGTTTAGGCTGTTCCCTCTCCTCTCAACTTTCAGGAAACCTCATTCATCCCTCTAGCCTCAGTTAACATATGGCTGATGATTCTCATATTTCTCTCTTTGTGCTACATATTTTTATATTCATCTATCCATCTGACATTTCCAATGAGATATCTCAGGCCAATCGTCGGCATCAAATCTAGTTTTCCTTTAATGCTCCTCATCTCCACAAATATGGCCTGTAGGGTTTCTCTTACAGCTCCCTCTCTGATTTGACCTCTTCTTTCCCCTCCCTTACACAAGGGTATGCCAAGGTCTGTCAGCGGCCTCTTTCCCTCCTTTCAGCCTTCCTTCCCCTCCACACTTGGCAGCCTCCCTTCTTTCATTGTCATCTCTGCTTAGACATCTGCAACATCCATTTGTACTCTTTTGATCAACTTCCCTCCAATTCTAGATACTGAAACCAGAGTAATCTTGTCAAAACATAACTCTGAGCACATTACACTTCAACTTAGTTTCCTTAAGATGCCAACTGCACTTAAAATAAAATCTAACATCCTTAACATGGCTGTGGGTTTTTTTGGTTCTGGCTGCCCATCCTTGAGCTTCACGGAGCTTCAGTCTCCTCTGACTTGCTCACCCTTAAGTCCACCTGGCTTCCCGTGGCAGTAGCTTTACTCTCTTGTCCCTCTGTCTGAGACAAGTTTACCCAGAGCACACCTTCTTTCCTTCAGGCCTCAGGTAAAGGCCTTTCCCCAGGAAAGGCACTTTCTAAACCTATCAGACTGAAAACAGATTCCTTTGATACAGGTATGTGAAGAATTTGGTTCTTTCCTTACCAAAATTTGTGGTAATGTGCACGCTGCTATGATGATTTGTTGAAAGCTAGTCTCCTTCGCTGGACTGGATGGTCTTTCGGAGAAGTTATTCTGCCTCAGAGACTCCGTGGACCATGAATGTTTTGGAATGAACATTAAATATAAAAGTGTAACCTAACCCTCAGTGTAAAGAGGACTTTCTCATCAGAAAGACTGCAAAGATACCTAGCAAGCATCTGCTCTCTTCAGCCTAAGGCCACTCCTCACTGCCAACTGGACAGTGCTGGCTCGACCTCCTGAGAACATAACCAGCAGGGCTTACAAAGAGTTGTTCCATCATTTGTATCAACTTCCCTCTGCATCCCAGATAATTTAGGGAAGATATCAGAAACACTTGCTATTGCCCATCTTCCTGTGTTTTCTCACAGTAGCAAGTTGGGCTCCGCTGTCTCCCCCTTTCCAAGGTTCTCTGCAGTGTGACATTACATACACATCTAACAGCATTTGCTTTCACAATAACCCTGAAACTGATGCAGTTATGACTAACTGCTCCTTTAAGTGATAACCCTTCCCAAAGGGGAAAAAATTCTATAGTATTCCCAAAGATGGATACCTGCATTAGATCTAAAGGTTGCATATTTCATGAAAGTGTTCAAATTGAGCATTATAACTATGCTGAAAAATCATACAATAGAGTAGGTCAGTGATAGTCACCTGCTTTCATTTCTTGCTGGGAGAAAAATGTGGTATTGTAGACACAACAGATATTCCATAAATACCAGTATCTGAAAACTCAGGAACACTGCCCAATAAAATATGGTAGTCTGTGTGGAAAGTCAGATTAAAAAAAATTTAATTTAATAACCACATAATTAAAAGAAGCATTTCATTACACCTCTAACATATTCAGTAATAATTTCCAAATTAATTTTATTTTATGTGCATGACTCTTTTGCTTACATGTATGTAAGTGCAGCACATGTGTACAGTGCCCCCAGAGATTGGAAGAGAGCATTAGCTCCCCTGGAACAGGAATTATGGGCAGTTGTTAGCTGCCATGTGGGTGCTGGGAACCAAACCGGATGTCCACTGGAAGATCAGCACATGCTCTTAACTGTTGAGTCATCTTGCTATTCCCTGGGAAGTTAGATATTTGACATATCATAATTTCATTCTACTTTGGCAGTCATAAAATAAATATTGTATTACTTACTCTGAAAAGACAACATGAATCTAAAATATCACATTATTTCACACATAAATATACGAATATGTGCCTCAAATGATTGAGGTTATCTATTTTAATGCAAACATCGTTAAATTGCCAACAAAACTGGTAATTCCAAATTCTATTTGATACTCAATTTATTCTGAGTTTTTCCTAGAGTATTAAAAATGTGTTTTAATAGCAGGTTTGAATAAGAATCCAAAATGAGACACATATTGTACTTGCTTTTTCTGTCTCTTAACTGTCTTTCCTAAACATCTCCCTCTTATTTTCTCCGTGGTGTAGTTACTTGGAGAAATTGAATCTCATGCTTAGCAGGCTGAATACTTTGGTTTTGACTGATTGTTACTCATAGTGTCATTCCCTCGTCATGCCCCTCCCATGTTTCTTACAAAATGAGAGTAATATACATAGATGATTGGATTAGTATTCAATTACTTGTCCTGACATCCTGACTGATTGTAGTCTGTTCTGCCTGGTCACATAGGAGACAAAATGTTTGATGATTTCACTTTTTGCATGTTTTAAATTAGTAATTATTTAAGTAGTAACAGTTTGGTCACTTGTTTGAAAGACCCCTCTAAACAACTTTTTGCCTTGTTATTGTTTTATCTTGTTTTTTTTAAAATGGTTTGTGGACTTTCATAAAGAGTTCTGGTGATTACTGAGCTACAATCATGGTATACATGCCCATCAAAGAAATGGTGGTTTTCCAAACTGATTTGTAGTCTTCAGTAATTACTTCATGACACTACTGCCAAAAGATTACGTCTATTCGTGCATCCATTTTCAGGATATTTGGTCCCCTGGCCATAACTACACCTAAATAATCTTGTGTGCAGATGTCTCAAGCCTCAGCTTGCTCTTTCACATTTACCTCTAGACAGTACCTTTGCAAAAATTATTTGAAATTGTATATAGTGGGGATGAGGGGATTCTTTATCATACCAAAAGCTAGTGAGCAAATGTGACTCTCCGTTCAGGATATTCCCAATGCCTCTGGGAAATGTCCTGATGGTTCCTTAATAAATAGGTGTTTTTCTTCTTTTAAAAACTATTTTATAGAGCTTTTTTGCATTTCATAAAACAGATATTAATTAAATTTAGACCCTCTCCCTCACCTGCTCCCCCCCGTGCCCACTGGATTTCATGCATTCTGTCATATACGTTAAGTCCTATCCAGTCAAACTTTCATACCCGGATGTCCCTCAGTATAAGTCCATTCACTGGAGTCTAGTCACTATCTAGAGTCACTCCCTTAAAGAAAATCTACTCTCCTTCACCCAGCAGTAATCAGCTGCCGATAGTTCAGCTAGAGTTGGGACCTGTGCCCAACCCTAGTTCTATACTGGGTTTTTGTCTGATTGAGTTGGCATGGGTGTTCTGAATGCTGTCATTATTGTTGCAAGTTCATATGAGCAAGTTTCTAGTGACCTGAAAGCCTGTTCCCTATGTTCATGTACCAACCCTGGCTCATACAATCTTTCCACCCCCTCGTTCTCAATGGTCCCTGAGTGGTGAGTGGGTGAGTTTTAATATAATTCCTATCTAGGGACATGTACTCTGCATTCTCTTGTTCTCTAAAACTTAGCCAGTTGTGGGCTTCTGTGTGCATCGTACTTTGTTGTATGAGGAAGCTTCACCGCTGAGAGTTGAGGGATTTATTAGTATTCTCTCTACTCCTTGTTCCGCTATGTTCCATGAGCCTTGCTTGGCATCTCTTAGACATAAATTATCTGTGTGTGAGCAATTGTGAAACTCTGTAATAGCCTCCATTAAGGTAGTAGGTGGCCTGTGGAAGGCAGATCAGGAGACTAGGGGCAAAGTTGGGGAGTGAGATCTAACAAACTACAGTAGAGGATTAAGCTAGTCTGGGTTAGGAAGCTAGTCCAGAGATCTGAGGCCAAAGAAAAGGAACCAGCCTGGGCCAAGGCTAGAAGTGGGACAGAGTACAGGGAGAGAGTGGAGCTGCTCAGGCTGCAGGGGAATGCAGGTGTTTTTCTTATAAAGCCATCACCAACAAAGTTGGCATTAATACCGTATGCTCTACAGCTCTTTCTTTCCTCTTAGCGTAACCTTCAACACCTCAGTTTCTGGTTTTAGAGAGGAGCCTCTCAATTTTCTGCCTTCTCTTTCATTCTTGTTTAATCTTATGGAAAATACTTACGTTGAGTCTGATCTCTGACTGGCAGATAAGCAGCCTGCTCTCTGAGGAGTTTCTTCATCAGCCTCTTGTGCCGTGTTTTCTTCTCATGCATTTTGATAGGTTTTGCATTTGTATTTTCTCAGTGTGGTGCTGTTTATGGAAGAGCTTAGGTTTCAGACCACTTTTTCCTACCAAGAATGATCATGAGTCTCTCAACTTTTCTTTTTTTTCATAGTAATCTAAATGATATTCATAACATTTATGGCATAATTCAATACAGTCTTCTTGTGCGCAGAGATAGTCTCAGATCCGCAGCCTCTGAGTGTGAAGCGACAGCCACTGTGCCCCTGAAATGGGGATGAGCCACTCTACTCAGTCACTCCGACACATTTAAGCCCAACATCTGTCACGCCTGTGCCTTATTTAGAGTTTGCAAAACAGTGACTCTGTTTTTTTTGGGTTTTTGTTGTTGTTGTTTTGTTTTTTTGTGTGTCTTTTTGAGACAAGATCTCCCCATAGCCACAGCTGGCCTGAATTTGCTATATAGACCGGGCTGGCCCCAATCCCACAGAGATCCACTGGTCTTTCCTTACCGAGTGCTGGGATTAAAGTTGAGCCACCATACCCGCCTAAAATTTGTTATT
This sequence comes from Nannospalax galili, assembly GCF_000622305.1. Lineage (NCBI taxonomy): Eukaryota > Metazoa > Chordata > Mammalia > Rodentia > Spalacidae > Nannospalax > Nannospalax galili. The sequence goes on from NW_008338108.1 coordinate 1,448,349, forward strand.
TTGTCTATACTTCTTGGCTATAACTCTCTTCTTTATGTAAGATACTAGCCTCTAATTCTCTTCATTTTGTTAGTTTTTAAACTGAAAATGGTTTTGGCCAGGCAAGGTGACTCACATCAATAATTCTAGCACTTTGGAGGCTGACTAAAGAGGATTTTCCAGAGGTTCATGGCCAGTCTGGGTTACAGAGTGAGACCCTGTCTCAAGGGGATAAAAGAAAAGGGAAGAAATTTACATTTTTTTCAATTTTCCTACCAAGTTAACTTTTATTTCAGTAAACAATAAAAGTACCTACTCAGTGTTTAATTGCATTCATATATTTGTGTGTGTTTGCATGCTTGTGCATGTGTGTGTATGTGCATGTGTGTGTTTATGCACATGCATGTATGTATACCCATATCAAGCCACAGGTGTGTGGGAGGTAGAAAGACAACTTCTAGGATTCGGTTCTCTTCTTACACCATATGGGTTACAGGGATCGAAGTCAGCGCCTCAGGCATGATAGCAGCGTCTTTACCTGCTGAGCCACCTCACCAGCCCTCTAGTCAGTTTTCATGATACTTTTTACAGATTTTACTAGATCATATGTTTCAATATATTGCAATGCCCACGCTCTTTAACATTCAAACTCTTGTAATTTTATTTTTGGTATTGAGATGTTGGAGTCATTTGGAATTTGTCTAGGATATGCAGTGAGCAATGGATAAAAATGTTGCATATTGTCAGAGCTGGAGTATAGCTTAGTGCTAGAACACTTGCCTAGCATATATCAAAGCCCTGGGTTCAATCCCAAGCACTAGAAAAAATTTACGTCTTTTCATATGCCTATCCAGTAGCCTTGATACTACTTACTAAATTTTTTTCTCCCATAGACTTGAGATGACACATTGATCATTACTAAATTCTATACACATTTGAAGCTATTTTGGATATTCTATTAATTTTTATTGAGCTTTCAGTTTATGAATGAAGTAATAGTGTGATTTTTAATTACAACAGTCTTAATGTTATTGAATACTGGATAGGATAGTTCCCTCAAACTCATTTTTTCTCCTCCCCTTTTGATATGATGAAAATGAATATTAAGGCTGATATAGCCATGTCAGGATCATTGATGAATATAAGTGAGAGGGCTGGGTGTGAGATAGCTAGCTGAGCCAATTAGAGAAAGGACAGAGCTCTGGAAAAGCAACAAAGCATGTCTTGGCAGACTCTGGCCAGCACCCACGAAGTCCACCACAGAGGAACTGTTCCACCACATGGAATCATTGCACTCTCCCCTTGTTAACATCTTAATTTTATGGGTAGTTTATACTTCTCACTGCAACAGACTAAATCACTGATGAAGACAGCTTCTAAGAAAGCCTCCACCAGTTCCATAAAGGTAAGGATCTAGATAGAAGGTGACCAAGGAAAACTGTAGCTGCCACTTGTTAGCTGTGTCTTTTGAAGATCAGAATGCCCTGTTGTGGCTAAGCATCTTTGAGGATGCCTATGCGTGGTCACTAATAAAGGGCCTCCATCCTAAAAAGTCTCAATATCATTGTAATATTACATGCATTGTGATTTTGACGCTCTTCTTTTCTGGGGATCATGGGAGGATGATCTCCCTAAAATGGAGGTCTGAGTCACCGTGATTTGGGACAGAACAAGAATCACCTTACCTCATAAATACTCTAGCCATGTTATAAATATTCATAAAACATCTTTTTTAATTTACAATATTTATTTTATTTATTTATTTTTATTTTATGTGTATGACTGTATTGCCTGCATGTATGTAAATGCACCCCTGTTGTACAGTGCCCAAGGAGATCAGAAGAGGGCTTCAGATTCCCCTGGAACTGGAGTTAAGGACAGTTTGGAGCAGCCATGTAGGTGCTGGGACTCTAACCCGGATCTTCTGCAAGAGCAGTCAGTGCTCTTAACTCCTGAGCCATCTCTCCAGGCCCATAAAACATCTTTAAAATCTACACTACAGGGCTATAGAGATGAGTCAGGTTAAGGGCACTGGCTACTCTTGCAGAGGATCCTGATTTGGTTCCCAGCACCCACATGGTGGCTAACAATGGTCTGTAACTCCAGTTCCAGTGGATCTGATGCTCTCTTCAGACCTCTGAGGGCATTTCACAACACAGGTACACTTAAAAACATGCCTGCAATACATTCGTACACATAAAATAAAAATAAGAAATAAAATATTTTCAACTCTCTACTACAGAACTCGGTATACTGCTCCCCTTGGGGATATCCACTCCAGCTGATTTTGGATTTAATGCTTTGTTTAGCTTTGCTAAATAAGCTTCTGCAAAAACTCTAAACTTCTGTTAAAACTGCTTGTCTTTTGACTGAATTCCTTCCGTTCAAGCAGAGGAGAACCCATAGACCCCCCACAACACATTGTTGATTGTTGTCTTTAAGAAATTGAATAGTCATATTTAAAAACATATGCATTTCCATAAAATTTCCATTTCCAATGCACTTTTTGAATATCTGTAGTTTTCCTCATATCTCTTATTGTGCATTCAAGGCATTATTCCTACATAGTTTATTATAATTGATTTTTATCTTATTGTAAACAGAGGCTTTTCAAATTCTATCTTCTAAGTGATTATTATTTACAAATATTAAGATTATGAGTTAGATATTTTTATAAGACATTTTCTTATTGTTTTGTATGAGACAGAAGTCAGAACTGTCCTATGTGAGCATCCGTTCTTTCCTTCAACCTTATGGGTCTTGAGAATCAAACAGGTCATCCCTTGGTGGCAAGTACTTTTTCCTGCTAAACCATCTCACCAGTTCCTATTTGGGGATGTTATTACATGCTGATATACTACCATTTTTAAATTTTTGAAGTAGATGCTTTCTTTTTGGGTTTTCTAGATGTAACATAATAGCATATAGGATTGACCTGCATATATGGTCATATATTCAGATCATCATTGGGATTGAGCAATAACTCCAACTGAATGAGAAAGTCCGTGGCAGCTGCTGGATACACTTGTCTTGCTCCAGGCATTCATAGTACTAGTGTATCCTCATTGCTTTGACTTTTGCACTGGAGTAATACAAACTTTATTGTATGGCAGAAATTTATAATCAATTTGTTTTTTCTTTTAGGAATTTAATGTATATTATGCTAATAGTTCTTCAATTTTTAATATAACATGAGAGAGCAATGGTTTTATAAATTATACAAGAAACATTTCTTCACCAATTTTAACCTTTTTTACCTCATTAATTTCTCTCTCTCTCTTTCTCTCTCTGTTGTAGGCATGAAGTCATATGAGTGTATGGGCCTAGATGCATCTTTTCTGAATCATTTGTGATTAAATTAAATTGGATACATGTCCATTTATTATAAAATAATTCAGTGTATGTTTTCTTACATACATCATATATTTATTTGCACATATGTAGATGATTATACTAGCTACAATTTTAATAATGTTACAATAATGAAATTGTCCAGTATCTTTGTGCATTCTTTCCTCCCTGTCTATCAGAACTGAATTAGATATTGATAATCTCTTATATCAGTTTATATCCTATGAGGTAGTAAACTTGATCAGCGCATTCTGCCTTATTTATTATTTGCTAGATGTTAAAGATTTCTTTTGTCAGAGAATAATATATTGACATTTTATTTGGTCCTGTTATTTTGTGGATTGGTTCTATCTTTATAGTTTCATATATTTAATTTACTTTAGCCGTAGTCTCACAGAAAAGAAATGCTGAAACTTCCCCTAAATTCCTGGTGGTCTTTTTCTTTAATAAATCCTCAGGGATGGATCTTTAGTTCAATAGTCTCTGCACTCCTGCAAATTTATAACAGTGTTTGAAAATCAGTTTGACTTAATTTGAAATCCTGAGCTCACAGTTTTTTTTAAGTGTTTATGTTTCTAGTTTCTTTATGCTGAAGTGCTGCTGTTATCTTCTACTCGGGCAGATTATCTTTTCCTTATAACCTGCTTGGTCTTTTTTTCTGATTCTCAAGAATATGCACAGCATCCACAAATATTTGTACAAAAGCTTGAAAAAAATGACTCAACAAAACCCAACAGAAATCTTTCTGTAGCTTTCAACTCACTTTTCTTGGGCGTTAGCATGAGACATCTCTCCAAAATGTTTCCAGTTGTGTTAAGAATACTTGCAATTATGCAGCCTTAAACCCTCTATATTTTAGGATTACTCAGATATTTAATCCTGTTGATCATCTCCTCTCCTTTCAGGATCAATGTTTGCATCTGTGTGGTCCCATCTTTCTTCTTGTGTATTCCCGTGTCTCTGTATATATGGATTCATAATTTCTGCTTCATGGTTTTGCTCTTTTTTAGCCCTTTGTTTCTTTTTCATGGCATCTTCTCAAGTTCAGGCAGCTGACCTTTCCTTACTGTTTCCTGTTCTTACTCCCACCCCTACTTTTGAAAGCTTTATCTTAAAATCAGTGTTATTTTAAAATTTCATTTTAAATACATTTCCTTTTGAGATTTACACTTCTAATAGTCACATTAACATTTTACTGATTTCATTGGCTGATGTTTCTTTTGTACACATGTTGTTACTATTTTTTGGTAACTTATTGTTGGTCATGTTAGTAGCCCTTGTTTTTGTATTTATATTGTTCATCTTCTTCTGATAACTTTTTACAGGTTTTATCAGGCAAATTTCTATTGTTCATGTTAAGTTCTTCTCTACTGGAATTTTAGGAGATCTTTTCTCTTGTGTGTAGTAGGTTAACATAGCCTTGCTGTTTGAGAGCCCCTTCTTCTGGTGTACACAGATATAGAGCCTTCCCCAAAGTTCTGCTTCCTTAGAGCCTCCTCTCATCTAATTACCCTGTTTACCCTGAGGGATTTTGCCCTACTCAATGCTCTATTCACAGTTTTCACACTCACTGCATAGTGAATCTTTCATATAAGAATTCTTAAATCCATCAAGGATTGAATTAATTAGTACCTTTAAATATTTTCCCTCCTAAGTCCCAGTGTCAGACACCTGAAATCAATAACTTAAAAAGATAAAAGTTTCGTTTTGGCTCATAGTTTCAGAGTTTTGATCCAATCACTTGGCTCCATTATTTATGGAGAACAGAAGGTAAAACTCGTATCGTTGGTGAGGCAAAACATCATGTCAGGGAGTATGTGGTGAAGCAAAGTAGCTCACTAATGTAGACAGGAGGCAGTGAGAAACAGGAAGGGGCCAGGAGTTAGACAGCACTTTCAACCTAGACCCCCTCCTTATGACCTACCTCCTCCAGTCAGGCCCCACCTCTTAATAGCCCATCCCCAATGAACTAGTCACTTGAACTTTGTTGATGGGAGCAGACAAGAGGCACTTCCTGTGCAAACTGTAACAATCCCCATGGATCTATTACTCTCCTCGTCTTTATCCAGCTTTCACACATTGTTTCAGCTTATGAGGCTGAAGATTTTCCATGATACTTGAGGGCTCCTCATGCACTTGGAGCTTCCTCCCTCTCTAACTTATGCTCTCTTTTTTGCCTGTTGGTGAGGTTCTACAACTATCATCTTAGACATTGGTAAGGCTATTTGATCACTAGATTCTTTCACAATCCCCTTGGGTTTTTCCTATTACCTTTACAGTCTTTTCTTTAAAAGAAATGGAAAGCAGAAGCATATCTTCATGGTTATTGCAAAAGAAAACATTTTATTATGTTTTTTTTTTAACTTTAAAAAATATTTATTTTATTTTTTAGAAGCATTTCATTACAGCTTTAACATACTCAATAGCAATTTCCAGAGCAAAGATACATCTCTTTCAAAAGTGGCTGTAAAATGTTTAGGTTCACAGTTGAATTAATACAGTTATACAATATTGAACTCAGTATAAACCCTATAAGACATAAAATTGAATGAGGTTTTAACCTTTAAAAAAGATCTCCATTTCATTTTAAAATATACTGTTTT
>NW_008338108.1:1454303-1454745 GCF_000622305.1 Nannospalax galili
TCATAATTGGTTGCACTTGGATCCTTGGTGCCTGTGTATGTCTATAAAGTCATTGGGTAGATTTCAATGGTAATGTTTATTGCCTCTACTAATTAACGTGATGTTAATTTTTATGCTTCCTCCTCAAATATAACTCATTTTTTTAAATTTGTTGATTTCTTTGTGTGTGTATCACACAGAACATCCCAATCTTATTCATCTATATACCCACTTTCAAGATGGTACCCTCCCATACCCCCCCCAACTAGAGCCCTTATACTCTGTCTTCCCTGCTACTGTCTGCTGTGTTGTTAGTACCACAGGCATTCCCCACTACTTGTCCATCCAGTGAATCTAGTCAGCCTATCTAGAGGTCTTTGTTTTAGAAAAGATCAGCTGTTCCTCATCTAGCAGCAATCAGTTGTCAATATTCCTTTAGATAAGATTGGGGTCTGCTGTTCAT
>NW_008338108.1:1461452-1489245 GCF_000622305.1 Nannospalax galili
TGTTGCAGGACCAGGGAAGTAGAGGGAGGTGAGGGCGGGGCCCGGTCCAGAAGCGGTGCCCCTGGGGCCCAAGAAAGGCACTAAGTTGGTCTGGGTGAGAAGGGTCAGGAAGCAGTATTGGTTCCCCTGGTGTCTGGGGCCCCAAGTCTAGGAATGGCACAGGTCCCAAACTAGGAGTAGCGAACAGCGGGGGAGATGGAAGGGTGACTGTGGCTTGGGGAGTCCCGGAGCGGAGAGCTGCGGTATAGACTTACCCCAAGAGGCCTGAGCATAGTAGTGCAGGCTAGGAGAGTTATTATGTTTTTTAATATGAAGTAATCTTGTCATGAGATCCATATTGTTTCTTGACATAAATACTTTATAAAGTCCTTGTCAATTAGATATGTGAAAACAGTAGTAGATGTAAATATTTAAATAACCCTGCAGACATAAAATTCCAATGGAGTCAACATATCAATGGTCTATAGCATGGATAAATTTGATTTGGGGGTCTTTGTATAGGAAATATTACCAAATTTTCATCTTTAGTGTGTCAGGCACATCCCAAGTTGACTCATTGTGACAGAGGTCACTTCCTTGATTAGGATGGGTTATATTGCAAAGGTGATGATAGATGTTGTACCTCTGCTTGTTTTACATTGTCAAATATTCTGTCTTAGAAGAATAGAGTTAGAGACTTCCCTGAAAACCCTTCAAAGCATAGTGCCAGGTTTTGAACTCTATGGACAGGGCCACATGGCAATGGACTGGAGCAGCTGTGATAGCATCTTCTTCAGCCAATGCATTCTTCTACCAGACTGACTGAGCTTTAGTGCAGACCCTTACCGAGTTAAGCCTAAAGATTAGGGCATAGGAAAATCAAGGAGCGTGACCACATTTAAGATTTTTCCTGTCTCTGGCCCACAGAAGGTGTGTAGGCATGTGTAGTTTAATGCTGCTAAATTTTTGGTTATTTGCTGTGCATCCATACACACAAAAAATACAGCATTAAAAAGATATAACGGAAGGAGAGAGAGAAGGGAAAGATAAAAATGAAGGTAAAACATACTGAAGCAGGTGTGATCTTGATCAAATCCAGGTTCTTTCCTCTAAGAATTAACATTAGGTAGAAATATTTTTCTTGTTAGTTAGCAAATTTTGTGTATAATGTCTCTTTGCTTCCAGATACATGTTTAGGAAGGGATAGTGCCTTAAAAACCTTGTGTGTGGTGTGTGTGTGTGTGTGTGTGTGTGTGTGTGTTTATATCTATACATACATATCCAAGTGTGTGTACCCATGTGTACAGTACACATACCCATATATTTAATTTAATCAGAAATTATTTGACATTAAATCCCCTCATGAATTGTAATGAAAATTTCCGTGTCTTATTATTATAGGCAAACTAAAATGAAAATAAAATATGAATTCAAAATAATCACTAGTAGCTAGCACTTTATTGAAATGCATGTAGCTTTAATATATTCCATGGATTCTTTTGACTCAACTACATTTGTGTTAATTTTAAACTTCTTTTTCTTTTATTAATTCAATTTCTGTGAATTTCATACAATATATTTTTATTGAATTCAGAACTCTTCCCCATCTGCATTCCATAGTACTACTCCCTACCTAATTTCATGTACTCTATTATGTATATACTCCCCTGAGTATTCTGGGGTAAGCAGTCTTAAACCTCTTATTCTCTACACTTTGGACACTTGTAGGTCACTATTCATCACCATTTATTGCATAAAGAATTTCCTCTAGTGAGACTTGAGAGATGCATTAATCTAATATTATAACAATAAGTCATAATACAATATTTATTTAGCAGAATAACAGTATTAGGTTGTCCACTATGGCCTGTGACTTGTCTAGTGTCAGGTTCCTAGGCCTGATATCAGTATTAGGTATGGACTCCATCTTGTGAATCCAACCTTAAATCCAATCAGAAAACAAGACAAGTGTAAAAAATATCATGGTAAAAGTGGCCATGGGTAATATTTTATACAATGGGAGACTCAAAAGAATGTCACACAGTTGTGCATCAATCACTGCTGTAGTCTTAATTTCATATATGTTTGCTTTTCTCAGGTTTTCCTAGCTCAATATGTACCCAGGTATGCAGGATATAACACACATGAAGGTTGAAATCTGGCTCTTCTGGCCTGTGACAGCCTGAGCAGGACAGAGACAATAATAGAAATATTCTGTTTGTAATTTGTATTATCTTTATTAGAGTGTTCAAGAGGACAGTGAGAATTCTAGAACCCAGAGGTGAGAAGGAACTGAAAGCTGCCTGAGAAATCAGCAGTTCAATGGATTCTATATAGGCAGGTGCAAAATGTGTCAGACTTAGAAAGACTTTCCAGGAGAGCTGAAGGGATTAGAAAACAATGCCTTGCAACTCACGTTAGTAGAAATCTGTATAGCAACATGAAGTTCTAAGACAAGTAATGGAAAATGTTCTGTTTTTCAGGCAGTGCATACTTTTAGAGAAGCTTGGGAATGGACAATAGACCATTGGCAAGAAGGATACAAAGTTTTACCACCACCATTCAATAAGAGTCAACCAAGAGTTCATGTAAGATTCCAAAGATGGGCAGGAGTTCTGTGAAATTCTGTCTTCTGGACATGACACAACTGTTGCACTCATGAACTTGCAGAAGCCATGTATACCTACATAAGATATGTACAAGGCCAAGCCAGCCAAAATTATAGCATGAATGGGAAAGGAGCTCAAGTGTTCTCACCCCTAATTGAAAATCTATTGGCAGTTGATAGCTGCTGGAGTAGAGAGAATACCCCATATTTTCTTTGAGGGTTGTCCATATGCAAGTGGAAGGCCCCACACCTATCCACATATGGGCAGCATTAATTAGATCACTGGGTTATTAAAAACAAGAAGACATGAATCTGGGAAAAGGTGTGTTGGGACTATCTAGGGATGGTTGGAGAAGAGAAATGGGAGTTGATATGTTCTTATTTCATTGTATGCATGCATGAAATTCTCAAAGAATAAAATGCTTAAAATATTTTATTTGTTATTTTTATTTTATGTGCATGAGTGTATTGTCTACGTGTGTGTAAGTGCACCTGAGTCATGCAATGTCTGCAGAGATCAGAAGGTGCCAGAGTCCCTGGAACTGGAGTTACAGACAGTTGTTAGCTACCATGTAGGTGCTGGGAATTGAACTCAAGTGCTCTTCAAGAGCAGTCAGTGTTCTTAACTGCTGAGCCATCTCTCTTGCTCCCAAGAATAAAGTTTTTAAAGTGGTTTCAGCTCATGGAAATAACACAAAGATTTCTGTTGGAGCGAGGCAGGTATCCAACAAGGTATTCCTGATCAAGTCTCTCAAAAACAGAAACTAAATAGTGGAAATTGAGAAAATTGTTTTTAGGGAAGAATTTAATAGAAAGTTATAAAACAAGGATGCAAGCAAAAGAAGTGTGTGTGTGCATGTGCATGTGCTTGTGTGTGTGTGTGTGTGTGTGTGTGTGTGTGTGTGTTAAAACAAAAATGCAAGCAAAAAAAATGTGTGTGTGCATGTGCATGTGCGTGTGTGTGTGTGTGTGTGTGTGTGTGTGTGTGTGTGTGTGTTCTAATCCAGAGAAATATCAGGAACTATAGAACTAACCTAAACCCGCCAAACTCCCAGGTGAAATTCTTTAAAAAATATCATGTCTATCAATTTGAGTCCAGAATCTTCAGCAGACTGGGCATGTGTACAGCACTTAATTTTCATTTGCTTTAGGCATATGAGGAATGCAGAAAACAGAAATGTTTTTATTTCCTGCTGCTTGAGTTGAATAATTTTTCTGAAAAAGTAATATTTCTTAATACTTAGAAAAATGCCACATTTAAAATATTTTAATTATACACATGCATTAAATGCACACGTATCATACTTGAATACCTTAATAAATTCCCCAAAGCTGGACACAAGTGACAATAGGCCTTGATACCTAAACTTACTATCTTATTGCTTTGCTATATATATAGTATTGATCATGTGTTAGATTATAGGTTAATTTTGTTGTGTTATTTGTATACATGTATGTATAAAGTCATTAATCACTTCACATATATTCATTTGAATCTATATTTTCCTCACAATATAGTTTTGTAATTCATCTTAATATTAAAATAAGTTTATAGTTCATTTCTTCTACCTATGTAGTATTTTAAAATTCTCAGTTCATTTATCCTGATGAACATTTGGGTAGTTTCTGACTTAAAGCTACTGTCATTAGTCAGCACATGTTTTTGGAAAATATGTATAATATGTATTTCTATTGGTTGGTATGAATTTTGACCCATAGCTTACATTTATATTGAATTTTTATGGAAGCTGCTAAATATGTGTTTGTGATTTTGATGTCCTTGTCAATACTTATTGTTTTCCATTGGCATAATTTTAGACATTCTGCCATCTATGTACTGATGTTTGGGGTTTAATTTAAGTTTCTCTGATGACTGTTAAAACTGAGCAACTTTCTAGGTTTTATTGAATAATTGTATGCAGTCTTTCCTAAATTATTGCTCAAGCATTTTTGTGCATTTTTTCCTACTTTGTTACCTGCTGTTTTTAAAATTAATTTTGAATTCTTCACATAATTGGCTTTGTATTAATCACTTTCCTGTTGTGATAAAACTCTCTGAACAAAAGCATGTTGGCAAAGAAAGGGTTTATTTGGCTTTATTTGGTGACCACAGTTCACCATTGAGGGAAGCCAAGACAATCAGAGACCATGGAGGCACACTGCTTACTAGCTTGATCCTCCGGCCTGTGCTTAGCCTTCTTTCTTACCAGTCAGGACCACCTGCCTTCATATGGCACTGCCCCCAGTGGGCTGGGCCCTCCCACATGACTTAACAATCAAGAAAATGCCTCACAGATATGCCCATGGCCCAGTCCAACAGAAGAAATTCTCCAACTGAGGTTTTCTTGTCCCAGGTCAAGTTGTCAAGTTGACAACTAAAGCTATCCAGTGCAGGATACAAATTCCTCTGATGAATATATGAGGTTTCAAGTTTTTCTATGTCTCTGTATTGCACATACAAGTGTGTGTGTGTGTGTGTGTGTGTGTGTGTGTGTGTGTAGCTGGGGATTTAACTCAGGGCTTTATGCATCTTAGACAGGAATGCTACCACTGAACTATATCACTACTTGCTTTTTAAAATTTAATTGTCTTCAGATACGAGAAATATATGCACTTGGTTTGTGTGTATGTGTATGTTCGTGCTTGTGTGAAATCAGGTGAGATTTTTAGATTAATATACTTACCTTACTAGTACATTAATTGTCCCCAAACTATTTTTCTGAGAGGCAGTTTCTATTTTGTAATTTGTTTTTATTGAATTTTTGTGTATTTCATACAGAATATCTCATACAATCTTAATCATCTTTATACCCCATCCCCACTGGCACCCTCACATAGCACCCCCTCCACTGGAGCCCATATACTCTGTCATCCATGTTAAGGTCCACGGTGTCAAGTCAGTATCCTTAGACATTCTCCAGTGCAAATCCATCCACTGAGGTCTAGTCAGCCTATCTAGAGTCTCTTGTTTTAGGAATAACAGCTCTTCCCCACCTAGCAGAAATCAGCTGCCAATATTTCTGCAGTTAAGATTTAGGGTCTGCTGTTCATGTACCAAGTTCTATGCTGGGTTTTTGTCTGCCTGCGTTTGCACGGGACTTGTATATGCTGATACCATTGCCATAGAATCATATGAGTAGGGTCCCGGGAGCTTGTAGGACTCTGCTTCCATATGGTCCTGCACCACCTCTCTGGCTCTTAGAAACTTTCCTCCCCTTCTTCCACAATGGTCCCTACGCCCTCAGTGGGTGGGTGAAGTTTAATATAGGAGTTCTGTCCAAGGACCTACATTCATGCAAACTCAAGCAGACAAAAACTTAGCATAGAACTGAAAAAATAGGCAGCAGACCCCAATCTTAGCTGAAGAAATATTGGCAGCTGATTACTGCTGGGTGAGGAAGAGTTGATTTTCTTAAAGTGAGAAACTCTAGATAGACTGACTAGACCTCAGTAGGTGAACTTGCACTGAGGAAAGTCTGGGGACACCTACTTGACACAATAGGCCTTAACACAAATGACAGACTGTATGAATTCCAGTGGGGCGGTGGCTATGGGAGGGTGCCAGTGGGGAAGGAGGTATAAAGATCATTAAGGTTGATTGAGATGTTCTGCACGAAATGCACAGAAATTCAGTAGAACTTTTAAAAAACATAGCCATAGAGGAATTTTCAAAAGGAAGAAATGGTCATAAGATAAACCATTACATTTTCCATTAATATTTCAAGTTTCTTTGATTTATCCTAAATTTTAGGTTTGGTGAAATCACTCTTTGTTCTGAAATGTCTTTAAATTTGAAGGTGACAAATGTCAGAGTATTGTAGGAATACCCATCCTCTACAAGTCAAGTCCCCTTCCTTTTCAAACAGACTTTTCTCTTCCTCATTCTTGCCATCAGTCAAAAGAATGTCGTTTGCCTGCCTTTCTCATAGTACAGCTGCTTCTTTTGTTGGAAATAGAAGCTATTAATAAACATCTAAGTATCACTATCACACCCCTGAGAACACAAAATCTATCATGGCTGTTCTCCCATAAAAAAGAAACTTCCTTTTTTAGTACCTTCTTCAATTTTCCTTATATTAGAGTCTAGCTGTATATGCGTGTATGTTTGTGTATTTAAAAAATACATACATGTATATATGTATTTACAAAAGATAGCCTTAGATTTTTTGATGGTCTCAGACAAAAATGTATTTGAAGATCAGTGAGATGGCTCATCAGGTAAAAGCACTTGGCACACAAGCCTGACCCGAGTTCGATCCCTAGAACCCTAGGTAGAAGGAAAGAACTGTCTTCTGAAAGCTGTGTTCTGACCTTCAGATGTACCACAACATGTGGTACACAAACACACACACACACACACACACACACACACACACACAGTAATCACACTACTAACAAGATATATTTGAAGCATTAAGCTGCTTTTTTAGATAGAACATGTCTTTCATAAAAGACTTTATCCTCATAGTTGGACTAAATATATCTAAAAATCAAAATATTTTAAAAATAAATATTCCATTCCTGTGTCTGAATGAGAAATTATACATATATATACATATATTATACATATAATTATATATAAATATATAATTTGTGAAATTATATTTCACAAATATTTATTTTGTGAAATTTATATTTTGAACATTGACATATTACTTTTTTATACATGTATTTATAAGTACATATATATTTATACATAAGCACCTATAGAAGACTGTTAAAGAACATACAATCAAAATGAGTATCTGTGTATATATTTATATATGATTTTTTATATATGTACATTGTTTTCTATATATATTTGAGCCCTCAAAATCTGTCTTGGGCCTGAAACTCTATATTCCTAATGAAACCTGACTTTAAAATTGCTCTCTTTACATTCTTTTCATCACAAGATATAATGATAAATGTCTTCTGTTGTAGATGCTTGAGGTTAAGTCTCAAGGTTAAGTATGCAATCAAGTCAAAAAACAATTTTACTTTGGGGTTGGACTATATTTTTAAATTTTATTTTAGGAGAAATCTCATATACAAAATTAATTTTAATCCTGTCTTATTTCAGCATGTTTGTCATATTGATGCTAAGACAACACATTTGGCACAGAGTCATTATAATATCAGCCTAGGACAGTAGACATCATCGGATCATTAGTCCACATTGAAGTTAAATTACCTGAAAACTCACAAAGGGAAAATGAAGCATGTGAAGACTGATTGGCAGCAGCCTTGACTGTAGACCTGTCAAAGGGTGAAAATGAGGAGCTTGCAATCCTGAAGGCTCAGAGCTAGGAGCTTTGGCTGCTTAAACCTACAGAGGAGATGCAAAAGAACAAAGCCGGTAGCTGCTGTTTTATCTCACAGGGTGAGAATCATTTCATGTGCCGGACTATGGAAATCCATGGACTGTAAACTGGATGAGCAATATGAATGTTATGTGGTATCTGTAGCAACAGGCAGTTAACGGTGCTTTATGGAGTTAATCTCTCAAATGCCAAGACTGATGACGTGTGTAAAACACATTCACATCGGTCCTGGGACTGTTAGCAGTCACTTGCAATTTTAAAATGTGTAACAGAGGGGACCATAAAAAGATATAAATGCCATGAACACTTATGCCCTGCAGTTTTCATTGCTAACATCACACATCAGATAATGGACACAAGGTTTTCTTGGTTGTACTACTTATACGGTCAATCTTAAAATAACAACTTTAACCTTAGGGAAGTTTTAGTGTCTCCAAGAAGTATTGGTTTGTTTGAGTAGACAGCAGGGAAACTGTAACTTTCCTAAAGTCCTTAGTTTATAACATGGGAAAAATTTAAATCCCTGTTGCTAAGTAACAGGCTTTTGTTCATCTATCTTAATATAGGTGCTTATATTTACCCTAGACAGTAGAAGGTCCCATCCCCATTGCAATGTCTAATCAGGCAATCCAAGATGCTTTGCCTGTGACGCTTCTGATTTAGAAAGTAAAAAGATATAAAATGTATTTTCTAGCATGATATCCCAAATAGGACATACGGTTCTATGGACATACCGTTTTTCCTGTGTACTCAGGGTGGTCATGACAGCTATTGTTATGTTGCTCATAGAAACATGACCAATCAAATGAAGAAAGTCCTTTGTCTTTCAGAGCAACATATTGGGAAAGGAGGATGCTGTTCTTATTGTAATGTTATTTTGAATAGTATTTTCTTCAATTTAATTTAACCACATGCTTAAATGTAGGCACAATGCAAAGATAATTGAATATATGTGGGGGAAATTAGAGCTAAATCCATGTTTATTCATTATAACATTTTAGGTAATCTTTGGCTTGGTTATGTGAAATAAAACTTCCTTCTTTGAGATTTTACTGAATGGAGAAAGTATCCAATCTAGATCACCCAAGAAAAGTTCCCACGAATTTTAATTTTCTCAAATACACAAATTTAATGTTTTCTATTTACCCCATCCTCAGAAAACACAGTCATAGATACATGAATTGTAGCTTGAGAGGTAAAATGCATAAATTATGCAGAACATCAATAGTTTCTTGCAAAGTACAAATCTCTCATATACATAACTCACCTATAAACTATCATTCTGCAGAAAGTTTGTGGTTTTGAGCAAGCTTTAGTATATCCAATTTTGTCAAATGCTTTCTAACAGCACAAAAATGCATTTATTAGAGAGGACCCTCGAGATACACCACGGCTTGTTGCTTCCAGCTGTCTTTGGGAAACTCAGGTAGCAAATAATGGTTTCACCTGGAAACTGACTCAGCCTATTATAGTAGAAAGTTGATGGGGAAGCATTAAGCAGAAACAGGTGTGGTCATTAATTCTATGAACAGAGAGAGGAAGGAAATGATTTTTTTTTTTTTTACAAAACAGGTAAAAGGAATTTTATCTCATAAGGGAAAGGAAAATGGAAATGAAACCTTTGTTAAAAGCACTTTTTCAATTTAATCCATTATATAAATAGCTGTAACAGTTACTTTAAAATAAACAGTTTGCTAGTCTAGATATTAATATTATTTAATAGTTGAGTGGTAAAATGTCCATTGTAGTAATAATACTAGCTAAAAGTAGCAGATCCTGTAAGTCTTTACTGCTCTAAGCTAGTTCTTTTCCAGGTAGAGTCCCTTACTTAGCCTCTGTGATTGATAGTGCTAAACATATGCTATTAAATGCAGTTATCTAAATGGTTTTGTCTTCAAATTTCATGTCTTCATGCTTTGTTTGAAACTTAGTATTTGGACAATATGTGTGACATTCAATTACCCAATGAGTGTGCATTGGATTACTAAATATACAGAAAAGGAATTTTCTTTCTAGACAGGTATTATTTAAGGTAATTCTCTTCTTGACCCTCAGTCATTTGTTCAGTCAGTGAATACTGACTTAGTAACCAAACTCATCAGGCACCCTGTTCTAGAATGTTCACCATCAGTATCTGACTTTTTCTCATCTCTTCCATTTGCTTTTTTTCTCTCTTGGTTATTTTATTGGCAAAATAAGAGATGTTCATTTTTTGCCTTGTCTTTTTTCATAATAAGTCTGCATAGTTTTGTAGAGAATAGGCATTTTCAAAAAGAAAAAAGCTAATATTTTGTTTTACGTGTTTCCTCACTGTTATTCTCTATGGGCATGCATATGTGTGTTTTCTTGTCTTATCCCATAATATTCATAAGAACTCAACTTTCTGTAATTGGAAGGAAGATCTTGTTTGTTCTCTTGATAAAACTAAGCACTATGTAGGAAGAAATGCACAGCCACTAATTTATTCATTCAACAAAGATGTATTGATGCCTTTCTACTTGCAAGAGATTGCAGTCCTCAGAGAAGTCATGGGTTTCCTGCCCCTTACTTTATTTGCTGTAATGGAAAATTAAATAATTTGCATTAAATACATTTATTTTTAAGTTGACTACATGCTAATGATCAAGGTCTATGGCCATCAAACCTGTCTTAATAAATGGATAATATTCAGAATTGTTTAGATAACTGAGGCCTGGAAAGAACTGAGTGTCATCTTTTCAGCTGTGACTTTTAAGGCAATGCAGCAAGTCAAGGGGATGTAGGAAGGAAGAATATTATGTATATCTTTTATTATCTGTCTGTGCTTTGATGGGAACCCCTAGACTATCTGGGAAAGTGCTTAGAGTGTCCTGGATATTTGCCAACATTTTCTGAATTCATAGTGTGCTCACTAGGAGATGCAGAATCAGCCAGTTTTTCATTTCAGTCCAGAAACTATTTTCAGTTCCTAAGCTATTAATTGCATTCAATTTTCACTCTACTTGATTAATGTGCTGCATTGATGGCCAGCTCAGGATTAACTCACCTCATGATTTCTAAGGGATTTTTATTTATCTATGAAAAAACAGTTCTGTTTGTGTTATTGGATTGTCAACCATTCAAATACCTGAAACAAATACTTTTAAATTAAGCTATTAAATTGATTAAAAACTTAGTAATGAGTGAAATTCTCATTACACAGAAAGGATTTCAGGTAACAAATATTATTTGAAGTTTTTGTTGTAAAGAAACACATTTATTTCATTCAAAATAATTTAAACTTTATATTAAGAACTACAGTTTTTTTGAACTACAGTTTTATTAAGATGTTCTTAGCAAACAGTTTCTATTTCAGTTGTTTAAAGAATACAGATATATGGTTGCTCCTTTAAAATTTTCTTCCCATGGAACTTTGATTACAACATCTGTAATTCTCTCACTGCCATTCAATTGTGATTCACTATAAATTTCTTTGAAATAAAACACGCGAGCTGAAAAATTAAGCATTCATTTTCTAAGTACTATGAGATTTGACTGTATAAGATGCTTTTAGCATTTTAGTTGCAATACTGTAACTTTACAGTATAAATCTTTAAGGTGCAGAGTACTCTTATTAGATATGGAAATATTTTCTTTTTTAAGATCTTTCATTTCATCTACCACATAAATAATAATTTGACGTGTGCTACAGGATAGGCATAGTGCCTCGTATAGAGATAAAATGATAATAGAGATAAAATGTTAAAAGAAAACCAGGTTGGATTCTATACTCTTGTGCTGCTGAATCTGGTAGGCAAGCCATACATTAATAAAATATCCACAAACATCACTACGATTACAGCTGAAGTCTATGCTGGGTACAGGCTGACAAAGCCTCAGCAATCCTTCTGTCTCTGCCCTGGATATCACTGGGGTCAGAGAACACAGTACTGCACCTAGCTTTTTACATGTGTTCGAGGAATTTGAACTCAGGTCCTCATATAGCAAACACTCTTACCCAATGAGATCTTTCCTCAGCCCAGGTACAGTTTTAACTGAACTAACCACAAAATAAACTGGCCCGTGCTGACAATGTACATCCTAGATGTTCTACTTGCTAATTAGCTGTTATTAATCTACATTAATGAAGAATCTACATTAATGGGAGTAACTAGTATAAATTTTAGTCGAATAAATATGCCATTTCTTTGTTAATTCTCTGGAATATAAAAGTTAAACACGTGGAAACATTTCCTTTGGATCTAGTAGCATTTCAAGTCTTGCTCATACATACAGCCACTGGAAATTCCCATTCTTATTCCCGTTGATATCCATGGTGGTAGCCTGTAGAACACTCCTAAAATTGTTCAGATAAAGTCAGGCAATGACTGAAAGTCATCAGTAAAGCTTTATTTTCTCATATCTAGAGATGAGAAATTTCTAGAACTAATGCTATATGTAAATAGCATTTGCCCTTGCTGACCACTGTAGCTTCTTTCTGTAGCTGTGATAACATATCCTCACCAAAAGCAACTTAGAGGAGGAAGGGATTTATTTGGGTTTACAACTCCAAGTGACAGTCCATCATTGAGGGATAGTCGAGGTAGGAACTCAAAGCAGGCAGCCACACAACCTCACAGTCAAGCACAGAGAGCAAGAGTCTGCGCACAACTGCCTGCTCGCTGCTTAGGCTCAGCTACCTTTTTCACTCTCTTGCACAGGAAATGGTGCCACCACATTCAGGGTGAGTCTTCTTATCTCAGTTAATAATTTAGACAATGCCCCACAAACTTACCCATGGGCCAACCTGATCTAGATAATTCATCAACTGAGACTGTCCTCCCAGGTGATTCAAGATTGTGTCAAGTTGACATTGAAAACTTTTAGGAAACATTTTTTTCTGCCTTTATTCCAGAAAATGGACTCTCTGAATGTCTTCCCACCATTGACAGTGATTTTTTAAAAATCTCTTTCTCTTGTTTAAATGACTTCTCTTCTATTTGCCTTAAATGATAATATTATAAAGACAATTTTGTGATCTGGAAAAAAAAATGTTTGGTCTTTTGAGAAAGAATCTTCCTGAAACTCCAGCTGGACTAGAAGTCTATATGTAGACCAGGCTGGCCTCAGTCTTACAGAGATCCACCTGTCTCTTCCTCCTAAGTACTGGGATTAAAGGTTTGTGCTACCATGTCTGGTTTATCTGTATTTTTTAAAGATTTTTTTTCTAATCAATCAAATTATTCTTTGTATGTTATGTTAGTCACTTTTTGCTGCTGTGATGAAAAACCACTTATGGCAGAAAGAATGTATTTTGGCTTACAGTTTCAGAGGGAGAAGTCCGTAACGACAGGGGAATGGCAGTGGGTGGTGGAAACAGGACCTTGAAAGATCGCATCAGCAAATACGAGGCAGAGGGCAAGCTAGAAGTGTGGGGTCTATACATTTTCAGAGCCTGAGCCCAGTGATGTACTTCTGGAGCAAGGCTCACCACCCAAAGGTTTTACAACCTCCTCAAACAGCACCATCACCTGGGGAGCAAGTATTCAAATACCTGAGTCTATGGGGGACATTTCTCATTAAAACATCACTTTTTATTCCCTGACACCTATAGGATTGTGGCCAAAAGTGCATTTATTCAAACTTCAGAAGTCCCCATAGTCTTTAGCAGGCTCAACACTGTTCAAAAATCCAAGTCTCTTTTGAGACCCAAGGCAATCTCTTAGCTGTTGACTTCCCTATAAAGTAAAAATCAAATTATGTACTTCCAGTGTACTAGGGTACAGAATATACATTTTCATTCCAAAAGGGAAGAATGCCAGTACAGTGAGGAAATACTCCTAAGTAAGACCAAAATACAGTAGGGAAAATACCAAATCCTGTGTTAGGGGATTTGTACCTCCAGCTTTGATGTCTGCAATCTCTCTCTCTCTCTCTTTCTCTCTCTCTCTCTCTGTCTCTGTCTCTCTCTCACTAGTACCATTCCCTATATGCAACAATCCTTGCTAGATTTGAAATTATTATTATGTAATATCAGTAACATAAAAATTAATTTACCATATATAAATAAATAAGCAAATAAAGTGAAAGGGAAATATGTCATTTTTACTAACAATGAGAAGACAAATACTTAGTGTTCTAGTTATATGCTGCCACATAATAAAGGGCTCCCAAACTTAATGGGCTAAAACAATACTTGTTTTTTTCTTTTATGGTCTGTGTTTGGCTGGGCTCAGTTGAATGATTCTTTTTCTTTGCTTGTTTGTTTGTTGAAGATGCTCTGGCTGATCTGAAACCTGCTTGGTATAGCAGGCTAGCTTTACACTGGCAGTGCCCTTCCTGCATCTACCTCTGGAGTTCTAGAATTACAGGTGTGTGCCACCGCCTCCAGCTGAAAGATTCTTGTTTGGTTTCTCACAGAGGAAGTCAGGTGTTGCCTGGGAGGGCAGTCACCTGAAGCTCAGGTAGGCTGATCTTCTGAGATGGCTGATTCACCTCCTTGGCAGTTGAATTTGATTATGGATTGGGAGCTAAATTATGGTTATATCATAGTTACAATAAGTTCTCAAATGTGGTGATTGAGTTCTGATAGGAAATGTCCTGTGAATCGGAGTTTCAAATGACAGAGGTAAAACCTAATAAGTCAAATATAATCCACATCCATAGTCAGCACAGTATTTTTAATGGAAGATTGCTCAGTTAGGTTTTTTATCAGCTCAAACTCCTCCATCCCATAACTCATGTCTATGGTTCCATATCCTTCCCACTTTATTATAAATAATGACTTCTTGATTAGTGTTTCCAGTAAACATAAAATACTCAATATTCTGTGATCTCAGTGCTCAACATGTAAAGGCATAAATGCACTGTGACTTGAGTTAAAACAACTATAATAATGATTTTTAAGAAACAGTGATTGACTACTGTATGCAATGTGATACTCATTGTGTGACTCTTTAAGGTGTAAAATCTTATTAATTGCTTCATATGTGGAAAGTGTCAATTAAATCCATTACGGTGATTGACCATGGTTTAGAAACAGCAGAAGTGGAGTTTTGTGGTGGATAATCTTGGTTGTCAATTTGCAAACCTGAGAAGAGGGAAGCTGGATGGAAGAATTTTCTCCATCATATTGGCCTGTGAGCATGTTCATGGGGCATTTTCTTGATTGCTAAATGATGTCGAAGGATCCATCCCACTGCGTGCAGTATAAAAGCCTGTGCTTTATAAGAAAGATAGCTGAACATGAGCCAGGGAGTAAGCCAGTAAGCAGTATTCCTCTATTGGCTTCTGCTTCAAGCTGCTGCCTTGAGTTCCTGCTTTGGCTCTCCTTGATGATGGACTATATCCTGTAATATGAAATAAATCCTTTCCTTCTCACATTGATTTTGGTCATGATTTGAATTGAAAGCCAGATCTCAGGCACATGACTATAATTCCAGCACTTGGGAGGTGTAGGCAGGAGGATCGGGAGTTCAAGTTTAGACTTACTTAGTGATATCCAGGCCTGCTTGAGCTATGAGACCCAGTCTTACCCCCCACCTCCGCATACACACACAAGATCAGATATCATAACTTTTGTTCTATCAGACCACATGGCTCCCTCACCATACCAATTACTACATTTCAAGAAGAGGAAGATCAAAATATCAAGACCTCTCTCTCTCTCTCTCTCTCTCTCACACACACACACACACACACACACACACACACACACATGAAATACCAGGATATAACTAGCAGGGGTGGTGACTGAAGAGATTGTACACTTAGCACCAATGGATCAAAGTTATACCAGGACTGTTCCTTTTAGTTCCTGAGCTGTGGCAGCCAAGAACACTTAATGCATACATGCCTCTGTATCACCTTTCCACAAATCACTTGAATAGACTCTTGAGTGGGATACTTTCTCAGCTCTTTTCAGAGCTTCGACTAAATCACCAAAGCTGTGTCAAAAAACCTTAGCATTGTAAAGACGACCATGGGACACCTCCAGCAGTCTTAAGGAGGAGAACTGGCTTTGTATCCGCATTCACCTTTTTTGTAATCACCATCCCAGACCCTAAAGGCACAGACAATTAGAGAAACTTGGCTTTATTTATTTAAAATTGTGGCCATGCTTCAGCTGATGCTAAGAGAACTGGAAGCATAGATTTTCAGGAGGAACAGAGGTGTTTCACCTTGACTTACCTCATGTCATGCACAGGCAGCCTGTTCGTACCATCCCATTTTCTTTATCTCTGGTAAACTGCTGAGTAAAACAGCTTCTTAGTTCATGCTATCAAAAAATGGCACCCACTCATTCAAATGTAAAATGCAATTTTTTTAAAATCTGGCTCTAACTTCTTGTATTAGTCAGGGTTCTCCAAAGAAACAGAACCAGTAGTATGCATATATATGTATAGAGATTTATCAGTTTAGCTCACAGGATAGAGTACTCCAACAATGACTGCACCACACTGGAGAGGCTGAGAATCCGTAGTCTCAGTCCACGAGGCTGGATGTCTCAGTAGTCACAATCTGGCGCTGAAGGTCTGATGAATTCCAAAAGATCAGGTAGTCTTCATTCTGCAGCAGCAAGACGAACTCCCCAGCGAGAGAGAAGGCAAACAGCAAGAAGCCAGGCGTTCTCCTCTGCCATGGCCTTTTATACAGGCTGCCATCAAAAGGTAACACCCACATTTAGGGCATGTCTTCCAGCTTCTCATGATCCAATTAAGAAGATCTCTCTCATTTCAGTTAATCCCAGATCCAGTCAAGTTGGCACCCAGGATTAGCCATCACACTTTTGCATCTAAATTACCTTAAAATACATTTTACATTTTTGAAATATCTAAATATATCAACTAGGACCTCTTTTCATGTATCTAAAACAAACAAAAAAAAACCCCAAAACAGGGGAATAGACAGAAACTAAGTGTTTGATTCATGTACTCAGTACTGTAGTACTGTGAGTGTAATATGAGACAAAGGCGTGGCAGGAGTTCTATGCTCTTGCAATGGTTTTACTGCTCCTAGTTCCACACTTTTGTGACTATACTTCCTTCTCACAGAATCCTAGTTGCCAAGTATTAAGCCCTCCCCTAATCTCAAATTCCCAATAAGGAATTTTCCTTCTAGGTTTTCCTTAACTGGGATCTATTTGTGAAATTTAAACAGATACAACTTATGTAAAGAATTAAGTCTTGGAACTGGGGAGATGGCTCAGGTAGTAAGAGTGCTTGCTGTGCCAGCATGAAGACATGAGTTTGAATTTCTAACACCCATGTGAAAAGCTGGCATGGCTGTGTGTGCCTCTAAGTCCAGTCTTGGGGATCCTAGACAGGTAGATCCTGAACTGTGTTAGCCAGCCAGGCTAGCCAAATCTCTGAACTTTTGTTTAGGGGGAGGACTTGTCTAAAGACATCAGGCATCATGTTTCAGTTTCTACATGCACACTCAGGGCCATGTACAGTCATACATTTATGTTCATACAATACACATATACCACACACGCACACAATTACAACCACACACACACATACACACACACACCACTCACATACACACACACACACACACACACACACACCACTCACATACACACATAAGAATTAAGTCATGATTCCAAAAGAGTAGTGGGAGGAAGTTGATAGGGATGAATGGGGGAGATAGTAATAAGAATGTATCATATACATGATGAAATTGTCAAAGAACAAAGTTACTATTAAAAATTTTTGATGAGGGGCTGGAGAGATGGCTCAGCGGTTAAGAGCACTGACTGCTCTTGCAGATGACCCGGGTTTGATTTCCAGCACCACATGGCAGATAGAAACCATCTTTAACTCCAGTTCCAGAGGAATCTGATGCCCTCTTCTGACCTCTGCAGCATTGCATGGCACAGGTGCACTCACATACATGCAGCCAATGCACTCTGTCCTAGTTTGTTTCTCCATTGCTATGACAAAATACTCTCACCAGTACCAACTTGGGGAGGAAAGGGTTTATTTGGCTTACGTCTTCTGGGTCACAGTTCATCAGGGAGCCCAAGGTAGGAACTCAGGGCAAAAACCTGGAGGCAGGAGCTGAAACACAGGCCATGGAGGAACACTGCTTACTGGCTTGCTCTCCTGGTCCCTGCTCAGCCTGCTTTCTTATGCAACACACGCCCATCTGCCCAGGGTGTAGCACCACCCACAGTGGGTTGGGCCCTCCTGCATCTGCCCAGTTGAGGCTCCCTCAACCCATGTGTGTCAAGTTGACACTAAAGCTATCCAGCACACACTCATATACATAAAATAAAAATACTAAATAAATTTTTTTAAATTGATGAAAAGATTTCAAGCCTGTTGTGTGCAAGCCACAATCAAAGGAGAGATAATATGATTGTACTAATATCAGAAAAATGTTAAATTTTAAAAAGGAGAGAAATGAGGAACTGACGTCAATTCTTAGATGATATCACTTGGCTATCTTTGGGGAAGTTGAGAAACCAGTCACTGAAACAATTTTCTGTGCTGTGATTTAGGTGAGGATCTGAAATTGAGAAAAGACTGGAGGAGTTCTAATAACATCTATTTCTGACCACTAATGGTTGGAAGGAGGTGAAATAATTCTTCAGGATTCAGTAGTTATGAACAAAAAGATGAAATTAACAGACTGGTCAGATCTAACTCCTACACGTGCATGAGAAACAGAGGTGGGGCAAATCCAGCCATCACAGACAGTCATGACTGGAGGAACGGTGTTCCCAGGAAGGAAATCCAAGGCACCATAAACCAGAGATAGCAACAAGATAGTGAACTAGTTGAACAATAAACACCGACCCCACCATACTGATGCGCACCTACCTTAGATTTGCCTATTTAGTAGGCTTCACTACTGTCAAGTTCAAAGTGCAGTATTAGGCAGAAATTTATTTCTAAATCAAGAATTGTTTTAGCGTCTTGACTACTGATGAAATTTTTTCACGATTTGATATCACATATTCCAAAATCAGAGTTTACATTAGTAAGGATGGTAAAAATGTTCTTAGTAATTTGAAACTCTATAACATAATGAACATAAATTGTACTAAGTAAACTGTAATAATAATTTTAATGATGCCAATATCTTAATTGTTAAAGAATATAGTACTTTTTTCATTGAAGAAATGAAGAAAGAATCCCATTTTCCCCTTTGTTAAATTTTTCTTTTTCTTCTTTTTTGTCCTGTGCTTCCATATATTTCCTTTAGCTTCCTTTCAGATGCAATTTCACACTGAACAGGGGTAACTCTATTCATTCCACACTGTCACTCCTCTTCAGTTTAGCTATAAATGAAATGAAAGCATATTGTGTAGCAGGACTCCACGTGTGCTGTAATGACAGAAAAGGATCTCAATTCACAGAGACAAATGGTATGTATATTTGGGCATTATATGACCTTTTAGTCTCACATGGGGATACAAGAGAAGATGCATCTTACTTTAAGGAAAATGCAAACAAAAAAAGAAAAGAGAAAAATAAAAGTGGACTATACTCAGTAGAAACCAAACTATAATATGAAAGCTAATATACATAAGAAAATTTAGGCAAGGAGTAGTGTCAGAATCTGGCATTGCTCCTATGTAGACAAATGAGTTTAAGCTCTAGGGAATCACTGATTCATTCAGCCATGTGTAATAGGTCAATTAAAATGCTTAAGTTGGCAATTTCTCAACAGAGCAAATATTTAGTCCAATGTGGATCATTATTCAACAGAACTATTATACTGCATCAATAAAACAGAAGCAGTGAAAGGCAAAAAGCAAACAGCAGGGCTTTAAAGACTAGCAAGACTCCATCCGTTATGTACCTGGCATAAGAAACAGGACAGCTAATATGAAGAGTTCACAAAGTCTGTGTTTTGTGCTTTTGAAGCTGAGGTGTAACATATTTCATATAATGTAGTTATTATGTATCTTTTATATTCCAAGCACTGTTCTAGAAACTAAGGTTCTGGTATATCAGAGTCATTCAAAACTCTGCTTTCATGGTGAATGAGGAAACAGAAAATAAATAAGTCATGTCAATAGTAAATGGTGAAAGAGCTTAAGACAAAAAATAAAATTGAAAAGGAGAATTTGTATTTGCGGGTGAATGCTATCTATGCAAGGGGACAATTTAAACAAAATATCAGAAAATGTTCCATTAGATAGGCGACATGTTTGAAAAGCATGAAAGGGATAAGGGCATTAGTGATGTGGACACTTGGAGCAAGAAGGTCTTAGAAAGAGGGAGCAGCAAGTGTGAAGTCCTGAGGACTGGTCTGGAGTGAGCAGAGGAAGAGTCAGAGGACAGAGGAAGAGATAATGAGCACCAGATCACACGAGACTTTTATAGTGATATTCTTTATTCATTTTTGAAAGTTTCATATAGTTTATCCCCCTCCCTCAGATTTGCTTCCTTCCTTCCTCTCCTCCCAACTTTGTATCCTCTTGTTTGTTTGTTTGTTTTGTGACAGGGTATCCCACAGCTAACCTGGAATTCTCTATGTGGACCAGGTTGGCCTCTAACTCAAAGAGATCTGCTTTTGCTTCCCGAATGCTTAGATTAGAGGGATATACCACTATGCCTGCCTCTTTTTTTCTCTCAATTTTTTTAAAGTCCATCAAGTGCAATTTGAATTACCCAAAATGCTCTTGGGTGTGGGTCCATCTTGTGGTAGAGGATGCTCAAGTTACCAGGGGTCACACGCTTAAAGAAAACTGACTTTCCCTCTTCCAATGATCAATCAATTACCAATAGCTCCTCAGCTAGAGGTGGGGCTTCGTGGCCAACTCCTTTCTCCATGCTTGGATTTTGTCTGGCTTGAGCTTGCACAGGTTTTGTGCATGCTGTCACAACCACTGTGAGTTCATATATGCAACTACCCTGTTGTGTCCAGAAAACACTATTTTGTTATAGTCATCCACTGCAACTGACTCTTATACTATTTCTATACCCTCTTCCTTAAAGATCCTTGAGTCTCAGGGGGAGTAGTGTGTTATAAGTGTCAATTTTAGGGTCTCTGAATATTGACCAGTTGTGAGCCTCTATTTAATCACCGTGTACTGCATAAAGAAGCTTCTTTGATAAGGGTTGAAGGATGTGCTTATCTTTAGGCATTAAGATTAGTCATTAGGAGTTGGCTTAATAGTATATCCATTTAGCATAAAAATAGTAGTAGATTCTCCATCAGGGTCTATGACCTATATAGTCACAGGCCCTGATAACAGGGCCAAGTATGGGTTCCATCTTACGGAATGGATCTTGTGTTAGTCACTTTTCTTTCACTGATATAGAAATACCATGACCAAGGGAACTTAGAAAAGGAAGAATTTATTTAGCTTAGGGTTCCAAAGAGGCAAGAGTCCATCATGGTGGGGAGGCATGGAGGCAGAGGTTGCTGGAGGAGGAGTGGTAGCTAAGCTGTCACATCTTGAAGGGGGCACAGGAAGAAAGAGAGCAACTCAAGATCTGACAAGGCTTAAGAACTCTCTAAGCCTTCTCCCAGTGATGTACTTCCTTCAGCATGGTCACCTTCTAAAACCTCCCAAACAGCATCACCAACTGGGGACAAAATGTCCAAATACTTGGAGCCTATGGGGAACATTTACATTTAAACCTCCACAGATCTTAATTTCAATCAGAAAAGGTTTAGCTCTCTCATAGCATTTGTGGCACTATTGTACTAGTAGGCATAGCTTATAAAGCCGGTTGTTATTGTAGCATACAGTGTTCATAACTGGATAAGACTAAGGATTGCTTTTCTCTTCTGGTAGTATGCATATCTAATATTCCAGTGCTACAGAAGCTAGCCAGTAGGGATGAAGTTTTCAAGTCAGTACCATCTTGATTTCTACATGTTCTATGAGTCAAGTATGTGCTATCCTCAGTAATACTGTCAAGTTCTGGAGGGTAACCAAGAGTAATGGCAAGAGTTTATGATATTCGGAGATCTATGGCAACCTCCTGGCCAACAACTCCAAAAGATGTAACCTCTTCCTCACATTGGGCTCTATTATTTTTTAGCCTGTGGTTTCCCAAAGAGGCATTGTTTCTCTGTTACAGGGTAATTTCATTTAAATTATATATTGATTTATATATATATATATATAATTATATAATGTATTGAGGCACTCTACAGTAGTAACCTACTACTATAGAAACCTTCTTCATAAAGCTTTTGAGGTCCCTTACAGAATCCCGTGATTGAATGTTTGGTTTCTAGTTGGTGGAACTTCTTTTGATGGTTATAAAATCTTCAGGAGGGGAGGCTTAGGTGAAGGAGGTATGTCTTTGAGGGTAGCCCTTCCAAGGTTATATCTATCCCCAGGTTCCTGTCTTGTTCTTTCTGTTTCCTATTCAACCATAAAGTAAACAACCCTTCTCTACCACTTGTTCCCACCACCGTGATATTTTGACGAAGTGTGTAGGGCCCAGCAACCATGGGGTGAACATTTTGAAGTCATTAGCTAAAATAAATCTTCCCTCAAGCTCTTTCAGTTAGGTACTTTGTCACAGCAACCAACCACAAAGTTTACAAATACAAGAGTATTGTAAAACATAATTGTCTTGGACTAGGGAGGTAGCTCACTCACCAAAGTGCTTGACACACAAGCAAGAGGACTTGAGTTCAATTCTAAGAATTTATGTAATATGTTGGACGTAGTACCACAAGCTTATAATCCCAGAGCTGGGGAGGGAGAGACAGGAATATCTCTGGGGTTCAGTGGCCAGCCAGCCTAGTCTAAAAGGTAAGCCACAGGTCCCAGAAGAGGCCCTGTCTCAAATATAAGGTAAATATCTTCCGAGGAATGACACTTCGGATTGACCTTCTACCTGTACATATACAGTCACACATGTGCAGGGACACACACACACACACACACACACACAAAATAAAACAGGAAAAACAATAATTCTCTGATAATGAAGGAACATTTCTGTCAAATGCATGACAAAGAATGACCATAGGGATATAAAGATTAGCAACTCTTCTCAACTTTGTAAAAATGTAAGATAGATGTGATAGTAACCTGGAAGAGTGTAGTGGCAAAATAACCAGCCTGCAGAGCTGCCTCTGGATGTGGTTTATTGGAGTGGATATAATAGTGACAAGAGGAGTGAGTCAAAGGTGACCCCGTGGGATGTTGGTTTGATAAAGTGAAGGGTATGGTTACCACATATACAAATGGAAAGGACTTCAGAACAGATTATGAAAAAAAGATCAGAAATTTACAGCTGACATCAGTTTGAGATACCAAGTTGACATTCATTGGGCATAGTTATAAGGCAGTTATATACCCAGACCTGAAATGTAGGGGCTAACAAGGCTGCAAATTTAAACATTGGAATTGTCAGTTAGTTAGCTTAGAAGTCAAGAAATTGAATAATATCATGAAGATAATGAACATAGATAGAATTAAACACTGATCTTGGGGCTGGAGCGCTGGCTCAGTGAAGAGCACTAGCTGCTCTCTTGCAGAGTACCCAAATTTGGTTCCCAGCACCCATGGACGCAAACAACCATCTGTAACTCTGGTTCCTGGAAATCTGACACTGTCTTCTGGTCTCCATAGGCAAATTTATATATGTGCTGGCAAAACACTCATGCAAATAAATAAATAAACACAGATCTAGGAACGTAGCTATGATCACTTTAGTGTTTTCTGGTCAGAGAAATGAGATATAGCTGGCAAATGGAAAAAAGAATGAGATACCAATGAAAGAAAGTACGGCCAAGAGAGAACAGAGTCCTAAAACAGAAATAAAAAATGCTTCTGGTGGTAAAGAATAGTCTACTGTAGCAAGTATTGGTGAAACTTGAAACACATTGCCATTTTGAGTATAATGAACCTACTGACCTGTGTAAGAAGAATATCAATTTTGAAATTATTGGTTTTGTGGTTGTTCTGAATTTGCAATTCTGACCTGGTTTCCTTTATGATCAATGGAATGCATTTATGAGATGGATCTTGAGAACTATCTATTTTTGGGTATAAAGAAACTAATATGAGGAGACATGATGCCTGGGTGTAGCTCAGTGGTAGACCACTATACTTGACACTTAGCATACACAAAGCTGTGGATTTGATCCTTGAAACCAAAAACAAGCAAGCAAACAAACAACAAAACAAAACACACAAAAAAAAACAGGTTGACCAGGTTCTATATCAAAAACTCACCATATGACTTAAAGTATCTCCTTTCACTTCTAGACCCACATTTAGAACTGTATATAAGCTGAATGTGGTGGCGCACGCCTTTAATCTTAGCACTTGGGAGGCAGAGGCAGGCAGATCTCTGTAAGATTGAGACCAGCCTGGTCTACATAGTGAGTTCCAGGCCAGATGAGGCTACAAGGAGACCCTATCTCAAAAAGATTTTTAAAAATCCTCTGTATATAGAAAATGCTGAAGGAAGTCCTTGGATCTTCTGTGTATGCATGATTGCCTGCGATATGTTTGTCAGGAGGGCTTCGATTTCCCCACCTTTCATGTTTGTTTTCAATATTTTCTTACATAGGTAAAAATGACTGCATCACCATCATCAGCAAATGAATTTTTTTCAACACAATGATGGTTAGAGCTAAGATACTCACTGGAAAAGCACTTAGAAAAACTAATAGCATTTCCAAAGTTTTCCCTTTCCTCCCATCATGGTCTCCTATTGTCAAATTTTATTTAGACTGAACCTGTCGCCCTCTGCCCTTAGCCATTGCCTGGTATCCACTGTCATGATGTAGCAATCCCTAGGCCCACCTGACTGAACAGGGCACAGCATAGTGAGGAAATTCATGGACAACAAATGGCATGGTAGTCAGGCATATGGAAATTTTTGTAAGTATAGTTCTTGCCATTCTTTGTGCCTCTGTCTTTTATCTTTGTTAGTCAACCTGTATCTCTTTTATATCCAGATGAAAATTTAAGGAAAAATATGGTATCACATTTTACTATAACCAATAACTTTGTCTCATCCCTCAGTTACTTGTCTTTTGGCTGTTTTAATTTTTTTGATTATTTATTTTTATTTTATGTGTATGATTGCTTTGCTTACATGTATGTAAGTGCAACATGTACATGCAATGACTGCCAAGGCCAGAAGAGGGTGTCAGATCCTCTGGAACTGGAGTTGTTAGCAGCCATGTGGGTGCTGGGAACCGGACCTGGGTTCTTTGCAAGAGCAGCCAGTACTCTTTAACAGCTGAGCCATCTCTCTGGGCATTTTGACTGTTTTTATCATTCATTAAAGATTCAGGTAAAATTTATCTCCTGAGTAAGATGCCTATTTAAATTTCTAGCTACACAAACATTGTAGAAAATATTGGTCATACATCTTAGTTTGATTCTATGTCAAAGTACTATCTCTATTATACTCAACATTTTTAATGTGGCTCCTCAGTTACATAATCAGATGCTCTAGTATTCAATACACATTAGCATGCTTTGTGAATTATTTTAATCTGTAAGCATATGTATGAGCAAGTGTGGTGTTTTTTATTGAGAGGAAATTTGGATAATATTTCTGTTCACACAAGCAGTATATACTATATAACCACTGTGTCAGGCAGTTCGCTAGTTACTGAAGTTAACACAAAACATACAGACTTTATTTTCCTGAAGCTCAGAAAATAAAGTTTAGAAATGATCTAATTCAATTATTTGCTTTATCATTGAGAAAATAAGGCTCCAGGAAGTTTAATAAATTGCTCAAGATAATACAGTTAGAATTCAAGCCAGAACCCAAAGCCTTTCTCCTGTTTGTCTATCAGTGGGGTTTCTACTCTATAACATTACAAGTTCCTGTCTATCCTGCATAGCTTAAAGCATAGGAAAAGTAAGGTGTAGATGTTTAGTCCATTATTCTCCTTTCTTGAAATTCCAATAGCTTTTGGCAGCAAAGTCCAGATCCCATTCTTTTCATATCAGGTAGTGAGTAATAGATGGCACTTTTCTAGAGATGGTGATCAGTCCTTGATTGACTCTCTTACTAAACAAGCTCACTGGCTTTATAGACAGAGGCTATTCAATTACACAAAGCCATCCATCTGCTCCTACTGTTTTCCTGTTTTCTCTATTATTCTAAATGGCTTCACAATACTGCATTGAGCTGTCAGCACTAAGAATACTGAATTATTTAAACTTCTTAAATATAAGAGTCTTTGAGAGACCATGGCATATTTGAAGGAAGTTTTTTAGTAGATTTTTTTTCTTCCCTTTTTGGTCCAAATTTAAACAGTCTACAGTCAATTCTTCTGAGCTGCTTGTCATTTCTTGTCTTCACTTTAGCAGTGTGGGTGAACTCATGTCAGACTTGACTTTTACCTAGAGGTTAAAAAAAGTCACTGATCGGTTCCTGGTCTTGCTTCTATGGGGGGATAAAAATAGACTGGCTTTTGTCCATACATTTAGGAAAAACTGTCTCCAAAAGAGGTTTATCAGAGCCTTGAGGATAGGGTAAGCAATTACTACTCCTATTTTCAAAGAATTTAGGAAATGTATAGAATTAAGCCATATTGAAAAGAACTCAGAGAAGAAAAGGGAAGTGTCTTTACATTTATTCTGAGTTTTCAAGCAGTGACTTTGTGGATGCCATAAATTTCCACAGTGGATCCGAGATGCTGTGAGGTTCCTCGTGACTAGGTACAATAGAGAGAAGGAGCCCAGAGGCTAGGTTCTGAGAAGGGCAGTATTCAGTTCCTCAGGCTGACACCCCTCCTGTCCACTGCAGAGGCCAGCCACACTGAAATCATTGCCAGAGCAGTCAGTGCCCAGAGCAGAGCACCATTAGTCAGTGCACTGGGAGGACCTCTATCCTGAAGTGCTTGAGACTGGAAACATTTTGGATTTTAGAATATTTGCATA
Source organism: Nannospalax galili (assembly GCF_000622305.1). Lineage (NCBI taxonomy): Eukaryota > Metazoa > Chordata > Mammalia > Rodentia > Spalacidae > Nannospalax > Nannospalax galili. The sequence goes on from NW_008338108.1 coordinate 1,488,148, forward strand.
TGCATAATGAATCCTCTGGTGATATATTTCTAAACATTAAATTCATTGATGTTTCATGCATACCTTATACATGTAGCTTGAAGGTAAATTTATACAGTATGTTTATTGTGTCTGCATTTCGATTGCAGCCCATCGCATGCAGTCAGGTGTAGAAATTTCCACTTGTGTCATCATGTCAAATGTTTTTGATTTGAGAGTGTGACCCCTGAGAGGTTACTCATACCCCCTTAAATGCCATAAACCTCTGCACATATAGGATCACCAAATAAACTCCATGGGTTCTTAAAATAGAATGTATGGATTCACCCTTCCATCCCCCGCCTCGCCGTTCTATACTCCTAGTTTGGGCCCTGCGCCATTCCTAGTCTTGGGGCCCCAGACACCTGGGGAACCAATACTGCTTCCTGATCCTTCTCACCCAGAGCAACTCAGTCCTTTTCTTGGGCTCCAGGAGCACCGCTTCTGGTCCTGGCCCTGCCCTCATCTCCCTCTACTTCCCTGGTCCTGCAACACCCACCAGCCTCTTTCTGGGGCTGACAGCCTCTTTCTGGGGCTCCGAGGCTTACCTTTACTCTCCCTGATCCTTTGCATCCAGTACAACCCAGCTACTCAATCCACTCCCTGGGAAATCTTGGGGCTTCTTCCCTCCCCATCTGCCTTTGCATCCCTGCATGGCACGGCCACAGCCAGGATCTCAGGTCAGTCCAACACCCAAGTTCCTGAGGCCAAAAGCATTCGTAGAAGATTCCAGACCTAAGGAGAAAACCTGAAAACTTCTGATCCACATTAGAGTTGGGCCACCGCGGAACTCCTGAAGACAAAAACAATCCGGCCTCAACAATATAAAATCAAAAGAAAGAACCAGAAGCTTAGACGAACCAGCTCTTCATACCCAAAAAATAAACCACGAAGAAACATAAAGCTCAAAAATAAAAGGAGCAGAACTAAACTTGAAGGCCCGAGTATCACACAAGAGTCAGAAACTACAAAAGAAATTCACATGTCAAAATCACAGAGAAAAAATAATAACATGAAAAACCAAAATAAAATATCCCCACCAAATACCAGTAATCCTCTAGAGGAGCACAATGAGAATCC
>NW_008338108.1:1495252-1500345 GCF_000622305.1 Nannospalax galili
TTCAAAAGCAAAAAAAAAAAAAAATAGAATGTATGAAATTGGGAGGGAACTGTGGTAAGGGAAAATAGGGGAGGATTTGGAAGGGAGGGAATGGGGATAGATTTGACCAAAATATAATACGTGTATTATGAAAGTTATGAAATTCTCAAATAATAAGAAAAATATTAAAACATTTTTAACATTTTGTAGCATTCTAAAGATTTTGGAACATTATGAGTTTTCCTATTAGGGATGCTTAAGCTATAAATTATCATACATATAAAAATAATAAAGTACCTATGTATGTGTACACATAGGTTTTAGATATATTTGCTCTTCATGTACTGGAAGTCTTGGAATTCTCTTAAACATGATGTTTTTGGGGCTGGGGATAAAGCTCAGAGCATTTGCCTATCATGCACAAGGTCATGAGCTTGACCTCCAGCCACATAAAACAAGCTACCATGGGAGTTTCTAGGTATTAGAAACACAGCTCTTGAGAGATTTCTTAGGATCAGTTAATAAACTCTACTTCGTGATGATGTTTTGGAGACCAGAAACGTAAACTTGAATTATCAAACTAAATCTTACATCCATGATAGTTTTGTCATTTGTAAACTCTTAAGTGTTCCCACAAATTCTGAACCCAAATTGAAGCCTTTGTCACTTTCTAAAGTTGGCGATCTGGCCCCGGCTTGCTTATGCACTCTGTCCGTACTTCCCTTCAGTCTGTTCTCCTGACCTACTGAGATTAATTTCTTTCAATTCTGCCATATTTCTCTCCACAGTTTTTCCAAATGATCTTTCTGCTTCATGTACTTTGTCTTTGACCACTTTATTTCCACCTTTCCCTCCCCTGAATACTTACTTATGATTCAAATTCTATCATATATATATACATATATATATATGTATATATATATATTCTTTCTCTGAGAAATTGTCCCTTAAGTTCCCATTCCATGTGACATTTCCCTCAGAATGCTCTGGTGACACTGTTCTTTTGTAGTAGAAATTACTGAAGATTTTTGTTAAATTTTTCTTCACCAGGACCCTCAGTGTCTACAGACACCATGACCTCCTTATCATTTTCATATAATTATCACCTTGTATGTCAGTGTCCTGCTAGTACTTGATAAGTAACCCCATAGGTAAGACAAACAATTTAGAAAAAAATTAAGGGCATCTTTATCCCTTTATTTTTAAAAGTATTGTGCCTTCTGTATCTAAAGAACAACTCCAGATGATGGGTTAAACAGTGGTGTATAAAAGGGAAAGACAGGTTAACAGGTTGCCTTCATAGTATGTGTGTTCTTGTTCTTTATGGTTCTTGCTGCTGTTGCTCCTATAATTTAAAAATAAATCCATATTGGATGAAATACTCTGTGGTTTAAGTAAATACAATCTATTACAATTATAACCCTTAGGACTACCCAAAGAAAACTAGCAAAGTATCATTATTTTTCATTGAATTTCAAGTAATAAATGGTAACTGTATGAGCCTTCTCTAGAGAAGCAGAAACAACAGAATGAGTTTATATTAAACAAAATTTCTGGGGCTAGAGAGATTGCTCAGTGGTTGAGTGCACTGGCTGCTCTTGCAGAGGATCTGGGTTCGATTCCCAGCCTACATGGTGGCTAACATCTGTCTATAAGTCCAGTTCCAGGGGATCTGACAGCCTCATCTGACCTCCACAGGGCATTTCCTGATATGGATGCAATTACTACATGAAGGCAATACACGCACACACAAAAAGTAAAATTAATAATGTATTTCTTCATTATTATTTTTAGTTTATTGAACTGCTGTACTACAATCATTTAATTTTATTTTTTAAAATAATTTATTGAGAATTCCATACATGCATATAAGGTGTTTTGGTCAAATCCATGGCCACTCCCTCCCCTCCAACTCCTCCTATAACTCTCCATCACTTTTTTTCTGATAACCTCATGTACTCTTTCTTCTCCTTTGATTTATTTATTTATTTTTATGGGGCTTTTGGCTACTCTGACATCCCCCCCCCCAAAGAGATAACCCTAAAATCTTTTAAGGATTAGATATAAGCTCCCAATTGTTTTTGACATTTTTTTTGCTTTTAGAAGAGTATTTTGCTAAGAGGCCCAAGGACATTTTGACTTTTAGCCAAGAAACTGGCTACTATTCTTTGGGGTCTTTTCACCCTAACTGCCTAGCCACTTCCTACCTCCTATTCTTATCACACCATCTTCTGAAGAGGCTACCCAAATTGCCAATAGGGAATTGCTGGTGCCAGCCGGCCAAGATGGACAGTACCTGAAAGGGGGAGTGAGGATTGAAAGAAAAAATAAGAGACAGAGAAAAAGATACTTGGGAGGGCTGTCAGTAGACACTGTAGCCACGGTTTATTTCAGCTCCGCCTTTTTATGCAGATGTGTTTATGTGGTGATTAGGGCTTCTTCTGGTGTTGATTGTAAGCTTTATTGCATTGTGGTCTGATAGAATGCATGGAATTATTTCAATCTTTTCGTATTTGTTGGGGTTTGTTTTGTGCCCAAGTATATGGTCGATTTTGGAGAAGGTTCCATGGGGTACTGAGTAGAGAGTATGTCCTTTGGTGCTTGGGTGGAATACTCGGTACACATCCATTAAGTGCATTTGATATATGATAACAGAAAACCCACAGAATGGAAGAAAATCTTCACCAGCAACACATCCAACAGAGGCTTAATATCCAGAATATATAAGAAACTCAAAAAACAGAGAATCAAGACAAGAAGTAACCCAATTAAAAGATGGGCTAAGGAGCTGAACAGAGAGTTCTCAAAAGAAGAAGTAAAGATGGCTATGAAGCATCTTAAAAGATGTTCAACATCACTAATAATTACGGAAATGTAAATTTAAACCACTTTAAGATTTCATCTTACCCCAGTCAGCATGGCTAAGATCAAGAGAACAAATGATACCAAATGTTGGAGAAGATGTGGAGAAAGGGGAACACTCATTCACTGCTGGTGGGGCTGCAAACTTGTTCAACCTCTATGGATAACTCTTAAAATAATATGAATGAACCTACCGTTTGACCCAGTTATACCACTCCTTGGCATATACCCCAATAACTCATCTTATTGCAGAAACACTTGTACATCCATGTTTGTTGCTGCTCTTTTCACAATAGCTAAGAGATGGAAGCAACCTAAGTGTCTCTTAATTGATGAGTGGATAATGAAAATGTGGTTCATTTATACGATGGAATTTTACTCAGCAGTAAAGAAAGATGAAATCATGAAATTTGTGGTAAATGGATGGAACTAGAATCTCTTATACTAAGTGAAGTAACACAGACTCAGAAAAAAAACCAACATATGTTCTCCCTCATATGTGGGTCCTAGAACCCAATCCTGATAAATGAGTATATCCAGACATAACTACATGAACAAGGATAATGGAAAGGAAACAGGGCGGTAAAAGAAAAGAAAGAACCTGAAAGAGAAGAACAGTAGGAAACAGGCCTTAATAAGGGATATATGGATAAAAATCGGGTTAGTTTAAGGAAAGGGGGAGGGAAGGGTATACAAGGAACCTAGAGGATAAAGGGAAAGAAGGAGCTCAAGACAGGTAGGACCATAGGAGAAGGGTATTATTAAGGGAGAAAAGGGGGAAATGGGCACACCTTAAGTGGGAAAACCATGATAGAGGGGTGAGACAATGTGAGAGATAAATAATACCTAGACAGTTTTGAAAGCCAGGGGGAACCATATTACTCCTACAACCTACTGAAAAATTATAGAGTAGATCAAGAAATATATGTCTAGGTAAGGTTTATCTGAGAACAATTGGTCTTTGCCCAAGGTTTATCTACATGACACACAGTAATTAAAAGTACCAGACTGGTGGAACTAACCTTCTTGGATATTTAACAGACATACTTTGAGGCCTATAATAATTTGGTCAGAGGGATATAAAGGACAGTGTTTTCTCCTTGCTCTCCTTCGTTGACTAGTTCCAGGGGACTACGAGCATCTCTCAAAATTTCCTGTAATTGTGATGGGTCACCTGTCCTCTTGATCAAGGAGGCCAAGGAGACCCCACCAGATGGCCTTAAACCAGGGTCCAGTCTACAAAGAGTGGGTCAACACAGAGGAATCATTTCTTCCATGCTTCCAAGGGAAGCCAACCATAGTCAAGCAGGACCTTTGACTTATCTTCATATAGGTGGAACTGGTAAAAGAAAGGAGCCAGGGGCTCCTCCCAAGCCCATGTGACCCCTGAGGAACAGATTCTTAAGAGTCCGTATGGATAGCTAAAGACTACATAGCAAGCAACAATGCCATATAGGAGATACCTTCTTTTGAGTTGTTGGCCAGGGTGGCCAAAAGACTCCCAGATAGTAACCCAGCATAGAACTGGGAAAATGAACAGCAGACCTCAATCTTATCTAAAGGAATATTGGCAACTGATTGCTGCTAGAAGAGGAACAGCTGAACCTCCTAAAACAAAGACCTCTAGATAGGCTGACTAGATTCACCAGTAAGGGCAAGTAGTGGGGAATGGCTGGGGTACTGACAACACAGAAGACAGTTGCAGGGATATCAGAGTATAATGGCTCTAGTAGGGGGAGGGAGGCTATGGGTGGGTGCCATCTGGGAGGTGGTGTATAGTTGGATAAGGAGGTTTGGAATGTTCTGTTTGATACACACACACACACACACAAAATGAACAAATTTTAAAAATGTATTATATTTGAGGAGATAGCATGGAAATTTACATCATGTTAATTAGCAGAGGTGATAAACATTACCATTAAAATCTACCTGATGACTTTATAGACATACACAGGTGCCAAGGATCCAAGTGCAACTGATTGTGACTAGTAATAATCAGATACATACAGATTAGAGATGCACGTGCTAACATCTCAGTGTTAGTAGCAAAAACAATGAGTCTTTCTGCAAGGAACAATATAGTCTAAAATGAAATAGAGATCTTTTTTAAAGGTTAAAACTCATTCAGTTTAATGTCTTACAGGGCTTATACTCAGTTGAATATTGTATAACTGTATTAATTCAACTGTGAACCTAGAAACTTGCTAGTGACTTTTGAAAGAACCGTATCTTTGCTCTGGAAACTCTTG
>NW_008338108.1:1500714-1607163 GCF_000622305.1 Nannospalax galili
AGATTATATGTATACTATTTGTGTCTCATCCTTTATATATAACAAAACATTTATCACTTGGTTAGGCTTTCTCATTTTTTCTATTTTGGAAAATATCTCCATTCCTGTATCCTTTTAGCATCTTTTACTGATTATTAAATAAATAATTAAAAAATGATGAGACATAATAGCATTAACACATAAATTTTCCATCTGTTGTGAGACTTCTTTTCCTGGGGATGCTAAGCTATGCTTATTCCTTTTTGAAGTTCTAGTGTCAAGTCAATGTTTGATTAAAGTTTTACTGGGGAACCAATGAATTTATTGAGCTACTTACGGAGATAACTGAGGAGTTGCTGAGGTGTATGTATGACCTGAGGGCATGCATATTGGAAAACCTTTACCCAGTGTGGGTTGTGCCTTCCCTTCCTAGCCTTCCCCAGATTGTATACTTTAGCCCTCCCCAAATCCAGGAGGCCATGTGTGATTGGGGCCAAACTACATACTGTTGGCTGGGAAGAGTGGCTGGATAATCCAGTGAGGGTCCAATGACCTTGTTCAGCCCTCCTTTAATGAATGAGCACAACCCTCAACAAGCCCAATTGTGATGATGCTTAGTGATCAGGCTCAGCTGAAGTCGTGGTGATGGTAGTTATTTCACGCAGAAGGGACAGGTTTATAGCATCATCTTATTAAAAGGACCTGGAATTTAAAAGGATTTGGTGCTAGGAGGCACATATGAGGGAGAACATACATCATTTGTTTTACAACTCTGTGTTACTTCACTTAGTATAACCATTTCTAGATCCATCCATTTACCTGCAAATTTAATTATTTTATCTTTCTTTACTGCTGAAGAGAACTCCTTGTGTAAATATACCACTTTTTGTTAACCACTCGTCAGCTGAGGGGCACTTAGGTTGCTTCCATCTCTTAGCTATTGTGAAAAGAGCAGCAACAAACATAGTTGTACAAGTGTCTCTACAATAGGATGAGTCCTTTGGGTATATGCCAAGGAGTGGTATAACCTGGGCATATGGTAGGTTCATTTTTAGATTTTTAAGAGTTCTCCACACTGTTTTCTGTAGAGGTTGCACGAGTTTGCAATCCCACCAGCAGTGAATGAGCATTCCCTTCTCCACATCCTCACCAGCATTTGGTATCATTTGTTCTCTTGATTCTAGCCAGTCTGATTGGGGTAAGGTGATACCTTAGGGTGGTTTTCATTTGCATTTACCTAATTACTAACGATGCTGAACACCTTTTCCGATGTTACTTAGCCATGTTTATTCCTTCCTTTGAGAACTTTCTGTTTAGATCCTTAGCCCGTGTTATTGGGTTATTTGGTTTCTCTACTCTTTGTTTTTTGAGTTCTTTATATATTCTGCATGTTGAACCTCTGTCAGATGTGTCACTGGTGAAATTTTTTTCCCATTCTGTGGGTTTTCTCTTCACTTTTTTGAGTTTCTTTTGCTGTACAGAAGCTTTTTAGTTTAATGGGGTCCCACTTGCTGATTGCTGACCTTAATTCCTGAGCAACTTCTGTCTGATTTAGAAAATCCTTTTCTACACCTATATCTTGTAAGTTACTGCCAATATTTTCTTCTAATAGTTTCAGGGTTTCCAGTTTCACTTTGAGGTCTTTGATCCATTTGGAGTTGACTTTTGTGCAAGGTGAAAGATAAAGATCTAGTTTCATTCTTCTACAGGTGGAGATCCAGTTTTTCCAGCCCCATTTGTTGAAGATGCTGTCTTTCCTCCACTGTGTGTTCTTGGCACCTTTGTCAAATATCAGGTGGCTGAAATTGCATGTAGTGGGGTTTAGGTCTTCAGTGATGTTCCTTTGATCTATGTGTCTATTTTTATGCCAATACCATGCTGTTTTTATCTTGGTAGTATACTTTGAAATCTGGTATAGTAATCCCCCTGGCACTGCTCTTTATGCTCAGGGTTGCTTTGGCTATCCATATGAATCTACTGATGGTGTTTTCTAATTCTGTGAAGTATGTCATGGGGATTTTGATTGGGATTGCACTGAATCTATATACTGCTTTCGGTAGGCTGGTCATTTTCACAGTATTAATTCTTCCAGTCCATGAACATGGGAGGCATCTCCTGGTGTCTTCCTCAATCTCTTTCTTTAATGATTTAAAATTTTCATTGTAAAGATCTTTAGTGTCTTTGGTCAGATTCCAACATTTTATTTTATTTTATTTTTTTGCAGCAACTGTGAATGGGAGCATTTCCCTGTATTCTTTCTCCAATTGCTTGATGTTGGTATATAGAAAGGCTACTGATTTTTGTAGATTAAAGGAGTTTATTAAATTAACCTACATAATTGTTCAATATAGTCCAAGAATGGCTGTCTCACTCCAGAAAGACTAAGAAGCTTATAGATGCTAATTTCACAAGGTTGGGTGCCTCAGCAATCCCAGTCTGGTGTCAAAGGCCCGGAGGATACCTGGAGCTAGCTGTTCATCTTCAGTCCACATTGGAATCCCATGGAAGATGGTTGTGATATAAGCAAAGGAATCAATACCAGCAGCAACACAGTAGACGAACCTGCCAGCACAAGTAAAAGCCGAACAAACAAAAGAGCAAACACTTTCCTTTTTCTGTGTGCTTTGATCTGGGCCACCACCAGAAGCTGCTCCCCATATTCAGGGTGAGTCTTCCTGCAACACTTAAATGCGATCAAGGCAATCCCCTACAAATATGTCTACTGCTCAATCTAGTATAGATAGTCCTTAGTGAGATTTTTCTTCCAAGGTGATTCTACGTTGTATCAACTTGACTGCTAAAACTAACATCACAGTAACTATTTCTAATTTTCTTAAGTCGGGATTTTTCTAGAATATACCAGGTTGAAGATAAAGTAAGTAAGCATTTCCTTTGAAATATGGTGTCTGTGTATTGTCCACAGTTCAATTGTGCTAGGGCAGTGAAAGATGTTCCAGAAACACCAAAGCTGACAACCAGATACCACATTTTTGTTAACCACTCAGCAGTTGAGTGGCACTTAGGTTGCTTCCCTCTCTTAGCTATTGTGAAAAGAGCAGCAACAAATATGGTTGTACAAGTGTCTCTACAATAGGATGAGTCCTTTGGGTATATGCCAAGGAACTTCACCAAGAACTTAGTAATACCTCCTTCCATAGAACTGCTAAGGTCAAGTGGTAACCAGCTGTTGGGACTCAGGTTTGCTTTGCTTAGCAGGGGACCTACTGGCTTCGGGGCAGAGGACTTGATCAGTGCCAGAGTCTTAGACCCTGGGACCTGTGTCTTTTCAACAAGCCAATTCATTTTAAAATTCAGATGATTTTTATACATCCCAAGGAACTAGCAGTCATGTGGGATATAGCAGTCACATACAAAGATTTAGGGTACAAAGAAACAAGACATTTAGTATGTTAGTTGGCACCAGAAGAATTCTTAAACTTTTACTCAAGGTTATCAATGCCCATCGGTAATCTATTGGCCACCATGTTTTCTTTCTTAGAGCTAAATCATGGTGAACCTTTAGCTTTTATCTCAGGAGTAAACCTTTAACCTGGCCTAATCTCTTAGCCAGGGATAGCTGAGTTATTTGTTTAGGACAAGGAGATGAGCTAAGGGTTGTTGACCAAGATGCTTCCCCATAGAACAGGGAACCTGCAGTTTTATGACCAGGCCACTTTCCCCGGCCAGTCTAGCAGTGTTCTGCAAGACAGGAATTATCAGAGCCACTGTTTTCAGTGCCCCTCCCTTTAGCAGAGACTGTAGCCTGGACTCAGAAGTTTTAGGCTCACCTCACCTAGGGCCTGGCATCCTGGTTTCCTACAACCAGCTGTGCCAAGAGCATTTGTCCTCTGTGCCATGTTCCTTACCATCCCTGACAACAGGAAGAGGTTTTTATAAGCATCATTAGTGTAGCTTGCTTTGTCCTTGGATAACCATGTCCAAGGAGTAGCTGATTAGTTGGACACAGTTTCTGGTATGCACATGAGGGAATTAGTTAGGTGTCCTTACCTCTATTTTCTAGTGTCTGCCTACTTCACAGGATATTGGGAATTGAAGTGGGTGCTTCAGGGACATGGCACTTGTTGCTAATGCTCTATATGTCTCTAGAATGTACACTGTATTTTCTGATTACTATTATTATTTTTATTAATTTCTTTAACAAATACTCATTTATAGTAGGATAGGGGAGACATGTCTGCCTCAACCTTTGGAGCGACTTCCAAGAGAGAATAAGTCAGAGGTACTTCTAAGCAAGAGGAGAAGAAGGAATTCTATATCATCAATCTTCCCCAGACTGATCTATTTTACCCTTTCCATCTATGAGTTCTTGTATGAACTTAGGTTCTTAGTTGTGTTCTAGAGCAAAAGTCCAGATGTAGGTTAAAGCAGAGTTATTAAAAGAATAACCACAGATTCCCCCAAGTTCTCTAAAGCTTCATTTTGTTTGAATCATTCATATATTTTGCATTTTAAAATGTTTTCCCTTGGTAGTACACCACCAATTTCTTTCTGCTTTTCCAGGGAGCAGGTGGCCACTGAGAGGCTGAAGGGCATTTCTGCATGAGCACCAGAGACTTCATTCTGAATCCTTGACCTCAGAGGTGTCAGATTTCAGATTGTTTCCTGTTTGATCACAATTGCTGTAGAGGTTAAGCAATTAATAGCGGATGAATCACACTTAAAATATCTTCTAACAAACAGCATTTAAGCCTCTGTACAATTCTATAATGTATTTAAAGGTGTTCCATTTCTCTGAGGGCTTAATGACACTTATAAGGAAAGTGTTACTTTTTTAATCCCACAGCCTTCCTCTCCTATATCCCACACATGGAGGTAGAATGTGCTGAGAAAGAAGTAAGATTGTGTGGTAGTTTCAAAGCAAATAGATATAAAGAAAAATGTTTCATTGATTTTCATTTAAAAATATATTTATAAGCATTTGCGTCACTTACTAATAAAATTCCAAAATGTTATCAGAGAGTACATCACAATAGAAAGACTTTAAGCTATAACAGTGGGTTTTCCCTGATAAGATCAAGGGAACTGGAGGTGGGGGTGGGGGTAAGTTATGATATGGTACCTTCTTTTTCTCTATCTTCCTCATTTCTATGAGACACATAGGGAGAAAGAGTTGGAACAAAATTATACAACATACTGTTTGCTTCCAGTTTTGTATTTTGCAGCATAATTTCCTAAACCAAAATCTCCATTTTTTTTCTGCTAAGGATGCATTGCATCTAAGTGCATTCAGTGTCAAGACATTGTAACTTGTAAGAGTTGATTCATAATGACATCTGACAATGCCTGGCAATAGCTATCTATTGTAATTATTTGGAAATCCCTGCAACTGCTATTGGCATCCTTGCTCCCTCTGCACCTGCTTTGTCTGTTCTTTCAAGGTTATTTTAATGATTCATTTGTTCTCCTAGGAAAATTTGTTCTGTCAGAGTTTTTATCACCCAGTAAAATGTCTCCTCATGGCTCCAAAACCTTTCCTCATAACGGTAGCCCTGTGCTTTTATATCATCCTGCCAGGTAGAGGAAAATCATATATATTCACTGGTCTAAGTCACATACTTTAACAAACATACAGAATAATACATTAATAACAATGAGGAAAACCATGCTACATTCAAACACAGTTGCTTTCATTCTTTGGCCTCTTGTGTTCATGCATTCCTATGGTGTATTAGTTACGTTTCTGTTGCTATAATAGAAATACTGACCAAAGCAATTTATAGAAGGAAGTTTAATTGATGAAATGGTTCTAAAGGGGCAAGAGTCCACATTGCAGGGAGGCATGGTGGCAGAGGTGACTGGAGGAGGAGCCGAAGCTAGGCTCTACATCTTCAAGCAGGCACAGGAAGCAAGAGCACAACTCAAGATCTGGCAAGGCTTAAGAACTCTCTAAGCCTGCCCCCTGTGACATGCTTTCTCCAGGATTGACCTCCCAAAACAGTGCCACTGACTGGGAACAAAATGCCCAAATACCTGGAGCCTATTAAGGACATTTTCATTCAAATTACCACATATGGTAAGCACAAAACATAGTTGAAGAGTAATGTGAAAGTTGAACCAATGATAATCAGAGTCTCCCACCAATATGCTATCTAGCTACAAGACACCTTTAGCTGAGTCATAATCAGCAATATCGTGAATTGGAAACCACTGAAAGGACTTTGGTGACTTTGTTGGAACATTTCTTTGTGTACTGAACAGAGATTTGCAGATGAGGAATGAATGGAGGGAGAAGCTCAGCCCAGTTTACTGATACTCTGTGGGGTTTTATTCACAGGGGTGATCTGTGTTCTGTTTTTGCTAGTAGGGTGCTTTTCTGGGGTGTCTTGCAGGATGGTAGGGATGGGAGACAGGGGAGTTGTCCAATGGACATTGAAAAGAGACTCCTGTCATTTGTATAATCCACCCATTAGGCAACATTTTAAATCAGAACCATGGTTTCCAAAGGGCTTTTGTCACTGTAATTGTAACTGGTTTAAAAAGATATGCATACAAAATGTTTAGAAGGTAACTTAAATGAATATACTTAATTCCACCCAGCTGAAAATTCTCAACAAGATTAGAAAGTAGGAAAAGGATAGGTGAAATCAGATGTGGAAAAAAGCATGCCAGCTAATCAGTTGCCCATATATAAAAGAGCCACCAGGGTGAAGTGATCAGAACCTCTGGCAGAGCCTTCACCATCACAGTTCTGGGGAGTCAAATTGGAAGTGCCGGTAGAGGAAGGCAATCACACATGTGCTAGTTAGCTTTTATTGTCAACTTGACACAATCTAGAGTCACCTGGAAAGAAGGAACCCCAATTAAGGAAGTTCCCAAATCAAATTGTCCTGTGGCCATGTCTGTGAGAGACTGTCTTGATAGTTGATTGATGTGTGAGGGCACAGCTCACTGTGGGAGGCACCATCCTTAAGTAGGTGACTATAAGAAAGCCAGCTGAACATGAGCCAGTGAGCGAGCCAGTAAACAGTATGATCTAGAGCTTAGAATTTATACCCAGTCTTCTCTGCTGGCTGCTGCCGACTGCTAGGAGTGTGTATGTGAAAGCCCCAGAAAATGTTCTTTAATCCTGCCTTTCACAATAAAGACACATCAGTAGTTTGACTAAAGTTGGTGAGAAAAGCAATAGGATTTGAAGCACATTGAATATAAAGTCAGCAATAGGCCTAGAAGAAGTGAATCACACAGGAAACTATCCAAAGTATACTAAACATGTACATAGAAATGCAAAGGAACAAAACATAACCTTTATTTATTAAAAAATAAAGTAGCCAGGTGTGGTGGCGCACGCCTTTAATCCCAGCACTTGGGAGGCAGAGGCAGGCGGATCTTTGTGAGTTCGAGGCCAGCCTGGTCTACATAGTGAGTTCCAGGACAGCTGGGGCTACAGGGAGAACCTGTCTCAAAAAGAAAAAAAAATAATAAAGTAAGAATTAGAAATAAGCAACATCAAGACATTCTGTAAAAGAAACCACAAGAAAACATTCCTGTATTTACAAATAGATATATATTCTTATACAGAGATAAAGCAGATTGAGTGAAAGGCCAAGGTCCAACTATAGCTGTCTATAATGAATGTAGCTAAAATAAAATGTTTCAGACATACAAAAAGTAAAAAAAGAAATTAAAGCAGCAACAAAGACATACCAAGAAAATGTGAATTATATAATTTAGAAAACGTTGATGCCAAGGCAGCATTTTCAATGAGGATAAGGGCGATAAAAATTCAAAATATTAAAATCCAAATCAAGGCTGAATTTTTTGGACTAAGAAACATGCTGTACCATGAAGGTAAATTTTCAGTAAATGTGAAAAACAGAAAACCTGAGAGTACACAAATCAGCTAAGGGATATAGTTTCATAAAGATAATATTTCAAGTTAGCAGAAAAGTAACTATTTTATTTAAACAGCTTTGGGACAGTTGGCTAACCAATATAGTTAACTCTATGTTCTGGTATGCATAAAGTAAGTCCAAATAAGTTGAAACCTCAACTGTACAAATACATAATATAAGCACCAGAAAAAATTCACAAATTTGCTTTCTAAATGATTCATATGCATTGTTGCAAATAACTAATGAAATCACCTGAAGTAGGGCTGGAGACATGGTTTAAAAATTAAGAACACTTGCAGCAGACCCAGTTTCAGTTCCTATAACCCACGTGGAAGCTCACAACAGTCTGTAGCTCCAGTTCCAGGGGATTTGCAACCCTTTTGAGGCTTCTGTGGACACCAGGTAGGCACATACATACATATAGGCAAATAAATATTCATATGCATAAAATCAAAACAAATTAATCATCCAGAAAGTTGCTTGAAGTAAAGTTGCCACATGGAATATGTCCCATAGTAGGATTTGAACCCAAGAAAACTCACAACAGGAAAATAGTCTTTAAGTATGTTGTAGAAACACAGACACACACACACACACATACACACACACCCCTCAACAAATTTGACTGCCTGAAAATTAAAATTATTTTTATGAAAAAATAGGTAACAAAATTGAAATTCAATTCATAAGTTGAACAGAAAGTTGTAGTACATATATGGTATAAAATTAATATATAACTGTTTGGAGCCTTATCCCCCTTTGTCTTTTCATAAATTTTATTTGCTTGTAGAGTCTTTGTGTTCCTAAATGGCAATTTTGCCAGAGTGAGAGAAAATATAAAGGATAGGTTGTATCTCCTACTGGTCTCCTATTTTAAAACTGTGCTTCCTCCTCTTTCTAAACAAACCAGCATTATGTCCCTTACTCCACAGAATTCACTGCACCTCAGGGGATATGCATTGATTAGACCAGCAAATAATAATCACTGCACTCATCTTGCCTGTGATTAATTCATGCATGAACTGAGGCAAAATTCTAAATGAGTCCGTTTGATAAAATGTGCTTTATTCTTAAGCTGTAACATAAGAGCTCTTCCCTCCCTACACTGAATACTTTGGGGCAAGAATGTAATAATAGAATTGTAGCAAACATCTTATTGACGTGAATAGAAAACACAGATGATTGCAGAACCACTAAACTAAGAGTCTCATATTACCAACCTTCAAAATAACTACCCTGAGCTCTCCTTCTTATTTAAGAAGTTCCTTCTAATCTATGTGACTTTTCATAGAATGTTCTCTTATGTAATTACAGCTGAAGCACTCTATTGCAAAACAGGTTCTGCTTTGACAAAAATGATTTTGGAATTTGTTAGGAAAGGAAAATCTGTGAAGAAAAGAATCAAAAGGACATTTTTGGCTTTTCTAGACAATTTTGAGCACAGAAGAATAAGGATATTTTCGGATACCCAACTTGTGGATTGGGCTGAGTATAAGAACAAGGCATAGTGTTTATAGAACCTTTGCTCTTGGCTAATTGAATGTAATTACATCTTTGCTGCCCGACTGGGTAGTTCCATAAATGTGGATCTTGTTCTATGAACATGAGTCTTCGGATTTGTTTTTCAGTTGTATTCAATAACTTGCAGAATGACACTCAGGTAACAACAGTATGAAGGTTTTATATTTTTTCTTTCTTTTCTGTATATTTTTATTGACTCTTTGAGGTTTCATACAATGTATTTGACCATATTCAGACCCTTTCCTCTATCTACACCATCAGCTTACTACTCCCCCTAACTTAATGAACTCTATGATTTTTTTCAATGTCTAGCAAGTCTAATTTCTGTTCCCCAAATGCTGTTGGGTGTGAGTCCATCATTTGGACCCTGTTCAACCTACCAGACATCACACCCTTAATGAAAACTGACTCGCCATCTCCCAACAGATACCAATTGCCAAGAAATTATCACCTAGAGCAGAAGCTTCTTGCTCACTTCCCCTATCTTTGTTGAGTTTTATTCTGGCTTGCGCTTGTGCAGCTGTTGTGTATGCTGTCACAAGTACTGTGCAATTGCCCTGTTGTGTCCAGAAAAGAGGGTTTCCTTTTATTTATTCACCACATCTGGCTCTTATAATCTTTCTGATGCTTCTTCCATAATGATCCTTTAGCCTTGGGAGTACAGGGTGTGTTATAGGTGTCCCATTTAATGCTGAGCACTCTGCAGTCTCTTATTCTCTATAAAATAATAATATCTGCATTAATCACCATCTGCTACAAGAAGTTTCTCTGGTGAGAGTTAAAAGATGCACTAATCTATGGGTATAAGAAATCAATAAGAGCTGGTTTAATATTATATTGATATAGCAGAATAACAGTAGCAGATTCTATCCAGGCTTGTGACCTGTCTAGTCAAAAATTATTGGCCATGATAACAGTGCCAGATATAGGCTCCATTTTGTCAAGTGGGTCTTAAATACAATCAGAAAGGGGTTGGTCACTCCCCTATCATTCATGCCGCTCTTGCACCACATCTTGCTAGGCCAATCATCATTATATATCACAGAATCGCAGATGGGTAAGAAGATTGATGGTTACTTTTCTCTTCTGGTACCATGCATAGCACCTTCTAGCACTCTAAAAACTAGATAGTAGAGATTAAACATTGAGGTCAGTACCAGGTTGATTTTCCATGTTTAGTCTATGACTCAAATATGTAATATCTTCAGCAATAGGATCTTACCATAAGGTTTCGTCTTTTATAGTATCCAAGAGCCCTGCACATTCTGTTCCTGGGTTATTTTAACGTTGACATTTTTTTTGACTGAGGGGTCTATTTCCTCTAACTTGTTTTCAAGATCTGATATTCTCTCTTTCACTTGATCCAGTCTATTGGTGACGCTTTCATCTGAGCTTTTTTTCTGAAGTCCTGAATTTTTCATTTCAAGGTGCATCTCATTTTGACTTTCCAAAATTTATAATACTTTGACTTTTCTTCAGAGATTCATTCTCTTCATTATTTTTTTCATATTTCATTATTTTTATTTTATGTGTATGAGTGTGTTGCTTGTATGTATGTAAGTGCATCCATGTCCTGCAATGTCCATAGAAATCAGGTCCCCTGGAACTGGAGTTAACAGACGGTTGTTAGCTTCCATGCCGGAATCAAACCTGGGTCCTCTGCAAGAGCCACCAGTACTCTTAACCAGGGAATGATCTCTCCAGCCCCCTCTTCATTAAATTCTAATTTGTATCTTGAATACTTTTTACTTATTTCATTTAGTTGCTTCTGTTTTCCCTGTCCTCATTTCTGTCTTGTATTTGTATCCGCTTTCAGTTCTTTGAACATACTTAAAGCTGCTCTCTCAGAATCATTGCCTTCTGCATCAGGTTTGTTGCTGTTCCCAGGAAACATTACAATCAAGGTGCTAATTTCTGGAGAAGACATATTATTAATGTTATTAATGTTGTTTGTGTTTTTACCATGAGACCTAGGCATTTGAAATTGTGCTGGTGGTGTTTTTGATATGGATCTATAATCTTTCCCCTTTTTTTGTGAGTAGATATTTGGATCTTTGCTGTTGCCCCAACTTGTCAGGTTGTGGCCCAGCTGAGAGGTGCTTAATGCTTAGTCTTGGGGCTGCTCTTGTTAATACGCAAATGGGGTATAAGAAGTGGTGTCACTTCAAATAGAAATATGTTCAACATCTGAGTCTGTAGTTCCAGGACAGATTCCATGAGGTCCTGGAGTGGTGGGGTAGGCAGGGTAGCTAGATGAGCAGGTGTGTGGATAGGTCAGCATTGATTATTGATTGGAGAGAGGGGTGATTTTAATGCTGTGGTAACCAAGAAAAGGCAGAAATAGATCTCTTGACTAGGTCTGTCTGGGATGATGCACAGGTTTCACAAGCCCAATTATGCATGGGAGTGTGAGGAAGGCAGCAAGACCAGGCAATTTTCTTTACAACTGAACAAGTTGGGCTGGTGAGAAAGTGGTGCCACCTGAGAGAGCCGGATGATGAAAAGGGAATGCTGGGGTTTCTGAACTCAGCAGATTGGCAGGTGCAGCAGCATGTGTGACTGAACCAGGCCTGGGAAAAGGGAACTCTATGAAGGTTTTATGTAAGAAACAAGAGCAATTGTTTCCTTTTGAATCATAAGCCCTAAATAGTTTCTAGAGACACAAATTCCACGATGAAATTATTCCAGCACCATAGGTATACTATTAACTCAGAATTATAACACACGAATAATTTTAGGAAAAAAAGTAGAGAACTGTTGGCTGAGCATTTTCCCAACTGAAAAATGGCCAGGAACAAAAAGAATGAGTGCTTCTAGGTGGGGAGGAGAGAGATGTTTGAGGAACAATTCTTCCTTGACAGTGAACTCTTACCCAATTCCAAATCAACGATAGCATTACAGTGAAGATGCATTTCATCTTTGAAGGCATTGAGTATAAAATGGTATAAAATGGAACATATACCACATTGGTAGGACTGCTGTGAGCATCAAATAGATTATTAGTATGATCAAAGGAAATATTCCATTCAGAAAGTTTCCATAAGCACACAGTGTAATAACATTATTATGGTTATAATTACCCTTATTTTGTAAAGATAATAGCAGAAGCAATGATTGTGGGTAGGATCGTTTGGTTCAGTGGAGAAAGTACTTTAGCATCCTTAGGCAGAGAGAGTTGAATCTCTGCATCAGAGGAAGTTACCAGCCTCCCTCTGCTTCATCCTGAGCATTAGGTCACGAAGGTGTGTGGGCTGCCAAGGACCATTTAGAACTATGTATTTTAGTTTGTTATGTTCTCATTCTTGTCAATTGCTATTATATCTGAAGATTATTTGAATTTTTATTTGTAATTCTTACCAACCCCTTAGGCATAAATACTGTGGTTAGTAATACAGAGGGAAACATGCAGGATGACCTTAATTTTTAAGCAACTTAAATCCAGGCAGAAATTATTATAGAATTTATAAGGGGCTTTACAAATCAAGCACCAAAGGAACAAATACCCCAACGAATAATTAGCTAATTGTACTGAGTAGACAGTTCTCAAAAGGAGACAAAAGATCAATAACCACATGAAAAAATGTTCAACATCTTTATTCATCAGAAAGTGCAAATCAGCTGGAGCCTGGGTCAGCCTATCAGAGGTCACATCCCTGAAGAAAGCTGACACTCTCCTTCACCCAGAAGCCAGCAGTTTCCAACAGCTCCTCAACTATGGATGTGACTCCATGAGCCCCTCCCCACAATGTACTGGGATTTGGACTGGCTTGATCTTGTGCATGTAGTTAAGATGCTGTGGGTTCATATGTGCAATGGCCCTCCCATGTCTGGAAAATGCTGTTTCACATGCTTTAATCCATGTACATCTTGACAGCACAATATGAAATCAGTAGGTTTAAAAAAAGAGTACATGAAGTTGGGAAGGAATAGTGAGTGGTATGGGAAGAGTTGGAGGCGAGAGAGTAGATGTTGAATTTAATCAAAATCCATTGCATATTCATTTGTGAAACTCTCAATAAATTGGAAAACAAATATACAATAAATTGTCTTTTTTTTTTTTTATAAAATAGAGCTTACAAATCAAGACTACAATGAGAGACTGGAGAGAAGGCTTGGTGGTTAAGAACACTGGCTGCTCTTGCAGAATAACCAGGTTTGGTTCCCAGCACACACATGATGGCTAACAACCCCTTGTAACTCCAGTTCCAGGTGTTCTGACACCCTCTTCTGGCCTCTCTAGGCATTGCATGCATGAGTGAACTTACATGCAGGAAAAACATTAAGGTTATGTGTATATTATTTTTGTCTCATCCTTTACATATCATAACAAACATACACAGACCTTCATCACTTGCTTAGATTTTCTCATTTTTTCTATTTTGGAAAATATCTCCATTCCCAATTCCTTTTCACATCTTTTACATTCTCATTTTCTTTTTCTTAAAAATAATAATATGACATAATAGCATTAACAAATAAATTTTCCATCTGAGGTGAGACTTCTTTTCCTGGGGATGCTAAGCAATGCTTATTCCCTTTTAAGGTTCTAGTGTCAAGTCAATGTTTGATTAACGTTTACTGGGGAAACAATGAATTTATTGAGCTTACTGACAGAGATAACTGAGGGGTTTGCTGAGGTGTATGTATGACCTGAGGGTATGCACACTGGAAAGCCTTTACCCAGCATGGGTCATGCCTTCTCTTCCTGGCCTTCCCCAGATTGTACACTTTAGCCCTCCCCAAATCCAGGAGGCCATGTGTGATTAGGGCCAAACTACATACAGTTGGCTGGGAAGAGTGGCTGGATAATCTGGTGAGGGTCCAATAACCCTGTTCAGTCCTCCTCTAATGAATGAGCACAACCCTCACGAAGCCCAATTGTGATGATTCTTAGTGGTCAGGCTCAGCTGAAGCTGTGATGGATGGTGGTTATTTCATGCAGAAAGGACAGCTGTATAGCATCATCTTATTAAAAGGACCTGGAATTTAAAAGGATTTGGTGCTAGGAGCCACATATGAGGGAGAACATGTGTCATTTATTTTTCTGAGTCTGTGTTACTTCACTTAGTATAACCATTTCTAGATCCACCCATTTACCTGCAAATTTCATTACTCCATCTTTCTTTACTGCTGAATAGAACTCCATTGTGTAAATATACCACCTTTTTGTTAACCACTCATCAGTTGAGGGATACTTAGGTTGCTTCCATCTCTTAGCTATTGTAAAAAGAGCAGCAACAAACATAGTTGTACAAGTGTCTCTACGATAGGATGAGTCCTTTAGGTATATGCCAAGGAGTGGTATAACTGGGTCATATGGTAGGTACATTTTTAGTTTTTAAGAGTTCTCCACACTGTTTTCCATAGAGGTTTCACACATTTGCAATTGTACCAGCAGTGAATGAGCATTCCCTTCTCCACATCCTCACCAACATTTGGTATCATTTGTTCTCTTGATCCTAGCCAGTCAGATTGGGGTAAGGTGATACCTTAGGGTGATTTTAATTTGCATTTCCCTAATTACTAATGGTGTTGAACACCTTTTGAGATATTTCTTAGCCATCTTTATTTCTTCATTTGAGAACTCCATTTAGATCTTTAGCTCATCTTTTCATTGGGTCACTTGGTTTCTTGATTCTTTGTTTTTTGAGTTCTTTATATATTCTGAATGTTAAACCTCTGTCAGATGTGTTACTGGTGAAGATTTTTTCCCATTCTGTGGGTTTTCTCTTCATCTTTTTGATTGTTTCTATTGCTGTGCAGAAGCTTTTTAGTTTAATGAGGTCCCACTTGTTGATTGCTGACCTAAATTCCTGAGCAACTTTTGTCTGATTTAGAAAATCCTTTCCTACACCAATGTCCTGTAAGTTACTGCCAATATTTTCTTCTAATAGTTTCAGGGTTTCCAGTTTAACATTGAGGTCTTTGGTACATTTGGAGTTGACTTTTGGGCAAGGTGAAAGATAAAGGTCTAGTTTCATTCTTCCACAGGTGGAGATCCAATTTTACCAGCACCATTTGTTGAAGATGCTGTCTTTTCACCATTGTGTGTTCTTGGCACCTTTGTCAAATATCAGTTGGCTGAAATTGCATGTACTTGGATTTGGATCTTCAACGATGTTCCATTGATCTATGTGTCTATTTCTGCACTAGTACCATGCTGTTTTTATGACTATAGCTCTGTAGTATACTTTGAAATCTGTTATAATAATGCCCCCAGTGTTGCTCTTTGTGCTCAGGGTTGCTTTGGCTATCCAGGGTCTTTTGTGCTTCTATACCAATTTAAGGATGGATTTTCTAATTCTGTGAAGTATGTCTGGGGACTTTGATTGGGATTGCATTGAATCTATATATTGCTTTTGGTAGGATGCTCATTTTCACAATATTAATTCTTCTAATCCATGAGCATGGCAAGACATTCCATTTCTTGGTTTCTTCCTCAATCTCTTTCTTTAATAATTTCAAATTTTCATTGTAGAGATCTTTGGTGTCTTTGATAAGATTTATTCCAAGATACTTTTTTTTTTTGCAGCAATTGTGAATGGGAGCATTTCCCTGTGTTCTTTCTCCAATTGCTTGTTATTGGCATATAGAAAGGCTACTGATTTTTGTAGATTGATTTTATAACCTGACATTATACTGAAAGTGTTGATCAGTTCTAGTTTTCTGGTGAAACTTTTGGGGTCTCATAGGTATAGTATTACATCATCTGCAAAAAGTGGTAGTTTGACCTCTTCTTTTCCAATTAGTAATCCTTTAATTTCTTTCTCCTGTCTTATTGCTCTAGGAAGAATTTCAAATAGTAAGTTGAGAAGGAGTGGAGATAGTGGACATCCTTGTCTGGTTACTGATTTTAATGGGAATGCTTCCAGTTTTTCTCCATTTAGAATAATGTTGGCTGTGGGTTTGTTGTATATAGCAAACCCTGAACCTATCACTCTCGAGTCCAGCCTTGGAAGATAAAATTGAGGAAGAACCCAATAGAAAGATGCTTTTGGAAGACTTTGTCAAGAAATTTCAGTAGACTCTCATATGAACATTTGAAAATTGCCCTGTTCTGACTTTGTTCTAGTTTCCCGGCTAGAACTTGTAATGCTAATTACTCTTGCCTTTACTTCTCCTTCACATCTCCTAGTCACGATTCAAGGACTTTCTTTTCCCCCTAGAGATAAGAGTTATGCAATTTGAAGGGGTACCCCAATTGCCTCACTCTGTGTCCCCATTCAGCATGGAAGAAGCCAGAGGGGTCTACATCCTGATTCCCTATTGGCAATTTGGGTAACCTCTCCAGAAAACGGTGTGATAAGAATAGGAGGTAGGAATTGGTAGGCAGTTAGTATAAAAAGACCCCAAAGAAAAGTTTCTTGGCTAAAACTCACAATGTCCTTGAGCTTCTTAGCAACATACTCCATTCCAAAGGCCAAAAATGTCAAAAATATTTGGGAGCTTGTTTCTAATCCTTAAAAGATTTTAGGGTTACCTCTTCAGAGGGGGAAGTGTTGGAGGGGAGGGAGTGGGCATGGATTTGATCAAAACACCTTATATGCATGGAAATCCTCTATGAAGTTACCCGAAAAAAAGTGGGGGGGAGATATGGAAGGAGTTGGAGGGGAAGAAGTGGGCATGGATTTGACTAAAACACCTTATATGCATGTATGAAATTCTCAATAAATTATATATTTAATTTTTTTAAAAGGCAATAAAATAAATTAAAATAAAGTAAAAGTAAACACTACAAAACTTCAAACTGTCATTGTGCCCTGTTCAGAATGGCTATCATTGAGAAAAGAAATAGCAACAGATGTTGGTAAGGATACGGCACTGGGTAGGGATTTGACACAATCTCTATAGGAACGTAAATTAGTGCAGCCACTATGGAAATAAGTATGAAGTTTCAAGATACAAAAAATAAGACTACCATATAATCCTGCTATGCCATTCCTGAGTACACACTCAAAGAAGTAAAAGTCAACCAACAAGAGAGACACTTGTACACTCATGTTTATCCTGGAAATATTCACAATATACAAGTGATAGAATCTACCTGGACAGTGTTCAAGAGATAGATGATTAAGGAAAATGTGGTATACAGTCCAGGGTATGGTGGTGCACACCATTAATCCAAGCACTCAGGAGGCAGAAGCAGGTGGATCTCAGTGAGTAAGGACAGCCTTGTCTACATGATGAGTTCCAGGCCAGCTAGGGCCACTAAGAAACCCAGTCTCAAAATAAACAACAACAAAAAATTTAAATAGAAAATGAAGTTGCGATATTTAAGAGCACAGTCAGATTATCTTAAATGAAATAAGTCAGACCTAGAAAGATAAATATTACATATTTTCTCTTATGTTGGAAATTTAGATTAAAGAAAAAACACATGATAACAGAAGGGAGATTGTCTGGAAATAGCAGGGTGCCAGTGTGTGGAGGGGAGCAAGAGGGAGTATGGGGGTAATATAGTAAAGCAGAGTAGATTATACTGTTTTATTTTTTAAATAAAAACAAGATATAATGCAAGAGATCTAGAAATGGAATGTATACTGATAATTGTGTTTTTCTAAAATGTAATGATACTGCTGCATTCTTAAAAAATGTCCCAAAGTGACCACTCTGCAGAGCATCACATCATAGATATGTGAGTTTTTGTTGTTGACCATTTTGTTGTTAATCATGTTGTTAACCATCTTAAGATTTTGTGCTTCTACTCTCTCTCCCTCCCCTATATACACTGTAGATTGCATAGTAATATAAATGTAAAATAAATGGTTTGAATTTCACTGAGATCAAAAGGTCTTATTTACATAAACTTTCAGTGATATTTTCCTAGAACTGAGTTTTGTCAGTGGGAGTCAAAGATAAGGTCATATTTTGAAATATTTCTGAGATCTACTAAGCAGTTGTTTGAACCATGAAGCGTTTAAGTGGCCAGGAAAGCACTTTTTTGGCATTTCTTTAGAAACTGAATGAGCATGCCCTCTCAAGGCTGAGTTGAGGCAAAGATGTTTTGTGTGTTTAATTTACATTCTAGCTGAGAGCCAGGCCACCGTGGTTATTGGTAGCACACTCACAGGTAATAGATACGGAAATAGGCATCCCATAAATTCTTCCAGAAAGAGCCAAAATGTCCTGGGGAAATCCAAACACAATGCCATTATTACTCTTCTTGTGATAATATTTACAATTTATTTTGTGTGTCTATATTCAGACACAAAATACATCAAAGTTATTAATAAAGTTATCTTTGTAATGGGTGATGAGCAGCTTCTCCTCTACACAGGCTTCCATGAAGAGCTCATTCAGGCTCTTCAGGCTCTGCTTCCATCTTTATCTCAAATATTGAAGTTAAATTAAATGGCATATGAATAACAATACAGATTATTTTATATTCAAGAATACTCGGGACTCAGAATGATTTTTTTGGTGAATGTATTATTTATGGTGGTCACCCTTGCTGAAAACAGCAAAGCTTCATAAAGTACTATAAGGTAGGTGGTGGCATAAATTTCTAGTTTTTGTACTTTATATATGCCTGAAAGTAATATGGGCATGGCACCTTCCTTATTCAGATGCTCAGCTATTTATATTTGTGTTTCCCATTGAAACAGACACCCATGACAGAGGCTATTTATTCCCCTGGTAGAAGAGCTGCAATGTGAATGAGTGGTTTGTAATTTCTGTAATTCTCTCTCTCTCTCTTTTTTTTTTCCACTGTAACCTATGAAGGCCCTATTCCAAGATCTACCCCTAAGTCCTTTGACATTGGGAAATTGTTTTGTACTCTTCCTCGGTTTAGTTTCCTCCATCGGTGGAATGAGAATACCTAGCTTTACTTATCACAACAGGAAATGTATTTTATTAAAGGCTGATTAGTTTCTTGAAGTGCGAAATTCTAGTTTTGGTGGCATTTGCTTTACTGGGGCACTTGGCATCAAATCTTCTTTTTGAAATCTTCATAAGCGCCTATATCTATAAATGTGTTCTGCAAGGACAGTTGAAGAATAATCACTCTGCTGTAAAAGAAGAAACTGCCTTTGTTCTAAAAACAGCTGAACCTAAGAAGCAGGCTCCTTCCAAGTGACAGCAAATTTTTTAAGAATTTAAAATAAAATAAAACTACACTACTGTACATAGATGATGAGAATAAATATAATTACTATGAAGATGTTTTGGAACTATATAAACCTATATGGCCTCTGTGTTAAGTAATATTATGATTACATTTTTTAACATTTTAACTCAGGGAATTTATGCAATGAAAATGACTTGAATTTCTAGGGAGAGGTAGGCACAAGAGATGGTATAAAGAGCAGAGATAAAATTTTATATATTATCACATTTGTTTTCTACTTATGTTTCTCATTTAAGGATCTAGAAAGCTAATATTTGGTTTATAAGTGAGGAATTCAAGAGTGTTTTCTTTGACAATATGATACACTAGATTGAACCAATAAATGGATTGACTTCAATATAAAGTCTTTTCCCATCTTAAGCAGTTTGAAAGTGCTTTTTTTTTCACGGGCCCAAGGCTGTATTATCATGAAGCATCCATGTCTTCTCTCAGAGGCTAGGTGTGAGATGCAGAGGAGATGGGGGAAACATTAGATATCTAGTTATCTAACTTCTCCTGGCCACTGTGCTGACATTAAAACACATTCTTAGAATTCTGAAGTTAGATGAAAGAATGAAGGATGTGGCAGAATTCTTCACATCTCATTTAATAACTGTTGGCATGATCCATGAAGTACTTCAGATGCAAGGTGATCAGAAGAGAGCCCACTGCAGCAAAGCCTTTGGTTTGTATTAGACATGTCAGCAGGCAAGCGGGCACTCCCTCACCTGTGAGAAGACTTTACCCTCCCTGCACTGTCCTGGGACCATAGTGCCTCTTTCTGTTAGACAATACTTCCCTGGACTTTGGATAATGGGGTATAAAAAATGTAACATGTCATTTTATCACCTTGGTTTTACTCTCTGCCACAAAAGCAGTTGTGACCCAGACAGAGACTTAACCTTCAGAATGAATCCAATATTGTGGCTACATACAGTAGAGCCAGAGCCCAAAGTGTTACAGCAGCCTCAGCCAGATGACAGCTTGCAAGTAGCCCATCCATTGAACTATGGGTATATTTGTTAAAGTTGCAAAAGTGTTCCTTTCCAAAAATAACTGCTAATCCTCATGGTCTACTACAGAAAACTGACTAATATATGTGATAAAGGTTTAGCTGAACACTACAAGGAAGGGAGACTTTCTTAGTTACTCTATTACTGTGACAAAACACTCTAACCAAAACCAACTTTAGGGAGGATAGGGTTTATCTGGCTTATATCTCCTGGGTCACAGTTCATCACTGAGGATACCCAAGGTAGGAACTCAGGGTAGAAACATGGAGGCAGGAGCTGAAACACAGGCCATGGAGGAATACTGCTTACTGACTTGCTCCCTTGGCCTGTACTCAGCCTACTTTCTTATACAACACACCACTGCCCAGTGGTGGCACAGCCCACAATGGACTGGGCCCTCCCACATCATTCAACAATGAAGAAAATCCCTCACAGACATGGTGACAGGCCAATCCAATGAAAAAAGGTCCCTATTTGAGGTTCCCTCTTCCCAGGTGTGTCAAGTTGACAACTAAAGCTATCCAACACAGTTGACTCCTTGTCAACTTGACACATAAACACATCATTATTATACCACTGCTTTTCCATTTCTTAGCTTCAAGATATGCTATTAATATTAATATCACAACATAAGACAGTACAGCTTTAAAAGTCCCATAGTCCTCAAAAAACTTCAAATACTTTATAAGTTAAATCTCCCTCTTATAACTTGATTGTGGGCTTCTGTGAAATCCAAAACAAGTACTATCTCATTTCAAAAGGGAGGATTTGGGCACACTTAAGTAAAACCAAAGCCCAGCAAAGTAGCTCAAGCCTGGATGTCTAGGATTCATTCACTATCTTCTGGGCTCCAAAGGGATTGGGCAGCTTTATGTTGTTAGGGTCCATGACTCGGTGGGTCTCTTCAGGAGAACAAATGCACGAGTAGGGAGATGCAAAAATCAAGCAGAGTTTTATTAGGCCAGCTAGCTGGGGCTGACTGTCCCTCCAAGACACGCAGGTCTGGTTGGAGTGATCGACCCCGAGGCAACTTCAGGTAAAGAATATATAGGCCCCCACAACTGTTACACAAAAGCCCATGCTTATACAACCAATAGTTTCAAAGCAAGCATTTCACAAACCAATAACTTCAAAACAAGAAAAAATGTTACAACTCCCTTCAGGTGTCTCAATCGGGGAGGGATGGGTGGTATGTGCCTGGCGTGACCCTTCCCTGTTATCTTGTGTAAGCAGACATGCCTACGTGACACGACACAGACCAGACAGGT
The DNA here is from genome assembly GCF_000622305.1 of Nannospalax galili. Lineage (NCBI taxonomy): Eukaryota > Metazoa > Chordata > Mammalia > Rodentia > Spalacidae > Nannospalax > Nannospalax galili. Next base: position 1,522,457 of record NW_008338108.1, read on the forward strand.
CAGGCTCCGGGGGCTGCAGCACTTGCCCCTATCTCCGGATGCCTGTGTCTCCAGCTGAGTTAATTAGTTACAAGCAGTAAATTCAACCAAGCAGTAAATTCCTCTTTCCCTAACAATGTCTCTGGCTCTGCCATCCACAGCACATACAATTTGTCTCATAGGCTCAAGCCAGCTCTACTCCATACCTGTTGCTGCTCTTGGTGGCTGTGCTATGGTCCTAGCATTTCCAATATGCCAGGGTCTCCACTGAAACAGAGGCTGCACCTTCACCAATAGGCTTTCCAGTCTCAGGGTTCAAAGTCTTGATTCTGTCTATGACCCCTTCCCATCTTCAGTTGAACACCAGAACCATGCAGGAGACTCTTACCTATTACCAAGTCCTGCTTCCAGCCTGACATAGAGTCTTGAGTCCCCTCTGGACCATGGCTTCTGTTGCAGACCCTGAGGAAATACATGCCAGAAGATTTAATCTTGATGATGCCAGTTTCTTGTTACTCACAACTGATTTTCCACCCAACCTAGCCAGTATTAATTGTCCCAGTAAAAGCAAAGGTTTCACTTCAATGATGCTCATCTCTTCTTATTCACAGCTGATGCTTCAGGCCCAGCAGAGCAGAAACCACAGATTCTCAATTCAAACTATCATACAACCAGCCCTGATAATCATTACTTCCCTTTGAAGCTTCACAAGCCAGGCCTCCATCATCCATACCTCTTTCAAAAGAACTGTTTCAAGCTCCACATCAACAGCTCACTAAACTCTAGGCATTCAATGGCTTTTCCAGTCCAAAGTTCCAAAGGCTTCCACATTCCTCCCTAAAACAACTGGGTCAGGTCTGTCACAGCAATAGCTCACTAACTGGTACTAATTTCTTTCTTAGTTAGCTTCTCCGTTGCTGTGACAAAATACTCTTACCAAAACCAACTTGGGGAGGGAAGGGTTTATTTGGCTCACATCTCCCAGGTCATACTTCATCACTAAAGAAGCCCAAAGTAGGGACTTAGGGAAGGAACCTGGACGCAGGTGCTGAAGCACAAGGCATGGAGGAACTCTGCTTAGTGGCTTGCTCCCACGGTCCATGCTTGGCTTGCTTTCTTAATACATCATACACAGACACACTGCCTACAGTGGGATGGGCCTTCTGGGCCCTCCCACATCACTCAACAATCAAGAAAATGCTTCACAGAAATGGCCACAGGCCAATCCAATTGAAGTTCCCTCTTCCCAGGTGTGTCAAGTTGACAATTAAGATATCCAGCCAAGAGAATATGCTTGGAAACTGGAAAAGTGCCATATACAGTGGCAAAATTTTTAGTATCATTTTCCTAGGTGATTTGAAAGGCAGTTGATGTACTCTAAGGTGCTGTGGCTTTAGGCAAAAAAGGGTTGCAAATTTTGCCACTATATAAATTCTGATGCAATACTAGAAGCCAGTTAAAGGGAAAGAATACATGGAGGTAAAGGAAAAGAATCAATTTGAAAGAGGATAGTAGGGAACAGGTGTTACCTGAGGGAGGTGGAAAAAGTGGGAGTAATTGGCAGGGAGGAGAGGAGGGAGGGACATGCAAGGGACCATGGTGTGGGGGAGCGAGGGAAGTCAGGAGAGGAAAGACGAGAGTAGTTGGGAGGTGTTGGGTAGAGGGTGGGGATAATAGGGACACTGTGATTAGGGAGGGAGGGATGAAGGAGGCCAGATGGGAGAAAAAAGAGTGGAGATGAGTGAATCTCGGGGGACTAGGAAACCTAGATGAAAAATGATGCCTAAAAAACCCTATGAGAAATGCATATAGAGTGTCTGAACATTAATGCATATGTACACTGGGAGCTGCTTGGCAGGGAATGCAGTATCAGATAGAAGAGACCTCCCTTAGAGTGACAAGCATTCCATACAGCATTCATCAAAGAAGCTTCTTTTTGCAACAGATGGAGGCTACTGCAGAGTTGTACATCTGGTCAGGCACAGAGAACATACACCTGGGAGATGACCAGTACTGTATGACACTTCTGTAGTTGAAGCTCAACAACTAAGGCTCATGGAACATAGAATAAGGGGTAAAGAGACAGCTAATGTATCCCTCAACTCTCACAAGTGTGGCTTCCTTGTAAATCAGAGTGTGATGCACAGAGAAGGCCAAAACTGGCCAAGTTTTGAAGAATAAGAGACTCTAGAGTATCAGATGGTATGGGCGCGCAGGGATCTCCGAGCGCCAGCTGCTGGGCGAGGCACCGGTCTCCTGCTCGCACCTGGGGGTGTGGCGGGTCCCGCACTGCATCGCTGAGGGTCTCTGCTACCGGGGCTGGCCTGGTTGGGTTCCGTCCCAATTTCCACCGTGCACTCTCTCTCTAAGTTTGGGACCCGTCAGCTGCCGGGTCATGAGGGGAGGTGCAGGAGGGGAGGTGCAGGACAGCAAAAGCTGGATTTCGGTGAGTCGCGGCTTATGAAGAGACAGCTCTCTCTGGGAAGGCTGGATCATAGGCAGTAAGACACAGAACTCAGCTCAGTCAGTGGTACAGCCCCTTTATTCAGTGACTTAGCTCGGCTCCAAGTCTCGGTGATCCAGCTCCGATTATTGAGGGGAAATCAGGATATTTTATACTATGGGGGTGGTAGTAAAAACCTTAGCTGATAGGTACTTTGTGGGATGCTCCATTTACATGTGGAGGTGGGGTCCTGCCAGGCTGCCAGACTGCCTGAAAATCACACAGGAAAGCCTGGCAGTTTCAGAGCCAGAGGCCATGTTTATGGTAGGGCATCTGTGGCGGTGGTCACTTCACAGATGAGTCAGGAAGATGCTGGGAAGGCACCCTGCTGATAAAAGGAGTCTCTGCATTTGAATCCGAGCCCGTGGGCTTTCCGGACATGGAGAAACTGCTACTTTACACAGCAGGAGTCCCCAACAAGATGGAACTCTTGTATGGAAGCTCTTCCCCCCATGGCTCAGGCACCATTTGGAAAACAAGGTGGAAAGACTGTAAGAGGCAGGGCTGGTTTATGAACACAGGGAGGTGGATGCTTCCAGACTACTGGAGACTTGCTCATGTGAGCCTGTGGCAGTGGTGGCATCAAGCATGGGACCCATGTCAGCTTGATTAAACAAGGACCCAAAGGGGAGGTAAGAAATAACTGGTGGGCCAGCACCAGATTGAGAACTATTTGAGACTGATTGCTGCTGGCTAAGGGAGAATATGACTTACATATGGCCACTGGATGGGCTGACTAGAGTCCAGTGGGTGCATTTACTCTGAAAGACATTTGGGTACAATCACCTGAATGAATAGGACTTAGCATATATGGCAGAGTGCATAGCGTTCTGTGGGGTATAAGGGGAGGCATGGATGGAGGACAGGGTGTCTGTATTTGAGGGGGAAATGTATGAAATTTAAGAAGCTCAATAAAAATAAAAGGATGACCTCTGAAGGTAATGTTGGGGTTTTAGTTGTAGTCCAGTGGTAAAGTGTTTGCCTAGCATATATGAGTCTCTATGTTGGGTGCCCAGCACCACAAGAATAAGTAAATAAATATATAATTGAATCCTATTTCTACCTAAGAAGGCTTAAGCAGATGTTCAGGATCATGACTGGAATCCTTTGTCTCTTTTGTTGCCTGGTCCTCACTTGTTGAAGAAATGATGAATAAATGAATGTTTTATATCTTTAAAAAAAGGTTTCAAAACAGTATGTTCCTGGCATGGATTTGTTGTTCTTGGCTGCATCTGAGAAGGCTTTATAAGAACTCTGAGATGTGAAGAGAACTTGGGAATTAGAAATTAAGGATGCAAGGAAATAGTGCTATTGGCAATTCTGGAACTTGTGAAGTTTAGAATCTGGAATGTTCTCTGCTCCAGTCAGTCAAAGATAAAATAAAGAAGTCTTTTGAACTGCAGGCATGGGATCAGTATCAAATATAGTTATGTCATGCTCTAGGTTAATATTTCTGAGCAAGTTAAGATGATTGTTCAGGTTATAAAGTATCTCAGGGAAAAATAGAATGGTAACATTCCACATAAATCAGGTAGGCTCCAAGTACATGAAATTAAGTCAGGAGAGAGCTATGTTTAAAATAAATAGCAGAGGTAAGTTAGTGCATATGAATCTGATTATTATAAAATTTAAAAAAGGACTGGGCTTGTAGTTCATTGCTAGAGCATTTTCCTAGCCCGCGATGTTCCTTTGCTCTCCTTTCTTGGGCTGTATTTGAGAAGAATGATGGACCTCTAAAAGTGATTACTACTCATTCCAATCTTTTTTTATTTTTTGGTACTCTGTATTAAGATTATATTGTCTTAATTCTTCAGTCTTTATAACAAGTAAGACAATGTGGTGGTTTGAGTGAGAAATGCCCCCCCCACAGGCTCAAGTATATGAATACTTTGCCTCAGTTGGTGACTCTGTTTGGGAGAGGTCATGGAATAGTAGGAGGCACCTTGCTGGAGGAAGTGTGTCACTGGGTGTGGGCTTTGAGAGTTTATAGCCTTGCCCCCCTTCTAGTTCACTTTCTAGGCTTTGTGTTTACAGTTCAAGATGTGAACTCTCAGCTTTCAGCTTCTGTCACCATGCCAGTCACTTGTAAACATGCCTCCACGTTATAATGCACACTTATCCCACTGGACCAATAATCTAAAAGAAATCCTTCTATAAGTTGCCTTGATAATTATATATTATCAAAACAACAGAAAAGTAACTGATACAGAAGATACTGGAATGTTTCATTCAACTGACCTATAGCTTTCTTGGAACATGAATGGAAAAGAAATGATGGACTGTTGGAATTCTGAAATTTTGTCCAACATTCACTAAGGTTTCCTTTATTTGTCCTTTGGAGTCACAAACTTCACATAAGTAATTTCTATCATTACCTCCATTTTTGAATGTGAAACTTACTCTAAAGTGGATACATGATCTTGGTTGCTTCAGGGATATAAGTAACACAAAATATTTTTAAAAGTTGTGTGAAGATAATCAAGGAAACTAGCCAGTGAAAAGAGCAGATTACTACAAAATATATTTTTCTAAATGTGGACTTCTATAAAGACAAGATTTCGGGATGCTTTGTAGTCTTTAATAATATAGTTTTCTACAGTGTAAAAATTTTCTATATTTGGTGACTCATTCCAATTATATAATCTTTTCTCAGTTCAATGCATCTTGTGTTAATAAGAGCATAAATTATTTGTGCACAGTTATATGAATTCACAGTTGTACTTTGTGTACCAGGAATATAAAAAGTGCTATATAAATATTTGTGGAATTGAAGTGGATCTTTGATAAAACTTTAAACATTATATAACTTACTAACATTATTCTTTTTTAAAAAAAGTTATTGGCTAGAAGAGAGATAGTCAAGCTGCCACACTGGAGTCAGTGCAAAACAGCTACGATTTTTTTTTACTCTTTTTTTCTTTATTCATTAATTTATCAAGATAGTACATGCCAGAACACAAGTAGTATATTCCACTTCAAGGTAAAATGGACCTACCTAAGCCCTAGAACTTGTTCCATAGCCTGTGCTACTGTTAATTATTTGGCCTGTCATATGGGTATATTGAGTACAGATTTCTAACAACACACCTAAGAGGTAATAAATTGGTCAAAGCCACTGCATAATCATGTTTTGTTTAGCATGCTTGTTTATTTTATTATTAATACTGATATAATTATTTTATTACTATTGACACTTGAATATGATTGGGAAACATGCATTCTCCAGCTTCTCACAGTCTTCCAAGGAAGGTGTTTTACATGCTACCAGAAGGAAAAATAATCATCACCCTAACCCAGCTATGAATCCTGTGAACTACAATAGCAACTGGCTTAGCAAGATATGCCTTCTGGTGCAGTAGTGGCACAAATATGGGAATAACCACTCTTTTTTTTAACTTTTAGAAAAACTTTATTGAAAACTTAAAACATACATATAAGGTGTTTTGCTCAAATCCATGCCCACTCCCTCCCTTCCAACACCTCCCATATCTCCCCATCACTTTTTCCTTTTTCTTTTCTTCTTCTTTCATTTATTTATTTTTATGGGGCTTTTGGGTACTCTAACATTCCTGTCTGAAGAGGTAACCCTAAAATCTTTTAAGGATTAGATACAAGCTCCCGAATACTTTTTGACATTTTTGGTCTTTGGAACAGAATATGTTGCTAACAGTCCCAAGGACATCTTGACTTTCTTTGGAGTCTTTTTACCCTAACTGCCTAGCCAATTCCTATTCTTATCATGCTATCCTCTGAAGGGGTTACCCATATTGCCAGTAGGGAACAGGGACACAGACCGCTCTGGCTTCTTTCATGCTGAACAGGGATGCAGGGTGAGGCAATTGGAGTACCCCTTCAGTGGGTCTACCTAAAAGACTCCCCAGTTGCATAACTCTTGTCTCTAAGGGGAAAAGAAAGTCCTTGGATCATGAATAAGAGATGTGAAGGAGAAGTAAAGGCAAGAGTAATTAGCATTACAAGTTCTAGACGGGGAACTACTAGATAGGGAAAAAGTCAGAACCCGGGTAATTTTTAAATGTTTAGAGTCCATTGGAATTTCTTGACAAGGGCTCCAAAAGCATCCCTCTATTGGGTTCTTCCTCCTTTTTCTTTTGTCTTCCTAGGTTAGACTTTAGAGTGATGGATTCAGGATTTGCTTTCAGGTATTTTGATAGCTGTTGGAGTAGTTAGAATCAGTGCCAGTTCCCTCTCAAAGGCCTCTAAATAGGGGGAGAAAAAAAATGTATCCATCATTTTAGAACAATAGCTGGTTGTCTCCCTTAGCTAAAGGTGGGCGCTACAGTATTAGAGACCAAGATTTGAATTCTTACATCTGGGCAGTACTTTCTGGTTAGGAAAAAAATCATCAATGAGAAATAATTGTCTAAATATTTATATAGACTTAAGTCTGGGAAGTGTAATCCCTTGAACTCTTAAAAAATATACTGATTACTCTTTGGTTATACTTTCCTTTTGGGTGTTTAAGACAATACAGTTGTCCCAAATAAATTAATTTATTTTTACACTTAAGGTCTTTTGAGAATCTGTTCCTTGGGGGTCACATGGGCTTGAGAGGAGCTTCTACTTCCTTTCTTTTACTAGTTCCATCTATGTGAAGATAAATCAAAGGTCCTGCTCGACCATGTCTGGCTTCACTTGGAAGCATGAATGAGATATTTCCTCTGAGTTGACCTTCCTCTTTGTAGACTGGAAACTGGCTCAAGTCCACCTCATGGGGTCTCCATGTCCTCTCTGAACAAGAGGACAGGTGACTCACCACATTTACAGGGCATTTTGAGAGGTGTTCCATAATCCCCTGGAACTTGGTCAACCTTGGAAGGCAAGGGGCACCCAGTGAAGCTGTACTCCAATTGCCTCACCCTGCATCCCTGTTCAGCATGGAAGAAGCCAGAGCAGTCTGCATCCCTATTCCCTTTTGGCAATTTGGGTAACCCCTTCAGATGATGGTGTGGTAAGAATAGGAGGTAGGAATTGGATAGGCATTTAGGGTAAATAGACCCCAAAGAAATATAGCCAGTTTCTTGGCTAAAAGTCAAAATGTCCTTGGGCCTATTAGCAATATACTCTGTTCCAAGGCCAAAAATGTCAAAAGTATTTGGGAGCTTGTATCTAATCCTTAAAAGATTTTAGGGTTGACTCTTCAGAGGGGGGAATGTTGGAGGGGAGGGAGTGGGCATGGATTTGACCAAAACACCTTATATGCATGTATGAAATTCTTAATAAAGTTTTTGTAAAAATTTAAAAAATGCTAATACAATTAATGAAATAACATGTAATCAATATGTATATATTCAGGCACAATAATGAATCCAACACTTCTGAAAAAAACAACAACTGTCCTTTAAGTCTCTCTGACCTCATTAGTGTGGGCCTTAATGCATGGCTGTTAAATATCCAATAAGGTTAGTTCCACCAGTCTGATACTTTTAATGATCATGTGCCATGTAGATAAGGCTTGGGTAAAGACCCAAATATTCTGAGATAAACATTGACTAAATTTATATTTTGTTCCTTAAACTAATTGACTAAACTATGACCATACACATTTTAAGATTATGTATATATTATTTTTGTCTCATCCTTTATATATAACAATCCTAAACAGACCTTCATCATTTGCTTAGGCTTTCTCATTTTTTCTATTTTGGAAAGTATCTTCATTCCCACATCCTTTTAACATCTTTTGCATTCTCATTTTCTTTTTAAAAAATAATTATGAGACATAATAGCACTAACAAATTTTCCATCAGTTGTGAAACTTCTTTTCCTGAGGATGCTAAGCAATGCTTATTTACTTTTAAGGTTCTAGTGTCAAGCCAATGTTTCATTAAAGTTTTACTGGGGAACTAATGAATTTATTGAGCTTACTTACTGAGATAACTCAGGGGTTGCTGAGGTGTATGTATGACCTGAGGATATGCACACTGGATAGCCTTTATCCACAGGTTGTATTCTTTAGCTGCAGATCATATCCTTTAGCCCTCCCCAAATCCAGGAGGCCATGTGTAGAGTCAAATTACATATAGTTGGCTGGGAAGAGTGACTGGATACTCTAGTAATTGTCCAGTGATACTGCTTTGCCCTCCTTTAATGAGTGAGCACAACCATCAACAAGCCCAGTTGTGACAATGTTTAGCAATCAGGCTCAGCTGAAGTGATGATGGTAGTTATTTCATGCAGAAGGGACTGCTGTATAGCATCATCTTATTAAAAGGACCTGGAATTTTAAAAGGATTTGGTGCTAGGACCCACATATGAGGGAGAACATACGTCATTTGTTTTTCTGAGTCTGTGTTACTTCACTTAGTGTAATGGTTTGTACCTAAAATTTCATTATTTCATCTTTCTTTACTGTTGAAAGGCACTCCATTGTGTAAATATACCACATTTTTGTTAACCACTTGTCAGTTGAGGGGCACTTAGCTTGCTTCCATCTTTTAGCTATTGTGAAAAGAGCAGCAACAAACATGGTTGTACAAGTGTCTCTACAATAGGATGAGTCCTTTGGGTCTATGCCAAGGAGTGGTATAACTGGGTCATATGGTAGGTTCATTTTTAGTTTTTTAAGAGTTCTCCACACTGTTTTCCATAGACGTTGCACGAGCTAGAAATCCCACCAGCAGTGAATGAGCATTCCCCTTTCTCCACATCCTTGTCAGCATTTGGTATCATTTGTTCTCTTGATCCTAGCCAGTCTGATTGGGGTAAGGTGATACCTTAGAGTGTTTTTAATTTGCATTTCCTTAATTACTAACGACGTTGAACACTTTTTGAGATGTTTCTTAAAGTTTTAAGCTAGGAATGCTTAAAAAAAAGCAAGGGGCTGGAGAGATAGCTCAGTGGTTAAGAACACTGTACTTGCATAAGACCTGGATTCGAATCCCAGTGTCCATAACTCCAGTTCCAGGGGATTTTCCAGCCTCTTCTGACCTCCACAGAGATTGCACGACACTGGCACACTTACCTACATGCAGGCATAATACTCATACACATAAAATAAAAATAATAAATAAAACATAAAAAAATAAAAAATAAAAAAGCAAGAAAATAATACTAAAGTAGCCCTATTATGCCTCCAAAGCCTAAGGTATTTTGTATCCGGCAAATTAAATCAACTACTGATTTAAATTCAAAGATTATTTCCCAGATTTAATCCCAGGCATATGGAACATATGCAGCAACATATTCAATAATATGTGCAATAATGTTTCAGACTAAGAAACATACAAATAAAGAAAATGCACACAGTATTTCCTAGAATTTTCTGGGAGGCCTATTTTTCATTCTTAAAATGGGTTAAGTGCAGTATGTTTTTCTTTCATAGACTTTGGGTATCGTCAAGTGGGGACATAATTTCTGAATCTCTTTGTAGTCAGCTTAAAATAATGAGGGGTGACCTGTTGGTTAAGGATAGGACACATGGGCTGGAGAGATGGCTCAGTGGTTAAGAGTGCTGGCTGCTCTTGCAGAGGACCCAGCTTCCAATCTCAGCACTCACATGACAGCTAGCATTCATCTGTAACTCCTGTTCTGGGGGATCGGATACCCTCTTCTGACCTCTGCAAGCATTGCACAGCACAGGTGCACTTACATACATGCAGGCAATACACCCATACACATAAAATAAAAATAATAAACAAAGTATTTTTTTAAAGATAGTACACAGGATTGTAGAGCGAAAATGGAAAATTTCTATTTCCTATCATTGTGTCTTTATTGATGTCATGCAACCTCAAAACGACTAAATCTAGAAGTATCATAATTATGTATTTTGCTGTAAATGATAATACTGAAATTTTTCTCCTAGTGTTTAAGTCATTTGAACAGGATTTTGTGTCTTTTGACTAAAAATAATCCTAAATTACACTGTAACTGGAATTTGGTTGCAAAGTCAAATACACAGCCTGATATACTTTGAGTATATTTGAGTATATTTTCTAATTGGGTTTTGTAAATTGCTTTAAAAATGAGTACCTTAAGTATTTTCCCTAGACATCAAGGATGCCTTGGCATAATTTATTTAATTCTTGTCATGTTATAATAGTAAGCAAGTGGAAAATAGTTCTAGATCTGAACCATATTCTCCCCAACTTAAAATAATCATATGATATAAAGATATTCAGACGAGGCCATTCTGTCCACATGTGTAGGTATAGAGACACACGGCCATTCAAAAACTATAAACATGACTTAAGGCTCCAAAAGATAAATGTTTCATGTTCTCCCTGATCTCATAAAGCAGATCTTAGCTTTAAATCACTTGTGTGTTGACCTTGGAGTATAAGTAGAAGACAGGCAACTAGAAAAGGGTGTTGGGTGGGGTATGTTATGTGAGAGGAACAGCACTGAAGTGGAGGGTTGGGCTACTGGAGTAGAACGGCTTAAGCAGGAAGGTGAGTGGAAGTATGGAGGAAATTGGGGGAGGCTATCCTGAAGAAGGATGTGTAAAAAGCCATATGAAAGTCTACTATCTGACAACCCAATAAAAAAAATATAATTGGAGCTACTCTGATGCTAGTTAGAACCAGCCCACCCTGTCCCCACCAGCTTTGCTTGGGCCTAGGGCCTCTTCCCAGGAGAGCATCTGTCCAGTTTGGTGAGTAAACTAGCTCCCACTCACTGGGTCACCACTCCCCTGCTTTGGGACCAACCCCATTCATGTTGGGAAATACTGGGGTTAAAGGATGAAGTGGAAAGGAGACAAGAGGTTGGGGAAGAGGGCAAAGAAAGTAGTGTGTGGGCTAACAAAAGCTCAGTTTGCATGAAAATGCCTTATGTAAACCCATTAGTATGTTAATTTCAAGATATAACTTAAAGAAAAAGAGTTTGAGAGAATTAAGGCAATATACAAGCCCACAGACAATGTTATGCTAAATGGAGACATGCTCACAGCCTTTCCACTAAAATCATGAACAAGACAAGGATGTCCAATTCTTCCATTCCTGTTCAAACACAGTACTTGATTTATTACCTAGAAGAGTGTATTAATTACTTTTCTGTTGCTGTGATAAAACACCGTGACCAAAGGAACTTAGAGAAGGTGAGTTTATTTGGCTTATAGTTTCAGATGGGTAAAAGTTCATTATGGTGAGTGTAGGTGTGGCAGCAGATGTGGCAGGAACAGAAATCTGAGAGCTCACATCTTCAAACAGGCACAGGATGCAGACAGATACTGGAAATTCAAGGCTCATGAACTCTCAAAGTCAGCCCCCAGTGAAATGCTTACTCTGTATGGCCACACCTCCTAAGGGTCCTATGACCCTCCCCAAACAGCACCACAAATTGGGAACTATGTGTTCAAATACTTCGATCCCATTGGGGACACTCTCATTCAAATCACCACATTCCACATTCTAACATCCAAAATCTCTTCAGATACTCAAGACCCTCTCTAAACTGTAAACCCCTGAAAAAAGACAAATTCTACACTTCCAACATACAATGGCACAGAATACACGTTCCCATTTCAAAAGGGAGGAATAGGGACATAGTGTAGAAATACTGGACCAAATCAAGACCAAAAACTAGCAGGGAAAACATAAAATCCAGTAGCTCAATGTGCAATATCTGGAGCTTCTAAAGGACTTAGATGGTTCAGTCCCTCTAGCTTTGCTGCATATAACATACCTCTCTCTCTCTCTCTCTCTCTCTCTCTCTCTCTCTCTCTCTCTGCCTCTATACAGCTCTGCTCAACAGATGTCTGATGACTTTGGCATCTTTAACATCTTAGGGTCTCTACTGCCATAAAGGCTTCACCTTCACAGCTTCATGTTATGATTTCTCAGAGCATCTTGGCCTGTCAGGGCCCTTTACAATGGGACTCCCCTGCTGCAGGCTGCCTGGACTCTGTGGCTCTCTGAAACCACAGAGGAAAAATTTATGACCCCCTCACTCTTGCATCTTTCATGCCTCTAAAACCAGCACATGTGAGGAACACTGCCAAATTCTATCCCCAGCTTGAGGTGGATCTGGACCACTTCATCCAAATTAGCTTTTATCTCTGCAGTTCTCTAGGATTAAAAAAAACAGCACTGACTGTTCTTTCAGAAGACCCAGGTTCGAATCCCAGCACCCACATGGCAGCTAACAACTGTCTGTAACTCCAGTTCCAGGGGATCCAATAACCTCTTCTGTGTTCCATGGGCATTGCACGACACATGTGCACTTACCTACATGCAGGCAATACACGCATACACATAAAATAAAAATAAATAAAATATAAAAAAAACTCTTAGACCCTTTCATTTCACAAGTTAACATAGCTGGATGGGGTCTTCCCGTGAGGATACTCCTTCCATTCTTCCAGTATAAATCTGAAGGCCTCTCCTTAATGGTATTAATCTCTTTATCAAAGAGAGGCTGTCCTTCAGCACAGGTCCTGACTCCAACATTAAGCTTCTGTAACTGAACTTCATTCTGGGATTTGTCCCCCTTTGGACCCTACGACAAAGGGAGGCTTGTTTTCCTCAAACTAGAGCCTGAGAAACCAGTGAGTTTATTAGACGTTGTAGCTAAAATTCCTTCTGATAAGTATAAATAACATCCCTCCTCTTCCCCATCTTGGTCTCTATGACAAATGGAGGCTTGTTTTAGATATATAGCTAATAAATACCTTTCCCATTCTGTAGGCTGCCTCTTCTCTCAAATGATGGTGTCCTTTTCTGCGAAAAAGCTTTTTAGTTTCACGTGGTCTCATTTATGAATGAATGGTTTTAATGCCTGTGCTATCAGAGTTCTGTTTAGAAAGTCCTTTCCTGTGCCTATAAGTTCCAGTGTATTATTTACTTTCTCCTCTATCATATTCAGGATATCAGACCTTGTGTTGAGGTCCTTAATTCATTTTGGGTCTTGTGCAGGGTTAGAGACAAGGATCTGGTTTCATTTTTCTACATCTAGTTATCCAGTTTGACCCCAAACCATTTGCTGAACTTTTTGTCTTTTCTTCACTGTGTAGTCTTTGTCAAAAATCAGTTGACAGCATGTGGACATAAATCTGGGTCCTCAATTATATTCCATTGATCAGTGTTTATTTTTTTTAACACCATTACCATGCTGTTTTTATTAATATACCTCTGTAGTATACTTTGAAATTGGGAATGGCCATACTCTCAAATTGTTCTTTTATTGTTTAGGATTGTTTTGACTCTCCTAGCTTTTTTGTTTGTCTTGTCTTTCCATATGAAAGTTAAGATTGTTTTTCAGTTTCTGTGAAGCCTTATGTTGGAATTTTTATGGAGACTGCATTTAATCAGTAGAATGCTTTTGGTGGGATGGCTATTTTTACAATATTATTCCTACCAATCTATGAGCATGGGGCTTCCCTTTCCATCAACTAATGAATAGATAATGAAGATGTGGTACCTTTAAACAATGGAATATTATTCGGCTGTTAAGAAAAATGAAATTATGGGCCTGGTGAGATGGCTCAGCTCTTAAGAGTATTTATTGACTACTCTTCTGGAAGACCCAAGTTCCATTCCCAGCACCTACACGAAGGCTAATAACCATCTTTAGCTCCAGTTCCAGAGGAAGCTGATGCCCTCTTCTGACCTCTGTGGGCATTGAATGACACAGGTGCACTTCCATACACACAGGCAATGCACTCATACACTAAATTAATTAATTAATTAATTAATTAATAACAAAACATGGAATGTTTTTGAAAAATGAAATTATGAAACTCTCTGATAAATGGATGAAGCTTGAAACTATCATCCTGCATGTGATAACTCAGAACCAGAAACACAAATGTCACATGCTTTCTCTTATATGTGGATGCTAGCTTTGAATCTTTAGATATGTGCTTCATTTGGAAAACCCATATATGTCTGGAAATCTGAAAAGGGAGCCATAGTTGGGGTCTTAATGAGAAGGGTGATAGAATGCAGTGATATAAAAGGGGAAAGGGAGATGATGGAACAGGAAAGATTAAATGAGTTGGGGGATTGGAGAGTAGGGTAGAGGAGGGAATATGAGGAGATAACTACCAATAAAGAACTTTTGACAATATATAATGGAAACCTACTATAGAAGCTCTCTAAAATCTATCAACGTATTAAAATAGTTTAAATGGAGCTACCCTATAATGGGGGAGGGGATTGTCCCAACTAGATACTTCATCCTAGCATATAAAAACACTAGTAAAAGGAATGGGTTAGCTCTCTGTGAGTTACTGGCCAGTAAACTCACTGGCCATAAACCTCCAAATATTACATGCTATTTGCAATGCTTTTGGAAAGAAAAGTAATCATAAATGTTACCAAACTGTGAGTGCTTTGAACTATAATAATGACTGACCTGGTAAGATATGCCCTCTTGTGTAATACTGGCACAAATGTCACAGGAGTAGCCAGCTACCCTCTGAATGGATTTAAGGTTCACTCCACAAGGTGGAACCTATACCTAGCACTGGTATTCAGATGAAGAACCTGTGGCTAGACAGGTTAAAGGCCCAAGGGAAGAACTAAATATTAATAGTCTATTAAAGGATATGATATTAAAGTGACTCCTAATGAATTATTACTACAGCGATAGATTAAGGCATCTCTGAACCCTCATTAAAGAAGTGTTTGCTTGCTGTAAAAGGCAATTATCACAGTGACTCACAATTGGTCAGTGTACAGAGACTATAGAGTGCTTGGGTTCCCAAGGACATCAAAGTCACATCCCTCTCCCCAAAGCTCAAGGGATCATGGTGCAAGAGTGGGCAAAAATGTTGTAAGAGATGATGAACAATAACAAGAACACAGGGCAGTCACACATCTGAACTCACACTAATTGCACCATCCTGCACCAGACATATACCCAAGCTCAAACAAAAAAACAATCTCAGTATGGAGGGAGAGGAGTAGGCAAGAAGCCACCCCTAACTGAGGACTGACTGGCATTTGGTAGCTGATGGGACAGGAAGAGTAGGTTTTCTTTAAAGATATGACCCTTGTTTGACCATAATCCATGGCAAGTTCCACATCCAAGAATGTCTGAACAACATATTTGAACTCAATAGAAAAAGAAACAAAAACAGACACTATCAGGTAGGTAGGGAGCATGGGATGGATATGAAAGGGGGTAATATGATCATAATACATCGTATGATGGTCTTAAAGAGTTAATTTTAATATTTTTAAAATTTAAGTTGGGTATGGTGGTTCACACCTTTAATTCTAGCAGTCAGGAGGTGAAGGCAGTTGGATCTCTGTGAGATCAAGGCCAGCCTGATCTATATAGCAAGCTCCAGGTCAGCTAGGGCTACAGGGAGACCCTATCTCAAACTCGACATGGGTATACTTACATACATGCAACCAAGACACTAATACATGTAAAATAAAAATAAATTTTAAAAAGTTACATATACATTTGTTCATAACAGAAATATGAATTCAAATATAAAATTCCCCAAGTGGGTACCAACTTTAGAATGACCAAATGAATGATGTTACATCCTTATGATCTGTATTTTCAAGGAACATTTATTGCCAAGTTTGACTGATGATGTGATGCTAGTAAAATGGGAAACTATGCATTCAAGGGCTTTTTTCTATCCACTACCATCAAACCTATTTAAAAAATTCCTTTATTTAACAATATAAAAATGAGACAATAACAATGTAACAGAAAGCACTAAATGGGGTGGGGGATAGGAGAGCAAGATAGAGGAGGGAGTATGGAGAGGATAACTAACATGAAAGGCCTTTTGAAAGAATTTTATATAAACCTACTACTGTAGAATCTTCCTAAAATATAAACATATATAAAGAGTCTAAATGAAGTTGTCCAATAATGGGAGGAGACACAATGACCCTTCTAGAAACCATAGGCTATCAAACAGAAACACTAGTGCTTGGAGTGGATTATTTCTTTTGGAATTTTGGCCAGTATGGTCCTGTGAACGCCCAAACATGACAGACTATTGGCACTACTCTTGGTTACTCTTCAGAATGTTATGGGAAAGAGCTTATTGCTGAACACATTATGAGTTTCATTCATAGACTGTGGAAAAATCCAGCAAGTATTAACATTGAAGTTTCATATCTACTGACTAGCTTATAATACTGGAAAGCACTGTGCAAGACACTGGAAAAGAAATGTAACCCTCAATCTTATTAAGCTGTGAATTCCTTGAGCTACAATAATGACTGACTTGGCTGACAAGCAAGATAGGTCAACTAGTGTAATAGTGGCATGAATATTATGGGTGTAGCCAAAACATTTTAATTATATTTAAGGCCCAATACACATGATGAAATTCATATCTGACACCATTATCTGAGCCAAGAACCTGTGGCTAGATAGGTTATAGACCTTAGGGAGAATTTACTACTATTATTAAGCTGAATGAACATGTATTAAACCAATTCCTAATTATGTATCATTATATCTATAGATTAATGTATCTTTCAGTCCCCAGAGAAGTTTTGTTTTGTAGTAAATGATGATTAATACAGAGATCTACAACTGGTCAAATTTCGGTAAATCAGAGGCTTTTGGGGTACTCGGCCTTAAATGGGACATCTATATCACACCCCTCCCTGCAAAGCTCAGGGATCCTTGAGAAAGAGAGGTTGGAAAGATTTTAAGAGCTAAAGCAGATAGATGACTAAAATGAAACAATGTTTCCTGGGCACAAGAGAAAAGTTGCACAAAAGAGCTCATAGTGGTTGTGACAGCATGCACAAGACCTGCACAAGGTCAAACCTAACAAAATCCCAGCATGGAGTCGGGAGGCGGGCACCAATTTTTGCGCCAACTGAGAAGCAACTGACAAACGATAGATGTTGGGAGAGGGAGAGTTCATTTTCTTTAAGGTTGTGATCCCTGGTAAATCATCCACTCAAGCATATTTAGAGAACACAAAAATTAGAATCACTGGACTTTAAAAAAAGGACAAGGTTGAGTGGTTGGGGAGGAGGAGGAGGATCTGAGAAGAGATGGAGGAAGAGAATGAACATAATCAAAATACATTGTATAAAATTTTCAAATAATAAGAACATTATTTTTAAAGCATTCAAATGGAATTTCTCTACATGGAATAATGCCTCCAATGTCTTCAAAACAAAACAGGCTGTTTTTCCATTTCCCTTTGTTATCTACCATAGCTATATGGTAAGGCCCTAACACTGAAGACATCATACACTTTAGCTGTAGAACACTGAGAAATCAAACCCAAATGGACTGTAGAACTTCATTCCCATGAGCTAGCTGTCATATTGCCAGGAAATGCTAGGCAGGCAGCTGGGGAGAAAAGATATCTGTATTTTACCATGTGCTGAACCCTGCATACTAAAATACTGACCTACCAAGCAAGATGTATTCAGTGGTGGTACAATAGTGGCACACCTGTTATAGGGTAACAACACATTCAGATTAGATTTGAGGCCTGCTCCACAGCAGCAAATTTCATGCCTGGTACTATAATACAGCTCAAAAGCCCGTGTCTGGAAAGTCATAGACTCTATGATAGACTCTGATATTTTTGTTTTGCTAAGTTGTCATGTGTCAAATTGCCTTCTAAATATTTATGTTTCTACTTATAGACCTGGGCTCCTCTTAACCTTGGTAAGAGAAATTTTCTGCCACACTGGGAAGCAATGAATGCTTAGATGCATAACTACTCAAAGTGCTCAGAATAAGAGACTGGGTACTTAATGGTAAACATGGCATCTTTTTCAACTTGCCAAGGCTCAGGAAACATTGAGGAAGAGGAATGAGAGAGAATGTAAGAACTGATGATGGGGAGCTGTGCTGTGAACTGCAAATCTCTGGACATGACATAGCAGTCACACTCATATACTTGTACTATCTGAGATTACCTGCACAAGGCCTACACAAGATCAAGCCAGTCAAATTCAGACATAGATGGGGAGATGATCTCCAGGCCCTACTCCCTACTGAGAAGCTATTTGCAGTTGAGAGCTGCTGTGGAAGGAGAATCATTCTTTGAAGGTGTGGCCACTGGTAGATTGTCCATGCTCCAGAGGATGTTCCACACCAATGCACAGGACAAAACTGATTGAATTCAGTGGGTTACTGAAAAGTAAAAATAAAAAGGAGGGAAGAAATTTGAGAGGGAACATATTAGATGATCTCAGAGAAAGTAGAAAGGGGGAAATAGGGGAAGAATATTATCATGTTTCATTGTCTACATGTATGAAATAGTCAAGAATAAAGAAGAAAATGTTTAAAATGCATGGCTCATTTGTCTCCAAATGCCTCTGATTCTGACAACTGTATTCTAACCAATGACATATGGGATCTTGTCCTAATCTCTCATTTCTTTGAATTAATATATTAAGATATCCATTCTTCCTGCTCGGACAGAATTGAAGCCAAAGCTGCATTGCTGATTCCTGAGAATTATTGAGGTCACAGGAAATCCTTTCCTATGTTCTTGTTGCTGATATGCACTAAGGGTTTCTCTGAATTGTATTTTTCTTGTTTATTTCCAAGGCATGATAATTATGAGTAACATTGTTTTAAATATATAAAAACTCTGCTCTAAAAGCTAAATAAACCATCATATTTTATTATGGACATATTCCTGGTGAGCTTTTTGTTTTTGAACTAATATATTTTGATATTTAGATATGTAAGTTTATTCAACAACTGGGGACAATGTATGGATATTCATATTTCTTTCCTCCTCCTAGTAGTTTCCTCAGAGTTGTGTCTTACTTTCCTGTGGTACATTTGTTACAGTTGAGAAACAATATGAATATATTGTTGTATTGAGGCTCACTGTGTGTTCAGCTTTTTATAGACTTAGAAAATATCTTGTCTAATCATTATAGTATCATACACAGTATTTTCTCTGACCTGGAAATTACCCATGCTTTGCTTGTTCGCCTCTGCAAAGCCCAAGCCCAGAAACCACTGTCCTATAGTTTATTTTCTTTATCATTTCATCTCTTTCAGAAAGTAAAATGGTCTGTAGTTGGTTTCACAGAGTTTGTGACCTCAGACTGGCTTCCTGTGTTTTGAAACATGAAGGTTTTCCTATGAAATCTTTGCTTGATAGCCCATTTCCATTCAATTCTGAATAATATTCCTTAGTACTGATGTGATGAGTTTATCTGTCTCTTTAACTTATAGAGAGCATCTTGTTTACTTCCAAGGAATGATAATTATGAGTAACATTGTTTTAAATATTTATAAACAGTGTTTGTGAGTAGAAATAGATTTTTAATATACTTGGATGGATACCAAAAAGAATGATCACCTAGTCATATGGAAAGACCATGTTTATCTCTGTAAACACCTGCCAAACAATCTTTTAAGAGAGCTGTAGTATTTTTGTTTCTTGCATTTCCACCGACTATGAATGAGAGTTCTTGACTATTCACATTCTCACCAGCACTGAAGATTGTCAGTGTTTGGATTTTGTTTATTCTGATAAGTATATGGTGTTATTTTAATAGCATGCTGTTGATCTAATTAGCAATTCATTAACAGCACATGATATTGAACAGCTTTTCTATTCGTATTTTCTGTTTGTATATCTTTTTCTTTGTATTTGTGTACGTGTGATTGTAAAGGTCAAAGGTCAGCATCAGGTCTCTTTTTCTATTGCTCTGCATCTTATTTTTTGAGATAGTTTCTCACTGATTCTGGACCACACTGATTTAGCTAGAATGGCTAGCCAGCAAGACCCAAGGATCCACCTATCTCCAGGTTCCCAACCTGTATTAGAGACAAACACCACTTCACCTGGTTTCTTAGGAAGATGCTGGTTATCAAATGCAGGTCCTTACACTTGCACAGAAGGGTCTTACCCACTAAGCCTTCTCTCCAGACCCTTGTTTTTCATTTTTATGCAAAATATGCTAATATATTTAGTTCACGGTTTAACTGGAACTTTTGGTATCTTATTGTTGAGTTTTGGAGATTCTTTGTATATTTTGTATGCTATACCTTTATCAGATACATTGTTTGTACCTAGTGATCTTTTGTTGCTGACCTTCAGCAGCAGAGCAGAAAATTGCTGTAAGAACAAGGTGGAGATCTTAGATACAACAGATTATTCTAAGATACGGAAGCTTTAGAATTGGAGTGAAGAAGGATGTTTTCCTTCATCATATCATCAGAAACATAAATCCCAAAGTAAACTATATTATTCCCGTGGGGACAGAAAAGCTTATTAAATCTTTTCCCAGGTATTTTTGTTTACTGTACATCTTTGAAATTTTGGTTCTGTTATTAATGGCACTCTGTACATAATTCTATTGTATAATTGCAATGGAATTGCACACGTTTCTGACTAGTCATGCTTTTTTGTGTCTTATGAAGCAATTCAACTAAATTTCAAGAAAATTGACAAATATGTCTTTAAATTCCAGCATATATTAAAAAGGAAAAGTAATCTATGTTTCCTTTCCTCCTTTAGATTAATTCTGTGGAAGTTCAGTTCATCTTTGAGCAAATATTTTTAGGAGAAAAAGTTTTCTCAAGCTAGAGGTAAAAGAGACATTGTCTCAACAATTATTCTTTTCCATTCACTTTCTTCTGTAACTCAAAATGGTAGTGCACTAGAATAAATATTATGCCTTCTTCCTTTTGAGATTTAAGACTATTTTTATAGAGACTAGAAATATATTTGTAAACTTTCTGTTATTTTTAGACACTCTGAAACTATAAACTCTTCTAAGAAATGCATTCTCTTTTTTGTTTTGGGCAGTATTTCCCCACTAGGAAACATCCAACATTTCCCAGTAAATTACCTGCTGCTGTACTTTCTTAACAAATTGGTTTTCTTTGTCACAGTTTTAAGGAGTGGCTAACTAATGGGTCCAGTGGGTAATCTAGTTCTAAGTATAGAAGTCAAGCTTACTTTCAGAATACTCTTCTTTGGAATTCTGATGCTGGAGATCTAAATCTAAGAAATCCTTTTTCCCCCACTTAGCAAAACGAAATTCTGAATTTTTCATTGCAAAACATTTTGGAGTAGCTTCTTCTCTGGTGTTATGATTTATAAATATCTTATTATACTCAATAAGATCTGTGGACAGAGCTGTCAATCTCTTTTCTTTTAATAATTCCTGTTGTCTGACTTTTAAATCCTCTATACCCTAAAGATTTAAAATCTAATTAGCTACTTTTGAGTGCTGTTGAATTAAAGATTATCATTTTCTATCATCTCATCGAAAGATGTCAAATACAGTGCAAAAAGATTTCCATAACATTCTGTGGCATATTGATAAAATGTCAGGAAAATAAACAAGTTACACAAGGTCTCAGAAGTCCAGAACTACTCAAATAATGCTTCAATAAATGAGTGATGTATGCATTTGAATTTTAGGATTTTACTGAGAAGAAGCTCACAGTGAGTATAAATAAGTAACAAATGCTGGTGAGGAAGAGAAACTGCAATCCACTGCCAGGAGGACTGCAAACTGATGCAACCACTGTGGAAATCAGTGGGGAGAATTCTTTAAAAAGCTAAAGATAAGGCTACCATATAGTCAGCTATACCACTGCTTAGCATATAACTCAAGGACTTGGTATCCTACTATTGAGATACTTGCTCAGCCATTCTTGCTGTTGCTCTTTTTACAATAGTTGGGAAATGGAAACAACTTAATGTGGTACATTTACACGGTGAAATTCTACTCAGTAACAAAGAAAATCAAAATCATGAAATTTACAGGTAAATGGATGGGATTAGAAATTTTTCTACTAAGTGAAGTAACCTATACTCAGAGAAACAAGCAATACGTGTTCTCTCTCATTTACAGATCTTAGCACCAAATTCTGAGACGTAGGTATCTATCTTGATATAACCATAGGAAAATGGAAAGGAACCAAGGAGGGAAAGGGAAAGAAGGAGCTTGAGAGAGGGGGATGATAGGAAACAGGAGTTATCAAGAAGGAAATGGAGGAGATAGAAGAACTATATAGGGCAGAGAGAGATGAAAGATCAATAATACTTAAGTGGTATGAAAAACCAAAGGGAAATGTAGTATTCAATAAGCTGACTGAAAATGCATATATAATAAAAATGTGAGTGCATGTGTACAGCTGATGGTCACAGCACTAGTCATGGGAAATTTCCTTTGAGTTTTTGGTCAGGGGTCCAAGAAACTCCCAAAATAATACAAACTATTGCCAAAGCTCTTAATTACCTTTTAGAACTGGAAGATCAAATGCTATTGCTGAGATCATGACATACTTAGGACATATAACTTGGAGCAATTTAATTAGAACTGACCTGGAAGTCTCCTCTCTGATGACTAGCTCTCAAACTATAAGAAGATACTATGCAAGCTGCCAAGGAAGATAAACCAGTCAATGACCCTACCCAGCTGTAAAGTCTATGAACCACAACAATGACTGGCCTAGCAAACTATGTCTATTGGTTTGGTAGTGGCATTTTTATCTTGGGGGCAAACAACAGCTGTCTAATTAGGCTTAATGCTTGTTCCATGGGAGGGAAATCATTCATGTAATATAAACACAGCCAAGTACATACGAGTGGATTCATAAACCTTAGAGTAAAACCTAATTCTGTCACTTTTCTAGACTAATTTCTTACTGTATTTAAAATATGCATCCTTATGTTTACAGCCAAGTGTGCCTCTCACCACTCATCAAAAAAACCTTCTATTTGCAACAGATGGAGACTATTGCAAAGTTCCTCAACCGGTCAATGAAGAGAATAAGTGACTGTGAAGTTCCAGCCCCAAGTGACACATCTACAATTCAGCCTCTGTTGTCAAGGCTCTGGAAAGATGGCAGAAGAGAGGGAAGAAAGAATGTAAGAGCTAGAGAGAGACACGATATCTTCTGCTAGCTAGATACATTTTAGGCATGATAGGGAACCTGCATCAATGAAATATCCACAGTGTGGTAGTCTAATGAGATCTGCATAATTATAAAATCATGTGACTTGCCAAGGAGGAGGGGGAAATGTCATGGGGTCTCACCTCAAGATTAAGAGCTAAAAGCCATCAGTGGATGGTGAGGGAGGGAGAATCAGCTTCCTTCAGAGACTGGCTCCCTGAGAGGTTATCTAACCCCAAGAAGCCAGCCCTACACATATACACATGAGCTCCACTAAATGGGCTCCATGAGTTATATATCTATGTGTTTGTGTGTGTGCATGTGTGTATGTGTGTGTTTGTGAGACAATAATGATCAAAGAGGACAAGAAACTGAGTAGTGGGAGAGCATGGGAAGAGTTGGTAAGGTACATAATGGAAATAATGAAAAGACAATATTCATTATGAAGTTCTCAAAAATTACAAAAAATGAAAATTGAAAAAAAGCCAGGCATAGTGGCACATTCCTTTAATCCGAACACTGGAGAGGCAGAAACAGGTGGATCTCTGTGAGCTCATGGCCAGCCTGTATCAGCCTGGGCTACAGGGAGACTCTGTCTCAACAACAACAAAAAAGAGTGGGTGGGGAAGGACTTTACAAGAAGCAAGAAGGTACCTGGAGGTGAGCTGCTGTGGCACTGTATTTTTGTTTTGTCTGGTCCTTATAGTCTACCCAGTTTGTAGTATTGCCAAAGAAATGGATTTCTTTTTCTAAGATTCCAGTCACCCCTAAAGTGGAAGGGAAAGAGAGTGTAATCTTTCCACAGCGTGTTGTGTTCTCCTTTGTTTCAGGTAATTTGAACGGAGTCTCTGGTATTTGCTACCAAAGAACCTTAAACAGAGAATTTTTTTTTCAAATATTTTTTAAATAGCAGGCTAGGAAAAAAACTGTTTTCAGTTTACCTTTTCAGATTGTGAGAGTTCAGGAAACTATTATTTGGATAACTGTAAGCAATTTCATGATACAAAAAATAAACTAGGGCAACCAGTTGGAAATGCGAATATTTAAAAATTTATGCCAGGTGTTTGGCCTCAGGAGGAATTTTGCAGAGTTGAAGAGCCGCCTCCTCCCTCTTAGGAGCCCTTCATGTCAGGGGAAGGTCCTTGGTTCTGTATCCAGGCCTGCTCCAGGTTTACCCCATAGGCTGAAGACGGCAGATGCTGCAGTCCTGTCCTTTCCACACAGGAAGTCAATAAACTTCAAACGTTTCTCAGATTAGTATGTGGCTTAATATTTTGATAGTATAATATCTTAGGAACTATTTTAAGAAATGAGCTTTTAATTTTAAATGCCTTGATGCAGGCAGAAAAGAAAGGTGAGAGAGCAGACTTCATTTCCATACGGCCTTAAAAGCAAACCAAATACATGAAACCCAGACTCATTGTGCTGGTTGGGTGGGGTGCTCTGAAAAAGGGAAATCCAAGCTTGTGTTCTCTGTGTCTCCTTTGTTGATTACATTTTCAGTATGCTGAGAAGGAAATCAGGCACTGAACACAGATTGTGTCAGATTCTTTTTTTTTAATTTTCCCCGTATTCTGTTCAATGTATACCCACTTATGTTTAATTCCACACATTCAAAACGCAGTCACGTTTTGAGTGGGAAAGAATTTAAACTGAGACTAGTAGCTAAATACTATTTATTTAAACTCCCTTCTGTTCCCAATTACCGTCTTTAATGAAGAAAGCGGCATAGTACAAGTTTAAAGAATTAAAAAGATTTCAATAAATAGTTCAGAGTCATATTTCATTTGATAGTTTATACCCCTTTTTAAAGAAGAAAATTGATATTCTCAGATCATTTAAATGCATAAAAAAGTATTTATTGTCGCTTTTCTTCAAGAATTGGGCCGGAGAATATAAGTCAGTGGTAGAATGCTTGCTGATTGTGCATGAGCGCCTAGGTTCAATTCTCAACACTGTGTAAGTTAATTAATAAAATAAAAGAGCCAGAATTCTTTTTGACTATAATCAACAGAAAATATAAGTAACATTTAAATGTTTTCTATTTCATGAAGTAGTTTCTCAACCTCAATCAAAGACTCTGTTAGATAAAAATGGTTATGTTTTTCATTTTGGAGAAATTAAGGCTTTTGTTGCAGGTGCTTAGCCTAAGACAACACTAATTAATAATTGAAATAGTGCTAGAACCCAGGGTTCCATCCCCTTCTAGAAGCTAAAGCTCTTGCTGTTTTCATCATGCATCATTTAAACAACTTGGGATAACGTGCCCAATTATTGTCTCCTAAATTTCTATAAATTTAGGTAAGAAAAGAAATGGAAAAGACAGGAACTTTGTTAGAATATATAACTTGTGAGAGAAAGATAACACAAGAATAAAAAGATGGATAAAAAGATGACTTGATATATGTCTTTGAGTAAAATATTTCTTTGAAAACATTGTCTACATGTATGTCTGGACATAGTGCAAATCATAATGGACACTTGGGTTTAATATCGTAATTTTTATTGATAGTTGTATTAGTCACTTTTCTGTTGCTCTGATAGAAACACGGACCCAAACAATTTATAGAAGAAAGAGTTTATTTGAGCTTACAGATACAGGGGAATTACAGTCCATCATGACAGGGAGGCATGGTGGCTGGAGGTGGCTGGAGCAGGAGCAGCAGAAGTGAAGCTCTCACATCATCACGCAGGCACAGGAAGCAGGAGACCGACTGGAGATCTGGCAAGGCTTAAGAACTCTCTAAGCCTACCCCCAGCGATGCGCTTCCTCCAGGATAGCCACACCTTCTAAAACCTCCCAAAACAGTGCCATCATCTGGGGACAAAATGTCCAAATACTTGGAGCCTGTGGGGGACATTTTCATTCAAACCATAACAATAGTGGATACATTAAATTTACAAGTAGACAGCAGAACAGATGAAATTTCTTATTACAGAGAAATGAAAAACATTTTTATTGTCCCTTTTACCTGATTATATTATAAAGTACCTCAGTCAAGTTTGTAATATATCTCTGATCATACGCCAAGTTTTTGAATTTCTAAAATGCTCTGTCTCATAGATGAAGATATCTGTATGAGGCATTAATTCCCTTTGAAGTCCACATTGCCTCATTCTAATTGAACTGATTATCCTAACTGGAAGCTCAAGATATTGCAGTGAATCACAGTCTTTGATTACCCAGAAATACCTTCAGGTAAACTAAAAAACTCCTATGGATGGACTCTCATGTTGAGCATCCTTCTGTCTGTCTTTTTTTTTTTTTTTTTACTTTAGTGCTCTCTATACTTCGCTGCTGATAAGAATTCCTTTGGCTGTAAGAATAGAGCAGAGAACTCATGATATCCTAATGTTATTTCTCAGCATGCTTTAAAAAAGGCAAGGGGAAGAGAGAGAAATAAATACCAAGGGAAATTTCTTAGAGCTTTTAAATTCATATTTTTAATCAATGTTTTAACAAATACACAGTATTTTAGGAACACTTGACTTCAGCATGTCCAAAGGACTGTATATAATCTAAGACCCAATTGAAAAATTTGCAGCCATATTTAATACTAATGTGCATAATAATGTACTAACTAGCATGGCACAGATTTTAAGTGTTAAGGCTATAATAGGTGTGCTGGATAGCTTTAGTTGTCAACTTGACACACCTAGGTAGAGAAGGCCTCAGTTGGGGAATTGCCTCCATTCAACTGGCTTGTGGCCATTACTGTGGGTTATTTTCTTGACTGTTGAATGATGTGAGAGGGCCCAGGCCACTGTGGGCAGTGGCACCCCGGGCAGGTGGGCCTGTATTATATAGAAAGTAGGTTGAGCATGGGCTGAGAGACCTAGCCAGTAAGCAGGGTTCCTTCATGACCTGTGCTTCAGAACCTGCATCCAGGTTCCTGCCCTGACTTCCTACTTTGGGCTCCCTCAGTGATGAACTGTGACCCAGGGAAATGCAAACCAAATAAACCCTTTCTTTCCCAAGTTGGTATCAGTCAGAGTGCTTTGTCACAGCAATTAAAGACAAACTAAAATAGGAAAGATTCAGTCATTCTATAATATCTGAGCAGATATTACACGTATTCGTTTATTATGCATTCAATAACAACATTTTACACTGCCTATTCAGTGGCAGGCACAGAGAAGAGAACAATGAAATCTTCTCATTATAGAGATATGGTTTTAGTGAGAATTAGAATGAGAAGCTAGGTCATAAACAAATAAATAAATATAGCACCATTTATTGTTGAGTATTATGACAGAAAACAGCAAAGTTAGGGGCTTGGGGTGCAGTAAGACATGAAGAAGGGTACTATTTAATGTAGCTAGCTAGAATGAAGGCCTCCTTGATTTCCTGAAAAGACTGAAACGTAAACCTCTTAGAGATAGTGCTAAAGGCCTTTCAGGAAGCAGGAGTGGCAAGGGAATTGAGATTATGTTTTTAGTTTGTTGATGAAGTAGGGGAAAAAAGAATTTTCTGGAATTCTGATTCAGAGAGTAGATTAGGGTTCTCTAGAAGAGCAGAATCATTAGGATGAAGATATATATAAAGGGGATTTATGAGCAGGGTACATGTTAGGGCTTGTTAGTTCAATAATGGATGTCTGAGCTCTGGAGAAACTGAGAACCTGGTAGCAGCTCAGTCCATGAGGCTAGATTCCTCAGAAGTCCCATCCACTGATGGCCTGGATGACTCCTGGATGGCTGTTAGTCTTCAGTCAACATTGGAAAGCTGAAAAATCTGGATTCTAGTGTCAGTGAAGGATAGCCGCAACAGTGTAAATGCACTCACCAGCAAGGTGCAAAGACAGGGCAGGCAGAAACAGCACTGCTTTTCTCTCAGACCTCTTCATATCTGGATACTTCCAAACGACACTAGTCATTCTGGGGTAGGATCTTCCCCATTAATTAATCCTTCCATGAAATCCCCCCAATAAACATAATCATAGGAATATCTCTTAGTTGATTTCAGAACCAATCAAGTTTACAACCAATTTTAACCATCACAGTAGGAGCAATGAACACACAGTAGAGGTAGTGGGTGTGAAGAAGAAAATGAGTAGTGCCTCCATTATGACAGGATCGAAGTCAAAACATATGCCCTAACCCAGAATTTACCTTAAACCTATTATATTTCCATAACAACAGGAAATAAGTAGGTAACATGATGGAACTTTAGAGTAACTTCTGATGTTTTTTTCAACGTGAAAAGAATAAGTGGCACTAAGGAAAAAAGACATCCTGGTGATTTGAAGAAAGTGAGACTAGGTGCACTGGTACAGTGAGCTGATATTGCTGATCAACTCTGACTTCATTTGAGGTCGTGAAATTGCTGTTAAATAGAGAACACATGTGCATTTTTCAGTCTTTCTCAATCATGTGGGTCTATAAAAGCAGTTGGACAATTTATTTTATTAATAATTACATTTTGCCAAATACTACTATGAACAGAAAGATGGTTAAAGCAGCAACAAGTATCTAGTGATGTAATGATAGTTGCAGTGTAATGATAGTTCTCCTGAAGGAGGGAACGGGCATGGAGATGTTGAGACCAGACAAACAGTGTTTAATTAATAACTTACTGAAAGTTGAGAACAAACTTCAGATTTGGAAAGCAAAGAGATAGTAGATGGAAGAATTAAGACGTAAGAAGTTATAGTTAGTTGTGGAGGGAAGTGCAGTAATGGGCAAGGCTAAAATTCTAGAACATAATTATAAATTTCTTAGACAAGATAAATACCACAGTGCTATGAGAAATGAGTTCAAGGAACTGAGCCAGCCCTTCAGATTTTGAAGAAACTTACACTTACCGTTGGAATCTGTCAAATCAGATAGGGGTGTTGTTTGGAAAAGTGAAGACAGTATGTGAGCAACTAAATGGTCAGAGTTGGGAAAGTGATTGTGACATCTCTGGAAGAGATTCAGAACTAGGATGGTGCATAAGAGAGATGCTTCTGAAAGTGGCAATGAGGAACAATCCATCTCCTCTCAAGGGCATGTGATAATAAAGTATCAAATATGAACAACCTATACCTGAGAGGAACATGATTTTAGATTGATTTTAGCTAAAAATAAGAAAGGCAGTTCATAGGGGGGTTTGGGGACTTAGGAGATTTTGCTGATGACTGACCAGTACTTTAGGAAGTACAGTTATAAGAGTGTTTCAGGAGTTGGATAGGTTTGCAAGATAGAGTCAAGGGAGGGGATCTACCAAGGAATGTGAGACCTAGTCTCAGGATGTAGGAGAGCTTGATAATTGTTGACTGTAGTAAAGAACATAATGGGTGTGCTAATCAGCTGTGTGCTATTGTAACAAAATTCATGAGCTCACCAAATGGCCAAGAGAAAAGTTTTATTTTGGCTCCTGGTTTGAGAGGTTCCAGTCCATGACTTGTTGGTCTTCTGCAGTTGGATCTGTTGAGAAGAAGACATTATGGTGAGATATGTATTGGGCAAAGCTGTTCATGCCATAGAAGGAAACTGAATAACAGAGAAAGAAGGAGCAGTGTCTTCTTATTCCATTCAAAACACCTTCCTCAAGTGACTGGAAGAGATCCCAGTGGGACCTACCTCCTAAAGGTTCTACTCTAGGCTCTAGTACCACCAACTTGGGGAGTAACACAGGCTTTCAGCACATTTCAGATCACATCATAGCAATGGGATTTGTCCTGAAGGCATGAGGGTAGCCCCTCAGTGGGAGTCTGGGCACTGAAGGCAGTACAGGGTGAGGCTAATTACAGAGCACTGTGTTCTGAAGCTTGTATTTCACCTCCTGATGGTGACATGGGATTTGGGAAAGGAAGGTTGATCTTTAATGCTGTGCTAAGATCTCTGTAGCTTTCTCTTTTCTCTAGCTCTTAAAGATGAGGAAGCTGTAGAAGGGTGACATACTCAAAGGAAATTTCAGAGAATTAAAGACATCCCATGAGTATGAGAAGTTTCCCAGATGTGGGGTGACCTTTGCTGCCATGCAGGACGCATGCTGTGAAGTAGCAGAGAATAATTCCATCTTGAAAGATTTCTTCAAGTTTTGTAAAATTGTACGCTATAAAGAGAAGATAGAATTATTACTTTTTAGCTCTTTCCATCTTGGTGAAGTCTGAGTCATAGACCACATGGGTGTTCTCCCAGGAAGGTGAAAGGTTCAGGGCAGCTGAGCAGTGGGTGTGCTTCCTCAACGCTTTTTTCTTGTATATAACATTGTATTCTAGTTAACATCCATTAAGAACATACTCAATGACAACAAACAAAGCATAAATCTCACCTCCGTTCTATACATTATTGTACAGATTAAGAAAGTGACACTTTACTATACATAGACACAGTTTGTTGTATTACATCATCTGTCTATCTCTCAGTAGGTTCTTTACAAATATTTGTTGAAAGAGTAAATTTAAATTATTAATCCAAACTGGTATGTAGAGAATTTTAAAAATCATTCAGTTTTCCTTGGATAACAATATTTTCACAGAGATTTCTGAAAATTCCACTGTCACACTATCTGATATCATCATTTGCTCAAGCACTGCTTCCAGAATCTCACACATCTTATTTCTTTGTTTACTTAATTTTGTGCATACTAGTGTTATATCTGCATGTATGTTAGTGCACCCATGTCATACAATGCTCACAGAGGACAGAAATTACCCAAATCCCCTGGAAGTAGAATCGTGAACAGTTGTTAACTGCCATGTGAGTGCTGGAATTTGAACCCGAGTCCTCTGCGAGAGCAGCCACTGCTCTTGACCACTGAGTCATTTCTCCAGGCCCAGTTCTCACACATTTTGATTAGACGATTCCATGTGGGTGTTTGCTCCATGCATACTTGCAAGAAAGGTCCCCTCTATGTCGCAAGGTCATACTGTAGTGTAACTGTAATAATTTTTCTGCCTTTTTTTATGATTCAGTGCTTCGATGTCAAAGTTAGAAAAGTATTTATGTTTCTTATTTTCTTTCTTAATTTTTTATTGGATTATTGTGTATTTTTTATATAAAATCATCTTTATACTCCCTTCCCATTTGTCACCCTCCTGTAACTGCCCCACTGGAGTTCATATATTTTGTCATTTATATTAAGGCCTATTATGTAAAGTTAATATACCCAGAAGTCCCTCAGTGCAAGTTCATCCACTGGGGTTTAGTCAGCCTATCCAGAGACTCTTTCTTCAAGAAGATCAGCTCTTCTTTGCCCTGCAGTCATCAGCTGCCAATAATTTTTTGACTAAGATTGAGGCTTGCTGTTCCTTTCCACAGTCCTGTGCTGGGGTTTTGTCTGCCTAAGTTTGCACGGGTCTTGTGCATGCTGACACCATTGCGGTAGGTTTGTTTGAGAAGGATCCCTGGCGCCCGTAGGACTATTTCTGTGTAGTCATGCACCTCCTCCGCGGCTCTTACATTCTTTCTGCTGCCCCCTCTTCAGCATTGGTCCCTGAACCCTGGGTGAGTGTCCATCAATATAGGAGCCCTGTCCAAGGACCCAAACTCTACCAAATCTCATTCTCTGCTTTTTGGCCATTTGTGGCCTTTTGTGTTTCTGACCCTCTGTTACATGAGGGAGCTTCACTGATGAGAATTGAATCGAATTGTTCTCTTCATCCCTAATTCTGTGTTTCCTTAGTCCTTGGTGTAGAGACTTGTATCCTAGATGTGACGTCTAGGCTTGGGCAATTCACAGAGAATCTCTGGTGTGTGACCTGTGGTGTAACTCTGTAATAATCTTTGTCTGTTGACAAAGAAGCTGCTTTGACGGGTGGTGACTGGGATACTTGTCTGTAAATTTAAGGATCCATATTTTGAACATAGTAAGAAATTGCCTTAGTCTAGGGATGTGAGAGCCTTGGAGTTTTCTCTAAGGTCTATGATCTCTCCCGCTATGTGAATTTGTCTATGTCTACAGTGCCAGATATGAGGGCTTTAAGTCCAATTAGGTAACTGTTGATGACTCCCAAGATAAAAGTGCCACTACTGCATCAATATTATTTGCTGTGCTGGTCATTGATGTGTTTATTAGGCCTTGAAGCTGGGGTTGGACCATCAACTAATGGATTGATGTTCTCCCTTAGCAGCTTGCATAGTGCTCTCCAAAGCTATGGGAGTTAGCCTTCAGGGGAGGTGGTTTCAAGGTCAGTTTCAGCTCTATTGCTCCAAATTCTGAGTCCAAAATATGTCCTGTCTTCAGCAATAGGGTCTTATCATTAAGTTCTAGGAGGCAATCGAGGATTGTGGCAATAGCCTGGGTAATTTGGGGAGTCTCTTGGACTACCCTGGCCAACAATCAAAGGAAGGTTTCTCCTGTCTGGCACGGTTTCTTGTTATGTAGTCTTCAGCTATACTCATGGACTCATGTAGGGATATTGTATGTGTAATTTTTCAGTAGGTTTTTTGACTAATACAGTTCCCTCTGGTTTTTTATACTAGCTAGGCACTATTTATGTCTCCTCTTTCTCTCCCTGTCTTATCCTCCCTGCCTGCCCTTCCCATTTAAAGTGGCCCCATTTTTCCCATTTCTCCCTTAATAATTTTTGTATGCTATGGTCCCACCTCTTTTGAGCTCCTTCTCCCCCTTTATTTCTATAGAACCTGAGGAGAAGAACAGTAGGAGACAGGTGTTACTAAGGGAGAAATGTATAAAAAGGGGGCAGTTAAAGGGGAAGGGGAAAAGAAGGCCTATATAAATTTCTTCTTATTTTCTTAATGATTAGTTTTATTTCATTAAGAAATCTACAGTTTGATCTGGAAGTAAGCATGAGAATGATAAAACTGCTTCTTGTACCATTTGTTAATTATTATAAGCATATTTCAACCATCATATCTATGGTATCCTAATTACAGAATTAATATTATAATAAAACAATCATTTATTAACAATATTTTACAATGACACATCAGAATTGTTATAATTGTTTAGGAACATTTTGGACAGACTTTCTGTTTTCTTCAGTAGATTAGGTTTATTTTAGTGAAAAAAACATAACATTTAAGTTACTGAGTCTTCATACTCTACTTTAAAACTTGAACCTTTAAGCCTTCCATTATGGTTGTTGTTTTCCAGAATTTTCTCGGTGTAATTCTAACTTATTTACTGTAGCCTCCTTAAATACTTGTTGCTTTATGAACATTATTCAATAAGTGTTTTATTATTTTAATGTGTCTAGATGGTCTAACATGTTTTCTCAGTGTGTATATGCTATTTGGGATGAGATAATTCTAATCTAATTATATATTGCTTTTTTATTGCTTTATTTTTTTTTTTTTTTGGTTTTTTTGGAGACAGGGTCTCCCTGTTGCCCCAATGGGCCTGGAACTTGCTATATGGACGAGGCTGACCTTGAACTCACAGAGATCCACCTGATTCTGCCTCCAGAGTGCTAGGTTTATAGGCATGTGCCAGCATACCCAGCTCCTTATATTGCTTTTTCTAATTCTATATTTTATATATCTAATATATAAGAGAAAATTCTTTTCATTTTCATCGAATTTTTGTGAATTTTGTACAATATATTTTGATCATATTTAGACCCCCTTCAATCTGAACACCTCTTAATATCCCTTCTTGGTATCATGCACTCTGTACTGCCTATGTTTTCTTCTAATAGTTTCAGTGTTTCAGGTTTCACATTGAGGTTTTTAATCCATTTAGGGAGGAATTTTGTGCAAGGTGGTAAGTATGAGTCTAATTTCATTCTTCTACATCTGGAGATCCAATTTTGCCAGTATCGTTTGCTGAAGATGCTATCTTTCTTCCAGTATGTCTTCCTGGCACCTTTGTCAAATATCAGGTGACTATAATTCTGTGCACTCATGTTTGGGTGTTCTATTTTGTTCCATTGATTTATAAGTCTGTTTATGTGCCAATAACATGCTGTTTTTATAATTATGGTTTTGTATGAGGTCTGGGATGGTAATCCTCCTGGCATTGCTCTTTGTGCTCAGGATTGTTTTGCTATCCAAGGTCTTTTGTGTTTCCATATGAATTTCAGGATTTATTTTTCTATTTCTATGAAGACTGTCATAGCAATTTTGACTGGGATTGAATTGAATTTGTCAATTGCTTTTAATGGGATGATTATTTTCACTATACTGATTTTACCAATCCATGAGCATGAGAGGTCTATCTTCTAGCATCTTCCTCATCTCTTTCTTCAAAGATTTAAAGTTTTTATTTAATATGTCTTTAATGCCTTTGGTTGGCTTTATCCATAGAGATTTTTTGGAGGTTGTAGTAAATGGAAGTGTTTTCCTGAAATCTTTTTCTGAAAAAACTGATCATTTCTAGATGTTTAATAGTGGGGACTTTTGGGATCACTTACATATAATCTAGCATCTGCAAAGAAGGATAATTTGACTTCCAGTTTTACAATTAATACCCCTTTAATTTCCTTCCCAGGTATCATTGCTCTAGCAAGAGTTTCAAGCACTATACTGAAAAGGAGTGGGGATAGCAGACAGCCTTGTCTCGTTCCTGATTTTAATGGGAATGCTTCCAGGATTCTCTATGTAGAATGATGTTGGCCAAGTGTTTGTTGTATATAGCCTTAAATGTGTTGAAGTATGTTCCATCCAGTCTAATTCACTCTAGGAGTTTTATCATGAATGCAAGTTGGATTTTGTCTAAGGCCTTTTGTGCATCTATTGAGATGATCATGTGACTTTTTTGCCTTTAAGTCAATTTATATGGTGTATTGTGTTTGTTTACATGAATAATGAACCATTCCTGCATCTCTGTATTATAGCCTACTTGATCATGGTGGATGATCTTTTTGATGTGAGTCTGTATGTAGTTTATGAATATACTGTTGAGAATTTTTGCATCTATGTTCATTAGGGATTTTGGGTCTATACTGTTTTTTGTTGTGTCTTCGCCTGGTTTTATTGTTAAAGTAATACTGGCATCAGAGAAAGAGTTTGGGAGTTCTCCCTCTGTTTCTATCTTTGAATAATTTAAGTAGTTTTGATAGTGAATCTTCTTTGAAGGTCTGTTAGAATTCTGCTGTGAATTCATCTAGGCCTGGGCTTTAATTAGTCTAGAGACTTTGTATTAATATTTCAATTTCCTTATTTGTTATGAGTCTGTTTGAACCGTTGATCTCATCTTGGTTTATCTTTTGTGGTTTCATTTAATTTAGAAATTTGTCCATTTCCTTTAGGTTTTAAAATTTAATAGAGTATAATGTTCAGGATCTTTTTTGTGTCTGTTGTGATGTTTCCCCTCTCATATCCAATTTTGTTGATTTGGATTTTCTCTTTCTTTCTTTTGGTTATCTGGTCTGATGGTCTGCCTATCTTGTTTGTCTTTTCAAAGAACCAGCTCTTAAATTAACCGATTCCTTATATAGTTTTATTTGTTTCTATTTCATTAATTCATGCTCTAATTTTTTTCATTTCTTCTTGTATGCTGGGTTTGGGTTTGGTTTGTTCTTGCCTCTCCAGACTCTTGAGTTGTACCGTTAAATCATTTATTTGTGTTCTTTTGATATTTTTAAATACAGCAGGTACTTAGAACTATAAACTTCCCTCTTTCAAAGTGTCCCAGAGGTTTTGTGGTGTTGCAGTATCATTTTGTCTGAATGATCTGCCTTTTGGTGACAGTGTAGTATTAAAGTTTCCCATTCTCATTTTGTTGGGAATCAATATGTGATTTTTTTATGTCTAATAGAGTTCTTTTTATGAAATTGGATGTCCCTGTGTTAGTGCATGTATATATAGTATTGTGATATCCTGATATACTTTTCCTTTAATGAGCATGAAGGAGCCTTCCCTATCTGTCCAAACTAGGTTTAGTTTGAAGTCTATTTTGTCAGATATTAGCATAGCTATACCTTCTGGTTTCTTAGTCCCTTTGCTTGGAATATCTTTTCCCATCTTTTCAATCTAAAGCAGAGTCTATCATTGATGGTGAGATGTGTTTCTTGGAGGCAGTGAATCAATGAATCCTATATATGTTGCTTATTTTAATTAAAATAAATGACATAAGAAAGCCAGGCCAGTTGATATGTGTCTATTGGTCTCAGATATTTAGGAAGCTGAGGCAGGAGGATTCCTTGAGTTTAGCAGTTCAAGGCCAGCCTGAACATCATAGCAAGACCCCATATAACATAGATAATGTATCTCAGTAGTAGAATACTTGCTTAGCATGCAAGAAGCCCTGAGTGTAATCCCCAGTACCACAAAAACAAAACAAAACAAAATCTTAGGTAAGAATTTTAATTGAAATAAATCTCAAAAAAAAGTAGCTCTAGAAAACAAAAAAAATCATTTTATTACATTGTTTAAAGAAGATTCTCCAGGAAAACCCAGCAGTTCTCCAATTTTATATCTCTAATATATTTTCAAAAATACCTAAAGTGGAGCTGGAGAGATGGCTCAGCAATTAAGAGCACTGACTGCTCTCACAGAGGACATGGGTTTGATTCCTAGCACCCACATGGTGGCTAACAACCATCTGTAACTCCAGTTCCAGGAGATCCAATGCCTTCTTTTAACATGCACAGGCATTGCATGACATGGGTGCACTTACACACATGCAGGCAATACACATTCATACACATAAAAAAATAAAAATAAAATAAATAAAATTTTAAAAATATCTAAAGCATTTTACAGCTGTATATGAAGAAAAATAGAAATTTAACATTTTCAATGTTTAACAGAGATTTCATATTACATGGCCAGTTACCCCTAATATGAAACAATTACCCCCTATAGTTTTTGAATGATATAATAACAAACTTGTTTTAAGTAACAAATACAAAATCTGAACACATAACTAAACCTTGTCTTACTTTATTGTTATCATTACATAAATTTCTGCTGGAGTAGGTAATTAAGAAATTTTCAATAAATTTAAGCTGTTACTGTCATCATACAAGTTCCAACAAAATCCATGCATATTAGAATGATGGCATATATAATATATATTTTTAAACCCATATATATTTATTAAGTAGGTTCTCTGATGATAGCTTACATGTATATAATTCATTTTCTTGCTCTCCTCTGCTGTCCTCTTTTATCTCCCTTCTACCCCATCAACTTCCTGCCCTCCTAATCTGTCCCTTTTGCAGATTCATGACTTTTGGTTTTATTGTGTAGTCACACAACAGTTTAACCAGGTCACATTTAGTTTAACCATGAATATATGTGTTTTCTCCCTGTTTTCCAGTTCCTACAATCTATCCCCCCTCTTCCACAATGTTCCCTGAACCTTGGAGGGGAGGGGTTAAGTGTCTTGTTTTTAGAACTTAGCACTCAGTTATCATTTATTCTCAATGCTTATGCAACCATAAGTTTCTGCCTTCATCTCACTGGAAATAAAGGCTGTTCTGATTAAGGTGGAGAATAATATATATCTATAGGTACAAACATACATATTTGTCAGGGAGCTCACTACTATGTCAATTTAGCTAAACAATTAGCTAAATTTCTCTTTGGTTCTTCCCTACCATGAGCTTTGAGTGGGTTTTCATTACCAGGTAAGAATCCTCTACCCTGTAGTAAGCTTCAAATTCAATCATTGAGCAATTGTTTACCTCCTGTTCTGGATAGCTTCAGTTGTTGACTTGACACACCTTGGAAGAAGGAAACTTAATTGAGGAATTTTATCTATTTGATTTTATTGTGAGCATATCTGTAAGACATTTTCTTGATTATTGAGTGATGTGGGAGGTCCCAGTCCACTGTGGGTGGTGATACCCATGG
The DNA here is from genome assembly GCF_000622305.1 of Nannospalax galili. Classification (NCBI taxonomy): domain Eukaryota; kingdom Metazoa; phylum Chordata; class Mammalia; order Rodentia; family Spalacidae; genus Nannospalax; species Nannospalax galili. The sequence continues at coordinate 1,560,420 of NW_008338108.1, forward strand.
GTAACTGGTCCTAGGTTGTACAGTGAATCAAACTGAGCACATACCACGGGAGTAAGACAGTAAGCAGCATTCCTCTATGGTGTCTGTTTCAGTTCTTGACTTCAGATTCCCATCCTGAGTGCCTTCCCTAGTTTCTTCCCTCAATAATGAGGACATGTAATCAGGGCATGTAAGCTAAATGAGCCATTTCCTCACCAAGTTGGTTTTGGTCAGAGTGTTTTTTCACAGTTATAGACAGCAAACTAGAACACTCCCATGACAATCATGCCACTATTGCACTAGAGGGCCCATCTTGCCTGACAGATTGGAATATATCATAGGGTTCATTGTTGCATAAGACCAATGATACTTTTTCTTCCCCCAGTAGGCTACATAACACTTTCCAATATTATGAAAGCTAGTCAGCAAGGAGAAGGCTTCCAACTCAGTTCCAGTTCCAGTTTATCAATATCATGCAATGTGTATGGTGTCTTCAGCAGTAGAGTGGAGTTCTACACTTAATGTACAGTTCTGGTGGGCAATCAACAGGAATGTCAAGAGCCCATATTATTTTGGGGGCCTTCTGAGGCCTCCTTGATCAATAGCTCATAGGGAGGTGTTCCACAGCTGGAACTGAAGTTTTCCCTTAATAACTCATAGTTTCAAGGAGGAACTTTTTATAGTCATACAAGATATCTCTCTTCCAACTTTTTTTAGTTTGGTTACAAGAATTCAGTTTTTCAGATGGCTAGCTTATAGCCCTTTTGTTTTAGCTGACTGGCTGATTGCTTCTCCATTTTATTGGCCCGTGAATTTTTATACCATTATAATTATAACATGATGTGGCATCATGTTTTCAAGATCATGCAAAGTATATGAAAGTTCTACATTCAGTATTATTCAGTCGATGATCACATTAACTTTGAGTTAAGATTCACATCTTTGATTTTTTTATGTTGCTGTTCTGTTGGCTTCATGTACAAATGTGTTAGTATCATATCCTAGAAAGCCTCTCCCTGTGCTTATAGTCCCATTTTACTACTTAAACATTAGTACGAAACATTGGTTGTGGGTTTCTTCTTTAAAATTCATGTAAGAGGGACCTCTATATGCATATGTCACATCCCCAGATCCTTGCTGTTGTGAAACATTTTCCCTAATTAAAAACATTCATAAAAATTAACTGTAAAGAGTTAGAGGCAAGGTTACTTCAGATTACATCCAGAAAGAATATGAAGAAAAATGTGAACTTCATGGTATAATGCTCTCTGCTGAGCAAGAGGCTGGATATGTCTTTGCTCAAGGCTTGAGTTATATACTTAATTTTGCACATTAAAATTTAATGGCCTTTTAAATGTAATACACCCTTATCAAACAGCAGTTACTTTTTCTTTCCCAATAGCATCATTTCATAGCAATGTAGAAATAATAATTTCAAACATGGTTCATATGATTTGAAGGTTTTGTCCTATATATATTTAACTATTTTATTGATTTTTTAAAAGGTTTTTTTCTTTAATAGCATTATTTTTTTATCAGTTTGGATAAAATTCTGAGACAAAATGGTTTCTAAAATAATATTTTATTTCTTTGGCATAGAGAAAAACTAAGATCATGCAAGTACAATTCTTTTCATTGAATGATTAAATCTATTACTACATGTGAATACTGGTTTTTACTCAAGATTTATGGATTTTGTGAGGAAGATGATCTTGAATTACAGAAAGTGTGTTTTAAATATGACCCCAGAGGCTATCCAAGACATTTGGAGTAATGAGGCAGTTTCAAGTACAAGAGAATGTTTCCTGATGAGCTTATTTCCCTTTGTGCCTGGCAAGCATTCACAGGATCTTAATTTTTATATTCTTTTCTCCTGTATACTTTTTTGTTTTTTCTTTCAACAAATGTGGTATTGAAAAGTGGTTGGAGAGCAGCAGAAACACCTTTTGTTACACAAGGTAGCTAGGCAACCACCACCTAGTTCAGTGTTTTACATAAAATGCTACTAGTCTTACCTTTGTGCAGAGTGCTTCATGCTTTGCAAAATGAGGTCACTGTTACATCTGTTAACTTAACCCTGCCATGTGGGATAGTCAGGAAAAGTATTGTTATTTCTATTTGGGGGTAACAATGCCACAGATGGTATATATTAAGATCATCTGAATGCTATAACAAGTAATAAAGATAATATTTAACTCAGGAACACTGACTTCCTGCCCATTGTTCTTTCAATGAACCAGTAAACACACAGAACTTTCAAATCATTCTTCATCAATTGAATAAAAATAATGTTTCCTCACAATTCAAAAGGATCTTTAACAGGTATGGGAAGACATTACTGGTTACCAAAAGAAGGAAAGGCTTTGTGGATATCAGTGTTTCCAATAAAATTCTTATTTACTTCAACTGTGAGGAAAATGTTCAGCACTAAGAGAAAAACATCCACAAAATGAAATAATTTGGGATCCTAGGTAATTAGTGTGGTCATAAGAATCTTAACTACCAGTTGTGTGAAACAATCAGATTAACTGTTTTGGACAAAGTTTAAACTGTTTTAGACAAAGTTGCATTCTCATCAAGATAACAACCATATGACTGGTACTTGTGCACCTTTCTATCTCCTGTAATTAAACCTGTGCCCTTGGGACTGGCTTGACCAGTATCTGAAGGAGAGCATTTACTTGGTTGATATGAAATAAAATCAATGTCTAACCAAAAGAGGTAGCAGAAAAGCAGGCATACAGTTACATAGAATGAATAAATTCTAAAAATTAAGGTGTGCTATTCCCATATTAACAACACTGCACACTGTATTTGAAATTATTTTAGGAGGACAAATCTTATATTATGTGTTGTTTTTCTAATCAAGCCCCATTTTTAAGGCAAGAGGGGAGCAAATATTGAAGTATAGAGATAGAGTTGCTTGGAGAATTGATATAGAACAGAGATGAGAATCAGTTAAAGATATAGAGTCTGACTCCTGAGCAGAGGAAAAGAATTAATTAATATGAGTAAGAATAAATTGGATAGGAGCCAGAATTTACACTTGATTACATGAGCAAGTTTTGGTACTTATAAAAAGGACATGGCTAGATGAATTATATATGTATATAATTGTACATATTATACAATTAATACATGTGTGTGCGTGTGTGTGCATGTATGTGTGTAAATTAGGTCAATGGATGAACAGAGACTTGACCACAGCTTTCCACAATTCCTCCAAAACCTTTGCTGCCACTCCTCAGGTGGAGGATATCTTGAACGTGTTTGCATACAGGCCTGAAATATATATAATTTTGTCTTTTTTGAGACAGGGTCTCCCTGTAGCCCCAGCTGTCCTGGAACTCACTACGTAGACCAGGCTGACCTTTAACTCACAGAGATATGCCTGCCTCTGCCTCCCGAGTGCTGGGATAAAAGGCTTTCACCACCATGCCTGACTATCAAATATATTTTAAAATATTTTTCAGTAGACAATATTATTGAGACATAATGAATTCTATTCACATGAAGGACAAATCTTACTAGAGTAGGAGGTATTAGTAGACCTTGGTGCTAAAAATATGTACCAGTTCTAAGGAAACAATATTGTCCTTTCTAACAATATATCTGTGTAAAGATTGTGAAATCAAATAGTTTTTAAGAGCAGCATCCTGATGAGACAAGCAAAGAAATAAAAATGCCATCAGATAGATCAATTCATTGGTAAATGCTTTGGGTGGTAATCTTTCAGTTTTCACTGAGTGTTGTATTTGTATACATCTTATGTTGTATTGATGCTGGTTATGAACTTAACCATTATTCTAATTTTTTAAGATTTTATTGATCTTCAAAAATTTCATACAGTATATATATATTTGAGGCAGGGTCTCCCTGTAGCCCCAGCTGACCTGGAACTCACTATGTAGACCAGGCTGGCCTTGAACTCATAGAGATCCACCTGTTTCTGCCTCCCTAGTGCTGGGAATAAAGGTGTGTGCCACCACTTCCGGCTATATATTTTTTATCACATTCTAACCCCTCTCTCATCTAGATCCCTACTGTACCACACAACCCCAACTTCATGTCCTTTCTTTATTTTCCTTCGTTAAAGGCCTATCAAGTCTGACTGGTGATCCCCAAATGCGTTTGAATAAAGGTCTATCCCTTGGAGTCTGGTCAACATACCAGGCTTCATACCCCTAAAGAAAATTGGCTCTTCCTCTCCTTGAATATATCAATTGCCAATAAATCCTCAGTTAGGGCTGAGACATTTTGCCTACCTCTCTTATCCGTACTGGGTTTCTTTCTGATGTCAGTTTTGCCTAGGTCTTTTGCATGTTGCTGCAAGTGTTTGGGTTAATATGTGCAATTACCCTGTGGTATTCAGACAATGCAGTTTCCTTGCATTCATCTACAACTTCTGGCTCTTATCGTCTTTCCACCACATTTTCCATAATGATCCCTGAGTCAGGTAAGAGAGAGTGTGATATAGGTGTCCCATGTAGAGCTGAGCACTCCTTGGTCTTTCCATTTTATTCTCATTGACCAGCCCTTGGCCTCAAGTTCACTGCCATATGCTCTAAGAAGAAACTTCTCTGGTGAAAACTGAGAGATGCACTAATATCTGAGTATAACAATCTGGGCATAACATTTGGGATAACAACATCATTAGAATTCAATTTAATACTACATCTATTTAGCAGAATGATAACATTACGTTTTCCCCTAGAGCTTCTGATTGATCTAACCACAGGTTCTTGGTCCTGGTATGGGCTCTATCTTTTGTTTTTTTTTGTTTTGTTTTGTTTTGTTTTTTTTGTCTTTTTGAGACAGGGTCTCCCTGCAGTTCCAGCTGACCTGAACTCACTATGTAGACCAGGCTGGCCTTGAACTCACAAAGATCCACCTGTCTTTGCCTCCCAAGTGCTGGGACTAAAGGCATGTCCCACCACACCCAGCCTTTCTTTTTAATTTAATTTTGTTTTTAAATGATTTTTTTGATTACCATACAATAGAATTTGATGATATTTAGATCCCCTCCCCTATCCACTCCACTCTTTATTGCCCCCATTCAATTTAATGTACTTTATTAAGGCCTATTTGTGTCTTACTTGTGTCCCCAAATGTCCTTCAGCATTTGGGCTCCATCTTGTGAAGCAGGTCTTGAGTCTATTAAAATAGTAGTTGGTTAATCCCATAGCATTCATGCCACTATTGCACCAGTGGGCATATCTTGCCAGGCCAGTTGTTACTGTATCTGACCAGATAAACAGTTGGGTAAGGCTGATGATTGCTTTTCTCTTCCAGTATCATGTGTAGCACCTTCCAGCACAATGGAAGTACCATGAATGCTAGCGAGTAGAGATGAAGCTTCCTGATCAATGGTCAATACCAGCTTGTTTTTTCCTTGTTTATTGTAGGACTCACATAAGTAGTATTTTCAGCAATAGTCTTACCTTCACATTCTGGTGGGTAACCAAGAGCAAGACAATAGTTAATATTTTTGAGGATCTATGGAATCCCTTTTCAACAACTCCAAAAGAAGGAGTCCATTCCTGGCATTGGGCTTTATATTTGTTAGCCTGTGTCATCTGATAAGGGATCATTGAGCCTGCATTTTAGAGTAACAATATTAAAACTCTAGATATTGTGTATGTGTATATTATAGGAAGCTTCTATAATAATGTTTGTTTCCATATGACTTATTTCAAAGGCCTTTAGTGTTAGGTTGTTATCACTTTCCTTACTCCCTCTTCTGCCTTGCTCTCACTCCCCACCCCATGTGCATTTTCCCATTCCATTATTCCCCTTTACACTTTGTATCATTAAAATCTATTTCCCCTCACATGAACATCCTCCTTCCATGGCCCCTTACTAGTTTCCTGACCTCTATGGGTCTCCCAAATGAAATACATCTATTTAAAGATTCAAATTTAGCATCCACTTTTAAGAGAAAACATGTTTGTCTTTCTGGGTCTGGGTTACCTTATTTAGGATAATGGTTTCCAGTTCCATTGATTAGCCTGTAAATTTTACAATTTAATTTGAACTTCATAATTTCATTTGTAATAACAACTGAATAATATTCTGTTACGTAAATATATCATACTTTCATTATATATTCATTAGTTGATAGACATCTAGGTTGTTTCCATTTCCTGGATATTATGAATAGAGCAGCTATGAACCTGCATGAACAGGTATCTCTGTAGTAGGATATAGAATCCTTTGGGTATAAGCCCAAGGATGATATGGTGGGATCATATGGTAGAGCTACATCTACTGTTTTGAAGAATGTCTACGCTGATTTCAATAGTAACTACATGAGTTTGCACTTCCATCATTAGTGAATGAATGTTGCCCCACAACTTTGGCATCATTCGTCTTTGTTTTCTGGATCTTAGCCATTCTGGCTGAGGCAAGATGAAATCTTAAAGAAGTTTTCATTTTCATTTCTCTTTTTAAAATTATTTTTAACATTAACATACAATATAATCATTTTCATTATGGTGTTTTAATAACATTTTGTGCTCTTTCTCAACCTCCATATCTACCTTTTCCCCCTCCTTTGCCCCACATCTTACCTCTTCCCCTCATTATATTTTCATAATATTTTGATGAACTTTCTCATCCTTCTCCATGACTACCTTTCCCCAATACCTTGCTCCACCTCTTGCCCATTCCTTTCCTCATCCCCATTATCTTCTTTCCTCTTTTAACTCACACTCATTCTATTCCCCTCTGTTTTTCTCTTCTTTATATTTCTTCTTTCACTCTCCTGAGCCCCTTCAAAGTCTTCTAACACACACATGCAGTAGCTTTCTCTCTCTCTCTCTCTCTCTCTCTCTCTCTCTCACACACACACACACACATACACGTGTGCACACACACAAACTTTTGTACAGCTTTTGCCAAATTCATGGCATCTTTCTAAGTGAATGGCCTGAAGCTTCCCCAGGCATGAGTCAGCTGACAGAAATTCACAGAGTGAGCAAATGACTGCCAGAACCAAGGGCCAAACAAGATTAGCCATCACTTCAAATTACATCTCTTAATTTTGTCTACTGTAGTTGTGTTAGTTACTTTTCTTGTTGCTGACAAAATAACTGACAATAGCACCCTATAAAGGGAAGGGTTTATTTTGGCTCATGCTTTGAGGATAAGATCCATCATGGTAGAGAAGGCATGAGGGTGAAAAGGCTGTAAGTGTGGCAAGTAGGAGCACAAAGTGGCTGGTCACCAGGAATCAGAATTCAAGAAGTAGTGAGAGATGAGCTCAGATCGCATTCTCTTTGCTCAGTTAGGGAACGCTATCTCATGGAATGGAGCCACTCACATTGAGGGTGGCTCTTTCCTCCACAGTTAAAACTTTCTGGAATCGTCCTCACAGATACTCCCAGTGATTTGGCCCCTAGGTTATTCAAAACCCCATGAATTGACAATCAAGATTAACTGTCATACTATTCTATGCATTTTTTAAAATGTGTTTGTTGCATTGGTCATGTATCAAATCTGGTTTTCATTTTTGCAGTGCCACCCTTTGATCCCAGGGCCTCACAGATCAGGCAAATGCACTAACCCCTGAGTCACACTGTCAGCTTCCAATATTTTATTCTAATGTTATGGCTTTAAGTTTATTTATTTTTTTTATTTTTTGAGATGGGGTCTCTCTATTGCCCCAGCTGACTTGGAACTTATTATGTAAATCAGGGTGGCCTTAATCTCACAGAGATCTGCCTGCCACTATCTCCTAAATCCTGGGATTAAAGGTGTACACTACCACACCCAGCTCTCTTCAAATTTAAACAACTATGTTTTACACTAAATTAATGCATTCTAATATTTGAACTCACTGTAAAAGTTTAATAATATTTTTGTAATTAATGTTTACTTCATGATAACTATGAAACAAATGGACTCAAATTTAGAATGAAAGAAAACCAATATGTATTCTTGATATGTGTTTCTCTTAATGGTTATTAATTTGAAAATAAAATACACGTTACTAGTTCTTTTTAATAATTTTTTTTGTTTTTCCTTGTTTTTTAACTTTTACGAAAACTTTATTGAGAATTTCATACATGCATATAAGGTGTTTTCATCAAATCCGTGCCCACTCCCTCACTTCCTACATCTCCCATATATCCCCATCACTTTTTTCTTTTTCTTTTCTTTTTTTTTCTTCTTTCATTTATTTATTCTTATGGGGCTTTTGGCTAGTCTAACATTCCCCCCTCTGAAGAGGTAATCCTAAAATCATTTAAGGATTAGATACAAGCTCCAAAATACTTTTGACATTTTTGGCCTTTGGAACAGAGTGTGCTGTTAACAGTCCCAAGGACATTTTGGCTTTTAGCCAAGAAACTGTATTTTTCTTTATGGTCGTTTTACCCTAACTGCCTAGCCAATTCCTCCTCCTATTCTTATCATGTCATCCTCTGAAGGGGTAACCCAAAGTGCCAATAGGGAATTGGGATGCAGACTGCTTTGGCTTCTTCCATGTTGAACAGGGACACAGGGTGAGACAGCTGGAGTACCCCTTCAGTGGGTCTATATAAAAGACTCCCAAATTGCATAACTCTTGTCTCTAAGGGGAAAAGAAAATCCTTGAATCATGAATAGGGATGTGAAGGAGAAGTAAAGGCAAGAGTAATTAGCATTACAAGTTCTAGACAGGGAACTAGAAAAAAGAACACAGCAATTTTCAAATGTTCATATGAGAGTCCATTGGAATTTCTTGCTTCAAAAAGCATCCCTCTATTGGGTTCTTCCTCATTTTTCTTTTGTCTTCCAAGGCTGGACTCTGGAGTGATGGATTCAGGATTTGTTTTCAGGTATTTTGATAGCTGTTGGAGTAGTTAGAATCAGTGTCAGCTCCCTCTCAAAGGTTTCAAGGTAACTGAGGGGTTGCTGAGGTGTATGAATTCTTACAAATGCAATTAGCTACACATGCATTTAGAAATTCCTTCTCCTTTCTTTACCATCTGAAACAGAATTTCTACTATTTCTAACATTGTGTTCTGATTAATACTATGCTATTAAAGAATTCATACTGAGTCAAACAAGTTGGTAGAAAGGATAAAAATATTCACCTCTTTCCTGTAGAAAACCTTGAACGTAGCTATTCGTAATAAAGAATGTATCTAGACATATGCATATGTACTTATAGACCATAAATATATAGGTTTAGTACATATAATTTTGAGATGTTTTACCTGCCATTAAGTTGGGGAGGTGAGTAATGTGAGATTCACATTTATTTAATAGTTTTTGATTTAAGCTCATACTGAAATAGTAATTTATGTCAAAGACATTTGTTAGAGATCAACATGTGAGGTGAAAAGAGAGGAAGCAGGATCATGGAGGGGATGAAGTCAGGGAATTCAGGTTCAGGGATTTACACTGGAGTTTTTGGAGATATTCCCTTCAGAGACTGCCACAGTGGAAACAGCAGCTGAGATTCCTAACCTTTCTCATCCAGCATTCTGTTTTCCCTGGGAAGGCCATGATCATGTGTGGGGTCATTTTGAAATTACTTGATTGTTCTAAATATTATGCTTAGTAAAAGGAGTATTTGTTAGTTATAATCCTTATGAGCATAATCACACAGTGTCTGAAATGAAGGCAAAGTGAAGAAAACTAAAGAATTAGACAAGTCAGAGTTTCCGAAATGACCACAAAGCATAAAAATCCCTATAGTAATTTATTAGTCCATTCCATCATTTGGAAATAGCCTTATATTGCATGACTGCTTGAGCAGCTGCCTCTAAATTTGAAAATAAAGAGAAACACCTGGAAATGTCTCTTCCTTTTGTAAAAGATATATTTCAGAATAATAAAAAATTTGAAAAGGTTCTTTTTATATTGTAATTTTAAGTAATAAATGTAAAAAAGATTGGTAGAATATAGAATACATCATATGCCTTCATAAAATAATAGATTTAGGAAATCATATCTTATGGTGTCAGGACAGCCTTGTACTGTATACCTCCTAATAACAGGCATTGGGATACACACTGAAACTCTGGGGAGGTGAATCTGATCAAGCCTCTGCCCAGTCTAGGCTCAGGCTCTAAATGTGAGTCATAGGAACTCTGGGAGAAAGAATATAAGCAACAAGTAAATCCCAATCCTGGGACAATGTGGAAATATGATAGGACAGTATCTTCAACAAAATAAAGAAGTGAAAAACAATTTTGTCTTTAAGAAGACTTCTAAGACAATCTTAACAACTCAATAGTATGAATCTAGTTTGGGTCCTGATTTGAGCAAATTAACTACATTTGGAAATTTTATCATGGAATGTGTATTAGATGATATTATGAAAATGAGACTCTTTTCTCTGACATGTTAAACTTAGTTTGTCACTCATGACCTATGCCACTTTTGCTTATCACGAGGGCTTGATGGAGAATCTTGAGCCCAATGGATACAGAACTGGGTAGGGGAAATTTGCTTTCCAGCAACTGGCTCTGTTCTGCTCCCAGGGCCCCTCTTTGGTTCATTTTAACTTCTCACTGCTCCATCTTTCAATTTTGTACATTTCAAACCCTGCCCTCTTCTGAATTCATTAAATGATGAGTCTACCTTGGTCTGTTGGTTTTGTCTGCATATGTATGCGTACATGGTGTGCATTCTTATACATATACACCTTTGCATATGCGTGGGTGCACATATGTGTGAGAGCGTGAGGAGGCCCAATGTTGACATTGAGTATCTGCCTCTGTCGCTCTCCACTTTATTTACCGAGGAAAGGTCTCTTGCTGAATCTGAAGCTCAGAGCTACCAGGCCTGCTTGACTTTCACATGAGTCCAGGGAATCAGTTCCAGTCTTCAACTTGCAAGACACGTGCTTTAGCCACTAACCCATGTCTCCAGTGCTATCTTGCTCCATTTTTCTTTCTGTGTTAAAAAAGACTTTATCTATTATTATTTTTATTATACGTGTATGAGTGTATTGCCTACATATATTTAAGTGCACCCGTGTGATGCAATGCCTGCGGAGGTCAGAAGAGAGGATCAAGTCCCCTGGAACTGGAGTTACAGACAGTGGTTAGTCTTCACGTGGGTACTGGGAACAAAACCCCGGTCTTCTGCAGGAGCAATCAGTGCTCCTAACTGCTGAGCCATCTCTCCAGCTCCCTTGCTCCATTTTTCATAAGTCTGTTTTATGGGGTCATTAAATTAGGCATTCTTTTGAAAATCAATATTTTCTAGGGTTGTTTTGTTTGAGTAAAATTTTATCAAGCTTACTGAGATGAGGGGAAAATCTTTGAATAAAAGCGAACAAGTATAATTGTATTAGTAACCTTTTTCATTTTAGGGATTTTTTTTTCTTGTTTTTAAGTCTCCTACAGTTCAATTCTGAGCTTATGCAAACTGAGGGTTGAGAGAAATATTTGCTGTTTCTTCAGTCATTTTTCCTAAACTCGAGTCTTTAGTATACAAACATTTACACATTTTTTCCCATTGAAATTACTTACACATTTCAGTATGTTAATTTCTTTACATAAGTTAATTGAAGTAGAAAATTTTGTATCAATACTGAGATTATGCCTCTCTGTTTTCCACCTGTAGGGTGACTTTGAGAGACTTACAATGAGCAAAGGAACATGCTGTGTTCTACCTATGACTATTACTGCTCCCTCACATTCCTTAGCATTGCATATTCAAGTGCCACGTGGTACATGAATTGCTGCCACCTTCACACTGGATTCAAATTCCTAATGCCAGACATAATTTGCCATTCTACTCCCTGTCACTAGCATAGCACATAGCTTACATTATCACTCACTAGATGTTTGCTCAACAAATAAACATGTACAATTACAGATACAGTATGCAGATAGAAGCCTTCTGTGTCTAATTTTCTGAATTCTTCTTTGGCCAAAAGTACCCTGATTTTTCTTGAGAAATAACACAGATTTATATTGTAGAGTTGACTTATTTTTCATACATAATTCATGCACAGCAAAATATTTGAGCTATCACAGAGTTTATGTTAGTTGATAGGCTGTAACAGTGGCAAAAGAGAGATAAAGTCATCATTATTGAAAATGGTTGATTGGCTTTTAACTAAAGAATGATTCCACAGGTACCTTTCCAGTGAATAAATTACATTCTTAAATTTTAGTATTCCCTAACAGCCATTTTTGATCCTTTGATTTAGGAGTTTAGCTTGGTTTTTTTTCCTACCAAAATGATGTTGAAATGCTCTACAAAGAGATATATCTTTATGAGTGCCAATAAATAGATCCAAATCATAAACATGAGAATTGTGGATAGTTATGGTTTTGAAAATTGCTATGCTAAATAACAAGAAGAATGGCCCATGTGTGGGCCTGAGTAAGGCATTCAAAGTCATTCAGAACACTAGTGCCTTGAAGGTGTGAGAATATGGTATTTACACATTTATGTTCACAAGGAAACCAAAGACTGATATTTGTAGTATCTGAGACATATAGAAACTGGAACAGCCTCTATATTATTTCATATAAGACAAATTTTTCACTATCATTCCTAGAAAATTTTATTAATATTGTTTCTTGCAATACTATGTGATAGGTCAATGAAATCACTAGCTGGAAACTAGGAGAGAAACTAAAGTAAATGTCATAAAGAGAGCAGATTTATATCTGAAAGACATACAATGCACTCAGAAACATATGTCTTTTAATACCTTAGTGTCTTCATCTAAAATTTTTCTATCAGTATTTTATTTACTCTACCATTTGAAGGCCTTATCTGGTATGCTGTATAAATTCTGAATGGTTATGTCTCTGTAATTAAGCATATTGGGTTATGAACAAATTTTAAAGTATTTTGGTAGTAAGTAAATAATTTTGAAATCTTTTGTTATTTTAAGTCTTTATTTAGGCTCTACTATAGAGAAGAAGTTTTGCTTAATACTAAAGAATAAGGCTGATAAGACCTCTATTAGTCAGCATTCTCTAGAGGAACAGAAATCCATAGAAAGCATACACACACACACACACACACACACACACACACACACACACACAAACACATCTGTGGTCAAAATAGTAACAACAGCTGCCTTACGACTGAGAGACTGAGAATTCAATAGTTGTTTGGTGCTTGAGGCTGGGTCTCTCAGCAGTCAGAGTAGTCCCACAATAGCCCTCTCATACTAGAAAGACCAAGAAGTCAGTAGTTGCCCAGTTCATGAGTAACCAGGTGCAAAAACATCTTTTTATCTTACAAGGAATTTCTCTATATGCTCTACATGACTGAACACCTAGAAATTTCACTTAAATAGAAGGCCCTTGAATTTTGGTTCAATTTATTTCCCATTCTCGAATGCTCATATACTTTGTCAATATAAGTTCAAAGTGGTCTCTACCTCTTTCTTACTTGGTCCAGTTAGCAATGTCATAAATATGACATTGAAGAGACAGGTGATCAAAATCCCTTCAAACTAAGTTATGACACAGGGTTGGAAAATTAATATACCCTTGAGCTATAACTGTAAGAATGTTCTGCTGGCCTTGCAAGCTGAAGGAAAATTGCTTCTGGTGGTCCTTACAGACAGGTGTGAAAAAAGAAACATTTGTTAGATCGAAAGCCACACAGGTACCAGATATGTTAATCTGTCCAGGAAGCCAGTAGTAGCTGAAATTGGAGTCACTATTTAAATGGCACTACTCAGCTGTCATTCTCCATGAAAAATTCTCTTCTATCTTCTGTACAAGCCAAAATGGAGAATTTAATAAGATGTGATTCCTGCATCTTTCAAGCCCTTGATGATGACACTAATTTCTGCAGTTCCTCCAAGGATGGATGTTTTTGGTTCACTATTTTCCTAGTAGGGTCAACTCCAATAGGTTCCATTTGGCCTTTCCAACCATAGGAGCCGTTACTCCACAGGTCATGGAGCCAATGTGGGGATTCTGTGAACTTGTAAGTATATTTATCCCAATTATTCATTCTGAGACACAGGAAATAGCCATAAGATGAATGTGAGGACTCACTGGACCCAATGTGAGTCAGAAATTAGCCTAAAGTCTATCAATCACCTGACCTTCAGAAGCCCTTACTTTAACCAGGGGATCACAAAGCTTTTTTGAGTCTTCTGGAATCAGTGTCAGTTCAAAACCAGTATTCAATATGCCCTGAAAATTCTGATTGTTTCCTTTCCCCTGTGTACACTTATCCTAGTAAAAGGTACAGGTCACTCTGGGGAATGATGGGAAAGACTAGTAGTAAAACGATTTTGTCTTTTTTCAAGTAACTTTTGGCCTTCCCTTTAATCAAGGAGTTTCTGGGTCTGAAAAACTGACTCGAGTCTGGAACTTGCTTGATGGGCCATGATTCCCTATTACGATGATTCAATAAAGTCTTTTTATTTGTCCTAGTGTTTTTCTACTTATATAGATTGAACAAACTACTTAGTAAGAGTCTTATGTATTTCGTTCCTAGAAACATCATGATTGACTAGCCAGTACCAAAGCTCCATGTAAGTCAGGCCAATATAGACATTGTTTTACCAGTGTTGCGCCTTATGGTAACTATGCTCACCTTGCCTTTGGCTATTCAATGCTGCTACCTAGCCTTTCTACTGGAGTCTAATTAAATCCATTTCCTTTAATTCACCCAACTGAGCAATCATGTCTCCCATACTAAGGTGTGTCACGAGGACAGAACAATGACAAAGCTCCTCAAATGTGCCTTTTCCACTATTTTGAATTATATAGTATTTGTGAAGGGCATGCCTTCTGGGTCCTCCCACTGTAGAGGATCAGGTTTTAAACTGTGAATCCACTCCAGTGTTCTGATTTCCCTGAGTCCAAAAATGGCTTCATCAACACTAAGCCAAGGGACAGGATGTCAGGCATCTCCAGCTCTTTCTCAGTAAGTCATCATTTGACAAATACTTTGGCCAACCAATCAAGTAAATTCTCAGAACTTAGATATTAAACCTAAATTGCTGCTCAATGGACCCATATCGACATAGTCAGCCAGATCTAGTTTTATGCTCCTTTTACCATTACCCCATACCCTTAAAATCCATCTTCACATATATTCCTCACACTTCTGTTTGAATGAATTGGAAAAAAACTCATTCAGTTCTTTAGTAGTGGGTACCTTCTCCTGGAACACATTTTCTACCTAACTTTTAGGGGCCTTGTTTGCCTTGAGTCTAGTTACAGGTCTAGAGACATTGAT
Source organism: Nannospalax galili (assembly GCF_000622305.1). Lineage (NCBI taxonomy): Eukaryota > Metazoa > Chordata > Mammalia > Rodentia > Spalacidae > Nannospalax > Nannospalax galili. The sequence goes on from NW_008338108.1 coordinate 1,575,570, forward strand.
GTTTGGGCCCTGAAGGAATATCAGCAGTGTATCCTTTGACCTCACCTTTAGAGAAAGACATTGCCTGATAGACAAAGGCAGAAGTAGTTCCCTTAGGCAAGTGCAGAGGGCAGTAATTACAGGGAGGGAGTAGGGGATGGGGATGCATCCTCTGCTAAGGATGGGGAGACTATTTCCTCAGGGAGAGTATGCCCATCAGAATCTGAACATCCAATACCTCATCCTCTTCTGGGTCCTTTCACATGTCTCCATCACAAGTCAGAGGATCAGAATCCCCTTTTTTTCCCAACTGGTGCCTTACTTTTACTGCTCAAACCCTTCTAAACTGGGAATTAAATTTGCATTACAAATCAGCCAATCCTATAACGAGGACTTAGGTTTGGTTTTCCTCAACTTCAGCTCTATGGCTGCTGGAGAAATTCTTTTCCAGGGCACACATAGAAAGCTTTAGTTTTTTGTTTGTTTGTTTGTTTGTTTGTTCATATCTGGAGTTGGTCAATGAGGTCATTTTCCCCTTTTGTTATCCCCAAGATGAGAAAAAGAACCAGCCAGCATCCACTATTTTCCTCATTTTTCTACAATTTTTCAAAGGTTTTATAACCTTTGAGAGTCATTAAATTCCTTGTTCTTCACAAAAGATGAACCAGGAATATCAAATGCTCTATGTTACTTTGCATAGCTTTTTAAAAAGTCTACACCATGGATTTTCAGTGCTCTCATGCTACCAGAAGAGACTTTTGGAACTCTAAATTTCTTAGAGTTGGAGAACCAGCTCCAGATTCTACCAAGCCCATTAGAGGAAGCCCTTACAATTCTGTTTCTCTAGAACTGTGTGTGTGTGTGTGTGTGTGTGTGTGTGTGTGTGTGTGTGTGTGTGTAAAGAATCTATTACATCAGCTTATACAATAGGGTCAAAATAGTAACAACTGTCTAACACCTGAGAGGCTGAGACTCAGGTAGTTGCTCAGTCTTAAAGGCTGGCTGCTTTAGCAGCCCCTACCTGGCCTCAAAGAACTAGAGGTTTCCTGGGGAGCCACTGCTCCTCAGTCCATGTTGAAAGCCTGTACTTGCTGGTTCTAATATCAGAAAAGGAATCAGCAACAGCAGCAACAGGGTAAATTAACTTGGCAGCAAGAAGAAAGGCCAACTGAGCAACAAGTGAGTGATCTTCTTTCTTCTGCATCCTTTAAAATATTTAAAATATTTAAAATATTTATTATTTTTATTTTATGTATATTAGGGTATTGCCTGCGTGTGTGTAAGTACACCTGTGTTATGCAATGCTGCAGAGGTCAGAAGAAGGTGTCAGATTCCCCTGCAACTGGAGTTAAGGACTATTCTTAGCTGCTGTGTGGGTATTGAGAATCAAACCCAGGTCCTCTGCAAGAACAGTCAGTGCTCTTATCCACTGAGCCATCTCTCCAGACCCTTCTGCATTCTTTTAAAAACCTGGGGTACTAGCAGAAGGTGTTGCCCATTTTTGAGGTCTACATTTAATTTGGTCCAGGCATAATTCTCACAGCAATTAAGGCAATTAAAACAATTTCTCAACTGAGGATACCTGCTTAGATGGTTCTGATTTGTGACAAGCTGACATTTAAAACTGACCTTCTCAAGCCCACTAAGCTATGCTCATGTATTCCAACTATAGAGACTGTCACAGCACATATGATGGGCTTTCTTTTTGTATATTTGAACACATTTCAGTCATATAAGAATGTGTGTGAATGTACATGTATATGTATGATGGATTACAATATAAAGTAATCCACATATTTTTTAGTCTTTTGGAATTTTGTACATTAATACAATGCATTTTGGTCACATTCACCCCTAATTAAACTTTTCCAGTGTCCCTAGGGTTACACACACACACACACACACACACACACACACCCACACCATGCACACACCCCTCTCCTCAAATCAAGTTCTCTTTTATTGTTTTAAACATATAACCTACTAAATCCAGTTAGTGTTTTCCATATTAACATGGATGTAGGAATGACCAGCAGAGAACAGACAATCTACCAAGGCCATATCCCTAAGACTGTCTTTACCCCCAAAGCCATCAATTGCCTATAGCTGCTAAACTAGGAGAAGGGCCTTATGAGCCCTTCCCCAGTCCATGCTTGAATGTTGCCTGCTTTGATCTTGTGCAGGTCTTGTGAACCACAGTTGTTGAGAGTTCATGGGTGCTATATCCTTGTCACATTAAAAAGACAGTCATTCTGAGCCTCTGGCTCCTACATTCTTTCCGACCCCTCTTTTGCAACGTACTCAGCTTTGTGTGTTGGGGGTTGATGCAGGATGTGGAGAAATCAAGGTGGTACTTATCTGGGAATCTCATCCCAAATGGCTAGCTTTCATAGAGCTAGAAGAGCTAGAATGGGCTATGCAGACTTCAGGGAAAGAAAAATCATCAACAGCCTTACCTAGCTATGAACCCTGTAAGCTACAATAAATGTCAGCCCAGCAAGACATGCCCAACAGTGTAAATAGTGGCAAGAATGTCTTAGGAGTAACCAGCAGCAGCCAGACTGGATTTAAGGCCCATTCAGTAGGAGAGAGCTCATACCTGGTCAAGAACCTGTGGCTGGAGAGATTATAGACCTACTGTTATCATTTTGATACATTGGCATCCAACTGCTTCCTAAATACTTATGTGCATGGGTCAGTGCTGCTCTGAATCTTAGTCAGAGAAGCTTCTTTTTTGCAGTGGCCAACAGTTCACACAAAGACTTACAAGTCAAACAGGACTGGAATCTCCTCCTTGAAAATTAGCTCTCATAGTATCAGATGACACTGTGCAAGGTGCTAAGGAAGAAAAATCAATCAATGCTCCAACACAGCTGTAAAGTCTAATAACAGCAATAAGGACAGGTGCAGCAATTTGTATTGTTGCAGTAGTGCCAGTTTTATCTTGATACCCCCAAGATACCAACAAGATATCAATAGTTATCTACTTGGACTTAATGCCAGCTCAATGGAAAGGAACTCATTTGTGATACTGTAAACGTAGCCCAGTACACATGGCTGGAGAAGTTATAGATCCTAGAGAAAAATCCATATATGCCATATCCCTAGACAAATGTAATTTCTTACTGTATGCTAAATATGAATCCTTATATTTACAGACAATTATACCTCTCACCACTTATGAAAGAAGCTTTTTTGGGACAGATGGAGACTATTACAGAATTCCACAACTGGTCAAATACAGAGAATAAGTGTACGTGAGATGCCCAGCCCTAAGTGACTCATTTGCAATGCAACCGCTACACCTAATACTCAAGGAACATAGTGGAACAGGGAACAGAGTGACTATTAATGCATCTCTCAACTCTCACCAGAGAAGCTTCCTCATACAATAGATGGTGAGTAACACAGAAAGCCACAACTGGCCAAAATGTAGAGAATAAGAGACTGCAGAGTGAATGTCCTGGGATAGGACTCATACTAAACTGATACTACCCAGGTCTCAGGGACCATTGCAGAAGAGGGAGTAGGAGTCTGGAGTGGAAGATGATAAGAAGGAAACAGAGTTTTTCAGGCAGCTGGGAACTTGCTCATATGAACTTACAGCAATTGTGACAGCATGCAAAAGACCCATGCACATTCAGAGCAGATAAAAATCGATCACAGAAGCACAGCTCCCACAATCCTCAACAGGAGACAGGCATAAGTGACCCCCAGGAGTCTTGTGTTTGGGCCTTTGAGTGCCTTCACCTGCATCCCTTAAGCATACTGGACATACTACAGTGTGGGTTTTATATCCCCATGAGACAGAGTAATTGTGCTGCAAATGTCATATAAGAGTATGGAAATAAAAGCTATCTGAAGTGGAAATTTTTTAAAAATCCATCACAGAAGTGGGGAAATGAGTAAGAATCCCCAAACTTATCTGAGAAACTATTGACGCTGATCATTGGTGGGTGAGGAAGAGTTGGTCTTCTTATAGTGAGTGACACTAGATAGGTTGGCCAGGCTTAAGTGAATGGGCTCACAAGGGGGAACATCTGGGGACAAAACTTGACTCTACTGGTCTTAACATATATGACAGAATGAATGGTGTCTGGGGGGGGGCTTTGAGTGTGTGAAGATAGAAGAGGGAATCCAAATATGATCAAGATATGTTGCGTGACATATTAAAAAATTCAATAAAAATTTTTTAAAGATCAAAAATATTTGAAAAATATTAACTGTGATTTGTCAAAGAATAGAGAATGTGGGCTCCCCAGGAAGGGAAACTATTTCAACGATTTTTTTCTGCTTCTCTTACTATTCACATCATAAGTGGTTATAGGCACTTGATTATTTTTCATCTTAAGCAAAGGAGAAGGAAAGGCTGTTAGCTTGGTGATTCAGTCTGTACAGGTACTCAGTCTCAAGGCAGACGATCCTATCAAGAGTAAAGTGGAATTAATTTTGTCGCACATGCTATATAGGCCATTTTAAAGCTACTGATTTGGAGAAATATTTTTCAACACAAATTTCAACATGATTGGAATTAGCATTAGAGTTTATTACTGCAGCTTGCCATATGATTGTGTTACTAGAGATGAGCAGGGGACAGGACACAAAATCCTGGTTTGATGTTTCATTAGAAGATAGATAAAAGATACTGAAATCAAGCAAGCCTAAAAAGTGATGCTAAACAATGTAAAGTGTAAAACGAATAGAAAATAGAACAGAAACTTCAGAAGATGCTGACTTGGTAGCCACAGAAATAGGAATGAAAAGTTAAGAGAGCAACAGGAGCACAGATGTTCAGCTGGCCAAGCGTTCATACAATGGCAAAGGAACTGGGAAAGTGGTAGGTAGATTTGGGGGTAGCAGTGAACTGCTTCACATACATCTTTATAAAGCTACTGGCTTGACCACAGCAAACACAGAAAATGTTGAGAAAGTATAAAAATCTGTTATGATTCAGGCAAAGACGATATTCTAAAAAAAAATAGGCTTTAGGTAAGAAATTTAAGGCAAATAATGTAAGGTCTTCCTTATAAACACTATCAGAGTTAATATGAGAGTAAGAAGATGAGACATGTATTCTGTGGGAGAGCCTAGAATGAGCAGAAGAGGTTAGGAAATTAAGATAGAAAGAGTAGGGAGCTCTTGCAATAGTAGAAATAAAAAAGATGTGACATGCAGGGTATTAAGCTCTGATAGGCCTTTCCCACATGTGATCCCATAATAGCCCTATAAGACATAAACTGATTTTACTCTCATTTTATATTTGAATCTGGAACACACCGAGACTGTACGACTTGCAAAAGTCAAAGTGCTGGGATGTAGAATATTAAAGTCAGGAAGCTGGGTTTGAGTGTCAGCACTGAGTCCTCATTAACCACCACCCCCCATTACCTTCAGAGATCACCATCTACATCTGGGAATATAGTTGGAATAGATTTTTAGAACACAATAACTCTCTAAACCAAGGGTTTTTTTTTGGGGGGGGGTCTTTTTGAGACAGGGTCTCCCTGCAGCCCCAGCTGTCCTGGAACTCACTATGTAGACCAGGCTGGCCTTGAACTCACGGAGATCGACCTGCCTCTGCCTCCCAAATGCTGGAATTAAAGGCATGCGCCACCATGCCCGGCTTTGAAGTGAATTTTTAAAGAATATGTTTCAGTCAGCTGTATTTCTGGAACTTTTTCTTCATAGAAACTCTTATAACATTATACAATAAAAATATATAACCTTATTAAGACACCTCAAGTTTGTCATATTACAAAACCTTTCCAGACCTTTGTTCCCTTTTACTTCAGGGGGACATTTAATTCCACCATCTGATTTAGTACTGACTTTTATTTAAAACATGTGGTTTCTGTGTTTCCCTTTCCATATATTAACTTAGCCTATTCCTTCCAAGGTCATATTCCACCCCTCCTGGTGGCCAACGATGTGAACTCTGTTATCATCTCTGCTGTGCTTCCATAGCACTGGTTAGATGTAACACTCATTAATAATATCATTATTGATTCATTTATGTGGTTAAATTCATTTTTTGTGACCATACCAATTTAAGTTCAGGAGATTATAGACACTACCCCCTTTCCAACTATATTAGAAATTTAGGCTTAAGATTCCTTTATCTCCTATAAGCATATTCTATGTTACATTGTACATAGTTAACAATATACTTTCATTTGATTGGCAGTTTTGAAAGCCATCAAACAGTTCTTACTATATTAAGCACAATATTATATATTGTACATTAATTGTAAGACTCTCATACTTCAGTAAAAACTAGAGTTTAGAAAATTATTAGATGAAATACTTTAAAATAGAAAATTATTAAAATGGAGGAATGCAAGTTCATTATTACCAGCTGTTTTATTTTTTCCTGCTGTTGTGATAATCATCATGGTCAAAAGTAACTTGGGGAGGAAAGAGTTCATTTCAGCTTACACTTTCAGGCTATAGTCCATCACTAAGGGAAGTTAGGGCAGGAACTCAAGGCAGGAACCTGGAAGCAGAGTCCATAGAGAAATGCTGAAGTTCAAGATGCTGGAACATAGAATGTCCTTCTGGCTTGCTCAACTGGCTTTCTTATAGAGTCCGTGCGCCCATGCCTAGGGGATGACTACTCACAGCGGTCTGGGCCCTCCCACATTTATCATCAAACAAGACAATTCCCTACAAAAACTCCCACGTTCTAAGCTTGTGGAGGAAATTCTTGAGTTGAGATTCCTTCTTTCCAGGTGACTTTACTTGGTGTTAAGCCAACAATAAAACAGTACACACACCTTGAATGCTCTAATGCCCATAACATGGAAATCTATATTTTCTTAGGAAACTTCTTCACTGTTGGATATTTACTGAAATAAATTTTAAATACTATACAAGCCAAAATAAAACTTCTTTTAACCCATCTATTAGTCCATATTTGTATCTTTTTAAAGTGTCATTTTAATATTATATTTAAAACACAACTCACAAGCACCAGCATCAAATTCTAATATATTAACATATATAATTTGTTCTTATAGACCATAATGCAACCTTAAGTCAAATTAGACCTAGAGCTTTTACAAAAAATCTTTCGTACATGCATTTAAACAAGGCTTTATGAACTTTCCTATTACACAGGAATGTAATAGTGATGGGAAATGTAACCATCGGCTCAACATGAATTATGGTCTCATTTATAGAAGTGTTAATATCGACATTTGTCAAGCCCTAATAGTAGTTGCCAGATTCCAGATCTGCAAGAATCAAACATTTATGTGAAAATCCAAAGAAGTGTAGTCATTTCACATTTTTCCCGAGTTTAAATTTCAGTTCAATTTGGTCAACATAGGCTTTGAGTAAAGCTTTATGCTAGATCATTTTGAATACAAAAATGAGGAAAATGCTTACTCTCTTGACTTCTGTCCATGTCTATTTTGCCTATTTAAATGTTGCAGATTCCTTCAAAACCCAAAACACATCCAACTTTTCATGAATCTAGTCAAACTGCAAGACAAAACCTCGAATTCATAGAATATAAAATGCACAATTATAAGTTCATAAATCATATGCCAGAATTTCTGGGTATAGAAAATTTCACAGTAAGCTCTTTCTTGTTTCACCATGAGTCCAAGCTCACTAATTAAAATTACCATTGCAGGTGCATACAAGTAAGGCTTATTCCCATAAAGAGAAGAACATTTAATTCTCTAGAAATATTTTGAGGAAGCTTGAAGTGGTGACAACAAATAAGCCAACTCCAGTCAAGACAACATTATAGAGTTCTCCATTGGTATTTCAATGTTATAGCAAGGAAATGCATATGAGTTATCTGACATAAGCCTTCCATAATTCTAGATGTTAATGATGCAGTAGTAAACCTGACTCAGAAGACTTTTTATTACTAGTTTTTACATTATAGGCATTTGTTAGGTAGGCATGTCCTCTGAGGCAACTAGAACTGAACTCCCAAAGACTCAGTGAGGGAGGGTCTAGAGACAGACTCTGAGAAATGCGGAGCACACTAGGAAAAAGGGGAGGAGTAGTTGCCAACTTTGGAGCGGAGTGAGCCGACCGAGGGCAATGGTAGCGAGGATCTCAAAGTTTAGCCAAAATGTAGAACATGGGCCTACGGGAGTTCATGCCTTTGGAGTCACCCTTTCCTGGATGTCATAAACCACGCAAAAATGCAAATATAATGTATCATGTCGGTTTTGTCAATCTGGACCGCATGACCCTGGGATCCCAGAGAGTGTGTGTTTCTGGTGGGGGGGGGGAGTTGGTGCAACAGCATTAAAACAAATAAATAATAAGGATATTTTCAGTTAGTAAAAGAACCCACTGACTAAAATAAAACAATATCTTATGTAAACTGTCTAGCTGAGACTAAGGGACTAAGATTCAATTGATCATTAGCCTCTCTTGAGATGTAGCCAGAGATGTTATTATCAAGAAGCCAGACATAGGACAGAAGGAACATATTTTTTGAATTAAAACAAAACAAAACAAAAACAGAAAGGTGAAAAGAGCCAGCATGTTTAAGGAGGAAAGTAGAAAGCAAATCAAGCATAGTCCTGTTGACTAGCATAAGGACTTTCATGAAGGCTTAGAAGTTATTTGAAGTGTATTGGGGAACTATTTAAAAGTTTAAAGTTCAAAACTGAAACTATATTACTTGCATATTTGAAGTGTCATTTTTGTTTAAATAGGCTGGATACATGGTATTTTTATTAAGATTAAAAAACAACACTGGCAGAGTACATAGGTTTTGGTGGGGCTATCTGGATTTGAGTGGGAAGCATATGAAATTTTAAAAGCTCAATTAAAAAAATCCAACCCTCGGATGGGAAAAGCAGACTTGGGGTAGATTAGTTTTTGTGTGGTAACAAGTCCCCAAATGCTCATGATTTACAAAACAATTTCCCACTCAGTTGTTGCAGTTCAACTGCTGTAGATTCAATTTGTATATTTTAAACCCATTGTTACATTGAAAAAATTGCCCATATTTGATAAATACTATTTCCATAACAGAGAAAAAAAGCTTAATTTTGAAAATTTCATCAATGTTTCTACCAAGATATGACACAGCCTGTTATTTCCACTGGCCAAAGCAAGTCACATAGTTAAGTGTAACAGCAGAGTAAGGCAACATTGGTGGTCAGAGGGCAAGAAGAACTCCTTAAGTATATGGAGGGTTTTTTGTTGGTTTTGTTTTTGTTTTTTGCAGAAGAGGGAATATCTAGGAACAGTTATATGAGCTGCTAAGTTAAATGGGAAAGAAAAAGTTTATGAAACTATCTTCAAAAGAGTATGAATTTCTAGCAGTGGATACATGTTACAGGAGGAAATATGGGATATATGGTTTCACTTTGCTACTAACAGATCTACAATCTTGAGAAAACCCCTTAATCTACCTAGGTTTCATTTCCTTCATCTGTAAAATAATGTTTGCACTTGAATTGATGATTTTCTTGTCTTTAACATGTTCAGTTTCTTTAATGGCATAACTTCATAAAATGGATATAAGGATATTTGGAAATGCACACTTTCTGTAGAAAGATGTTTTAGTTACATAAGATCACTGAGACCTGAAGAAGATAGCACACAATCCAAAAAGCAAAGTATTTCTAAGACAAAAATTGAGTTTTAAAATTCTTCACACACACGACAAGGTAAGAGTACCCCAAGCTTCAGAATTCTCTCTCTACTTCCATTTTTTTACGGAAACATATTAATATAACAAGTAGCTCCTAAGAATTCCTCTGTATAACTGATTTTAACTCCTTGGCATGAATCCTTGGTGTTATGTTCATGAACACACGTGTGTACATGACCACATCTGGAATGCATAATTTAAATCTTGTTTACTATTGACAAAAAGGATAATACAAATGAGTTTGGGTCAAATATTTTCTGCTATTGCCCTGTCTTCACAGAGAAAACTTGTTATGATGATCCTTCCATTTTATCTTCAGTTGCCTTATAATTAATTGTTCATGATATGGATCTGTTGTGATACATTTAGCCATTTATCCATTGAAGAATATTAACACTTTCATTAGAAAATTTCTATTATAAAGAATGCAAAGGAACCAGGGAGGTAAAGGGAAAGAAAGAACCTGAGAGAGAAGAACAGGGGATGTCTGGGGACACTAACTTGATTCAATAGGCCTTAACATAAATGACAGAATGCATGAATTCCAGAGGGGGCACTACAGGAGGTTGCCAATGCCGAGGGGGCTATAAAGATGATTAAGATGTTCTTTATGGAATGCACAAAAATTCGATAAAAAATTTACAAGAAAGAACAATTTTGGGGGGCTAGAGAGATGGTTCAGTGGTTAAGAGCACTGGTTGTTCTTGCAGAAGACCCGGGTTCGAATCCCAGCACCCACATGGCAGCTAACAACTGTCTGTAACTCCAGTCCCAGGGGATCCAACAGCCTCTTCTGACCTCCGTGGGCATTGTACGACATGGATACACTTACCAACATGCAGGCAATACATGCATACACACAAAATAAAAATAAAATAATAAATTTTAAAAAAAGCAATTTCTTTACCAATACTATACACCACGTTGATAGAAATATATTTGCACATAATTCTTCTTGCATATGCTTTATTTATTTTTTTGTAAATTTTTATTGCATTTCTGTATATCTCATACAGAACATCTCAATCTGTCTTAATCATCTTTATATCCCCATCCGCACTGGCACCCTCCCATAGCACCCCTGATCATCCTAAAGCAAGGGACTCTACATAAGCTGACTAGACCTCAGTAGACGAACTTGCACTGAGGATAGTTTGGGGACACTGACTGGACACAATAGGCTTTAATTCTTTTTCTGTATATGAAAATTTAACCTGCATGTATGTGATTGGTGCTTATGGAGACCAGAAGAGATTGTTAGATTCCATAGAACTGGAGTAACAGTTTTGAGCCTCCTTGTAGGTGCTGGGTTCTGAACTTAGATTCTCTGCCAGAGCAGCCAGTGCTCTTACCCACTGAGCCATCTCTGCCACCTTTGTACATATACTTTACATCTTAAGATAGTTGCTCATTGTATTTGAATGATAGGCATTTTCATTATAGTCAATTATTTCCATCATGTTTATGTAAATATTTTTGCACACACATCTTTGCACACAGGCATTTATACCTTATGATAGATTCTTCTAATCAGAACTGCTGTGCAAATAATATGTGTAGTTTTATTGGAGTAGTAGATGCCATGGTGCACTTTGTAGATCTCCACTCCAGGACTACGGAAACAATATCATTACAGAAATTTATTTAATGTTGGTCGTCAAATTCTCTCAGCTGAGTTCTTCTTTGACACTTGTTCTTGGTTAAAGAGAGCCAAGTGAAAAAATGTCATGACTATTTTTAGAAGACATTCCATGTCTAATGACTGGTTGATGTAGGATTATGAAGGTATAGTACTTACTCCAAATTGGCACAACTGTAAAGGACTCTCCGGGTTCCCAATCGCCCAGTGCAATCAGCAGAGTCTGTGTCGCACCTACAGCAAAGTTAAATCTGTCCCTCTACCAAGATTTTTAATAAGCTCAATTTGAAATTCTTTTGTGTGACCCAAAATTTGTGGGGATTGGTGAGATGGCTCAGCAGTTAAAAGCACTTACTGCTCTGCAGAGGACTCTGGTTTGGTTCCCATTGTCCACATGGTGGCTCAAACAGTTCATAAATCCAGTTCCAGGGGATTTGTTGCCTCTTTCTGGCCTTAGAAGGCACCAGGCACACATGTTGTACAGATACATACATGCAGATATAACACACACATGAAATAAAAATAAATAAAAATTTTAAAGTACGCAAATGCAACAAAATTAATATATCTGGGACCATGTAAAAGATCTACAATAGAATTTTGAATGATAACTAAAATGTTATAGTTAGACTTTTCAAAATTTTCTTCACATGAATAACAGAAGGCCATTACAGAAAGAATATACTTTTAGCTGATATGCTTTCTTGCAATGCACTGACAATAAATCACTATTTAATTTTGGCCATGTCAGAAAAAAAAAAGGAAAAGAAAATGTTTACTGAGTTTTAAGCTATTCCATGTGCTGCACAGAAATACAATAGATCGATTTCATTACCTGAAAGTATCTGATTGACATTTTGAATGTCAGTTTGAAATACGGCTGTGACAAATCTCAACCAATTAAGGAGCACCCTCCTCAAAAACAGAACAATTTTCTGCAGCTCTGTACTGAGGGGCATCATTGTACTTATGATAATAAAGTCCATGACAGCAGCTGACATTTGAGTTCCCCTTTATTGTCTACACTGTGCCCTGCTAATTAGCTCAACTTCACCCTGGGGAGAGCTGTCTATTGGAAGTATGGGAAGTTATTTTTTCTCGTTGCCAGATTACTTCTAATTCTTTGCTGAAAAGAAAGTGTCAGTCATGGTTAATTGCATTAAATTGGGTGTGATGGTCTAAAACAGCATACAATCTTCTTAAAGCTCAGCCAAATAGTTCAAATTGTTGCTTCTATCTTGAGCCCCAGGTAGCTTAAAGTCCAGTCTTAGAAGTTTCAGCATAAGGAATTGAGTGGCATATGTGTTCAAGGTCAACAAGCTTCATTTTCTGACCACACATCATAACCATTGTCAAGAGGAAATAATGCCAGTGTTACGGTGGAGCTCTCCTGGGAACAGGCCAGAGCAGTAACTTTGGCAGGCCTCTTAGTAGGACTGTAACTCTGACAATATGGCTGATCACACATAGGCATGTAGGGATGAATGGAAAGTATTTATTAATTTGAATATGACTCATTTGGAGTAACTAACAATACATGCCACAGGCATCTTTGAAGAAAGAATTGTTAAAGAAAATAACAATAGAAACAAGATTTATTTAAGTTCAAATTGTTCATTGAATGCCTTCATTGTTCACATATGGGTGTTCTAGAACCTCAAAGGCTGGATAGTTAAGCAAGGTGACATGATACAGATGTTAAGACAATGATAACCTAATTAGAACTTGTTTTATATTTGCAGTTAGTTCAATTGAATTAGTTGGTAGGACACTTCTTTTTATAGTTTTGGTTTGGGGATTGATTACTTATGAGTTTAGCTGATTTTTGTAAAATAAAATTTTAGTTTTTGTGGACTTATTTTTTCTGACTGAAATTTAAAATTAATTCCAAGGGATGTATTATTTATTACTGTATTTGAATTTTATAGATGTAGTTATCAGGATAAACAACATTCATCAAATAGGATTTGGTAGAAAGCTCAGTAGTAAAGTGCTAATGAGCATGAGTTGAGGCCTTGGATTCAATCCATAGTACTGCCAAAAGTATGTGTGTGCTTATGTACGTGTGTGCTGTGCATGTGTGTGCATATGTATGTGTGTGTTTGTGTGTGTATGTATCTTTGTATATATCTGTGTATATGTGTATATATATGCATGTATATCTTTGTAGGTATCCATGTGAGTATATGCCTGCTTACATATAGGTGTCCACTGCCTTTGAGATTTCTTGTTCCAGTGTTAGACACAAAATATGTACTTAATTTTTGTATATTTGTTTAGTCAATTAGAAGAAACAATCTAGAAGTAATATACTTTATCTCATGATTACAGTTAACCAGCTCATTTTAGTTGACTAAATTTATGTTTCTCAATTTATTTTCCATAATAGAGTTGCAACTTTCTCAGAATTCTCATTTCATTGTCTAACTTTGTCTCTCTATCTCATCTTAGATATAAAACAAATATTATTATTAGCAAAAGACTCATTTTTATATTTTATATTATTAATAAAGCTAGTCTTAACATTTTAGATTCTTTCGACTATAATTTCCAATGATGATCATGAACAAATGTCATAGTCTTGAATTCTGAAATTCCTAAAAGCTCAAAATTCCAAAAGTCTAAAATTCCCAAAATCTAGAACAAGACTCTTAAATAATAATTCCAACACAACAAATCAAAAATTTAAAAATTCTGAAAGCCCAGATCCCGAGCAAATCCAGTATCTATTGAAAAGAAAAGAAAGGCCTGTATAGAAGATGCAAAACAATGAGTCTAGGGAAGAGATTAGTGTGTATTGGGCTGTAAGAAGGATAGTCAGTTCATTATGTACAACTTCCACCCGTTCACACATAGTCCATTATGACCTTCAAAAAAATAAGCTCCATTGGACAATAAAGATTCCAACATACTTAGCAACTTTTTGTACCAATGAACTTGCTGATACAGGGGTTCCCTCAGTGTTACAAAACATTGAATGAAAAACTATTTCATAGAGTTTAAAAATATATTTTTATTTATTTGCTTATTTATTTATTTACTTATTTAGGCAGGTTCATGTTCCAGGGTACCCCCTGTAGAAACAAGAAGACAGTCTGTAGGAGCTGGTATCTTTTTCTACCACATGGGTATCAGGGATGGAACTCAGGTGGTCAGGCTTGGCAGCAAGTGCTTCTACCTTCTAGTCATCTCTCTAGACCCTACTAGAGGATTTTTTTATGGAAGAAGATAGATAACAAACATAGCATAGAAATCCTGCTCACTTTGGCTAAAACTTTATCCACTATTTTTATTCATTTGCTTATGTATTAATGATTGGAAATAGCAAAGTACTTTGTAAACACTTATTTCAGACTTTGGTAGACTTTTTAGAAGAAAGGTCTTTCAACTGAATCCCAAGCCACAGAAGATGTGGGATTAGATGCAACTAAGAGTTTCAAAAGTGAATGTCCAAGAGCTACAAATAATCTTTTTTTTTTCCTGTTCAACCTAAAGCATTGAATGTTAAACTCAAATGAGTGGATTAGTGATGTGATACCTCAGTGATGAAAACTTCAGTTTAAAATTACATCATTTACAGTGTTTTAAATGAACCCATGTGTGCTCTAGCACTGTGTACCTGTGAGAACTGGTCTCAACCCTAAGAGTAGAGAGAGTTTATATAACCCAGCACCTCAGAAAGCAGATAAGAAATTTGATGTGGATAAACAATGAATCTTGGGGATTTTAATGATATCATGAGGAAGGATCCATCAGGGTTCCATCCACCTAATTCCAAAGACTTGGGAACCACAGACAGTGGGCCTTGTTTTGAGAAGCTGACTATGCCTTTCTGCAGTCAAGATGGGTGCCTTGGGGATCAAGCTCTCTCCTCTCCTTTCTCCCCTTCTCCCTGCTACAACCTGTCTCCCTCTGGTTCCACACTACCCAACGTCAGCCTTAGAGCAATCGGCACAGGACTCAAGCCCCAAAACCTTCGCTGCTAGACAAGATGGCAATCACGGTTAGTTGGTTTGTTTGGAAACAGCACAGCACAATTGAGAGGCCTTCACACTCCAAAGCAGCCGCTAAGTTCTTCTGGTCTCTGGGCGCCAGTGCCTCCCCAGTTTATCTCCCCCCAAGTTTCTGCATCCAGATCTTTTCCATGTGGGGCCCCAGTTATCTCCTCAACAAATTGCCATGCTGAACCAGCTTCCACAGAGTCCTGTTTCAGTTGGCATGTCAGCTTCTCCTCCAGCAGCAGCAGCAGCTACTGCTGCTGCTACAAAACCAGAGCAAGATTTCTCAAGCAGTGTGCCAGCAACAAGAATGGCAGCTGGTTCAAATGGTTAGTGCTCTGCAGCAGCAGTCACCTAGTATGACACACTCACCATCTCATCCTGTTTGGCCTAAGCCACATTTGGACAATATGGTACCCAGTGCACTAAATGTGGGTCTCTCAGACCTTCAGACCAAAGGGCCAATCAATCCCTGGATATGGTTCTGGCTTAAGCTCTCGTGGCATGAACTATGGCATGGTTGGTGGCAAAGAAGCTGGTATTGAGTCTTGCTTCAAACAGTAGACCTCCATGATGGAAGGGCTGCCTTCTGTGGCCACACAAGAAGCCATCATGCACAAAAATGGCGCTATAGTGGCTCCTGGTAAGACCCGAGGAGGGTCACCATATAACCAGTTTGATATAATCCCAGGTTGCTTGCCAAATCTCCACCAACAAATAAAATCGGAAGTAAATCCAGTCAAGCCAGTTAGGCTCCAGAATTCCAACCAGCAGTGCCATGGAGAGGTATCCAAAATATTGACCCTGAATCTGACCCCTGGAAGTGTGCTGGGGCTTACAGCCACATCTCCCATTGTAGATACTGACCACCAGCTGCTGCATGATAACACCACAGGGTCTAATTCTTCCCTCAACACCTCCCTGCCTTCACCTGGTGCCTGGGCCTACAGTGCCTCTGACAACTCCTTTACCAACATTCATAGCACTTCAGCAAAGTTCTCTGATTATAAATCCACAGATCCTATAGGACACATCCCCAGTCATCTCTCCAACAAGATGTGGCACAACCACATCTCTTCCAGGAACACTACACTTCTGGCCTGGTCCACCTCCTGGCCTGACCAATCCAAAACCAGCATCTTCCTGGAGCAGCACAGCACCCCATCAGTCAGGGGGTGGGGGACAGTTTTCCTCGGCTTCTCCCTGGTGTGACAGTGGCTGGTTCTTCACAATCTCACTCCACAGAATTATGGGTCAACCTTGAGTACGATCTGTGAGCAGCATGGTCCACTGCTGACATTCCATCTGAACCTAACCCAGGGCACTGCCCTGATCGGATACAGCACCAAACAGGAGGCTCAGGGAATCTTCAACAAAGACATGGCAGAAAGATCATAAGAACCAGAGGTGGTGGATGAATAAAACAAGCAGTGTTTTCCTAGACATAAGAGGGCAGGTGTGAATTCAGCAGTTGTAATAGTATGCAAGTTCAAGTTAGACAAAATCCCATCATGGAATGGGGAGATGGACATGAAGTGTAGTCCCACCCCTCGCTGATAGTTTCTGAGAGAGGGAGAGTCAGTTTTCTTTAAGGGTATGACCACTGGTAGGTTGACCGCACTGCAGGTACTAGACCCATACTCAAGAGTACTTGACCACAAGTTAGACTACATGCCTTAAAAAGATAGCCGGGTGTGGTGGCACATGCCTTTAATCCCAGCACTCAGGAGGCAGAGGCCAGTGGATCTCTGTGAGTTCAAGGCCAGCCTGGTCTACATAGTGAGTTCCAGGTCAGCTGGGGTAACAGGGAGACCCTGTCTCAAAAAGACCAAAAAAATTTTAAAAAGATGATAGAGTACATGAGATGAGGAGGAACAGAGAGGTGGGGGATGGATATGAGAGGAGTTTGGGGAGAGGGTTTGATCTGAATATGGTCAAAATACATTGTATGAAATTCTGAATCAATAAAAATATTATTTTAAAAAACAGTATTCTTTCACTTTCAGTAAGTTGTCTCTGAATTCCTTTTCTGTGCAGGAGCTTTCTAGTTTTAGTTTTATGTAAGCCCATTTTTGTATTTTTGCCTTTAATGCCTGTGCTTTGGGGATCTTGTCTGATAAGTCATAGCCTATTCCAATATCCTGAAGCACTTCCCTTATGTTTTCCTCCCATAGTTTTACAGTTTTAGGTATTACATTTCAGTTTTTATTCTATCTGGAGCTGACTTTTTTAAATGGCTACAGAAAGTGTTACAAATAAATTTATTCTTGTGCATATGGGTATTCTATGTTTCATAATTTTCATTGTAGAGATTTTTTTATCTCTCTGGTTAAGCTTAATTCTAAGTATTTTAAATGTGATTGCTTTCATGGTTTCTATTTCAGATAACTCACTACGGACATTTAGCAATGTTACTGATTTTTTTTGTGTTGATTTTCTATCCTGCAACTTTATTGAATTCATTTATTAGTTCTGACAGCTTTTTTCATGGTATTTTGGGGAAATTTCTGTCTATAAAACCATGTCATCTGTAGTGACAATTTGAAATCTTCTCCAATTTGCATGCCCTCTGCTGCTTTCCCTTGCCTAATTGCTCTAGCTAGGACTTCCAGCACTCCATAGAATAACAGCAGTGAAAGTGAGAATTCTTGTCTTGTTCCAGGTGTTAGATAAAAGCTTTTAGCTTCTCACTATTCAATGCAATGCTGCCTGTTGGCTTTTTACAAACCCTCTTTATTATACTGAGCTACAGTCCCTTTTTACATAGTTTTTCAGCATTAATATCATGAAGGGATGTTGAATTTTATTGAATACCTTTTTATGCATCAGTTGAGATGACCATGTCTTTCACTTTTCTTTAATTCTGTATATGTATATATGTATATATATATACTTTGGAAGGATCTGATTAGAGCTCTGTGAATAATCTTAATATGCTGCTGCTTTGGCTTGCTAGTGTTTTGTTGCGAACTGTTACATCTGTGTTCATCAAAGATACTGGTCTGTAGTCTGTTGTTATGTTCTTATCTCCTGTTAGTATCAACATGATTCTGGACTTATTAATGTATTTGGAAGACTTCTAGTTTAAGGGCAATTAATACTAGCTCTTTAAAATTTTGTTAAAATTCTGCAGTGCTAACATTTATTCATTAAATTTTCATTGTTGAGAGTGTTTTTATTACCTTGGCTTCAATTTTCTTATTACTTGTCTGTTACGTTTTTCTGTTTTGTCATGATTCAGTTTTCACAAGGTATATATGTCTAGAAAAATATGCTTTTCTTGTTTGTTGCAAAATTTATTAGCATATAGTTGTTTATTTAAAATTTTCAATGATCCTTTGTATTTCTGTCATGTAGTTACTGATCTCTTTTATTGTCATGTATAAATATATTATAATCATTTATTTCTCTTTTCTTTTAAGCTAGTATAAGTATTTGTTTTGCATATCTTTTTGACGAATCAGCTCTTTTTTCATTTATCTTTTTTTAGTCTTTGTTATATTTATTTCTACTTTATCTTTGTTACTTATTTCCTTCTGTGTGTGTGTTTTGGTACTATATTAGGAAGGATTTTCTAGAGGAGCTGATTCTCTCTCTCTCTCTCTCTCTCTCTCTCTCTCTCTCTCTGTGTGTGTGTGTGTGTGTGTGTGGTGGGGCGTACATGATACGGTATGGGTCTCCAACAATGGCTTCAATAGCTTCATGAGTGCTGAAGAGGCTGAGAACTCAGGAGCTGCTTAGTCCATATAGCTGGATGCTTCTGTAGTTGCAATCTAGCAAGGAAGGCTTGGCACACTTGGGAGAGTCACTGGTGTTGAGTCCATGTTAGAAGACCAAGGAACTGGAATTTGTAGTAGCAATCACAATAGCTATACTCTTTGAAGAAGAAGCAATGGTAGGGAGTGGCATGCTGCTCTTTCCTTGAACCTCTTTATGTCCAGTGGGTAGCCATCGGAAGGTGCCATTTTGAGGAAAAGTGGTTCTCTTCAGATAATCCTCTCTGGAAATCCCCTCCCAGGCAAGGCCAGAAGCATATTTCCTTGGTGATTCTAAATCATATTTAAGTTGAGAATCAAGGCCAACCATCTGCATTGTTTTTATTTTCCTAGTTCCTTGAGATGTAGGGGAAGATTGTTTGAGATTGTTTTTTCTACTTTTTACTATAGGCATTGATTACCACAGGCCTCCCTCTTAGTACTATTTTGTTAAATGTCATATGTTTTGGGCATGTTTTATCTCTGTTTCCATTTGTTTCAAGAAAATTTTAATTACTTATTATACTTATTTCTTGATGCATTGATTGTTCAAAAATAAGTTGTATGAAAAATACATTTTTAATTCCATAACTACTGCAGTGACTCAAACAGTCTCTGGGGTAAGCTGAGGCTGTTGTTTTCTGCTTTCCTTATACTAACAAACTTGCACTTGCATGGAGGGCTCCAGTCAAAATCTCAAACTTAGGACTGAGCGTGATTTATCATTTAACTTAGTCTGCATAACCAGAAACTTCCAAATGTAAGTGTCTTAAAACAACAAATATGGTCAGCACTGGCACTAATATGGTGGATTACAAGCACGGATTGACCACCAACTTTTTTAGTGGATAGAGCCAAAACAGCAGTAAAGCAGTCTTGCTTCAGAGTGGGTGATGGTGGGAAGTCACTGAACTTTAATTGTAAACAGAGACATAAAAAGACTCAGAGACTTTGGAGAGTAGAGAAGAGGGAAAGAAAATGTGCTCTAGTGTGTGCACAGTGGTGAGACAGCAGAGAGCAGGAAGAGATGTGAGCAAATGAAAATGAGAGAAACTCAGAAAACACAAATAGCACAATGCTCAGCACTGCACCGAAGTGTAGCCCCCACAGACAAGGGTCCCCCAGAATCTGTGTAACATGTCAGCTTTAGGGAAGGTCTCTCTTCTTTTCAGATTATATTTCTGCTGCAATGTCAGAAAGCCATTTTAGGAACATCTTACAAAGCTTACAGCTTTGGAAGTGAATAGTCACTGCATTTTCTTTTCTCTGCGAACCAACAAAAAAGCCATACTCTGGTTCAGGGGATGTTGCCTTAAAGAGTAAATCTGGCTATAGAAGAAAGATATGGGCTCAAAGTGCTGACCGTTTCAACACAGAAAAAGAAGGTAAACAATTATAAAAGCACAGAAAATATCATCAGAAGAGCAGATAAGGAAACGAGACAATACAATTAAAATAATAGAAAACAATAAAAATGACAGGAATTATTATATTCCTTTCAATAATAATCTGAAATATAAATGGCTTTACATTCTAATTAAAACATGGATGACTGGATTAAAAATAAGACCTGAATGCTACAGAGATGACTCAGCAGGTAAAGGCACTTTACAGCCAGCTCAGGAACTTGAGTTATATGCCCAGAACACTAAAATTCATATGGAAGCACAAAAGGAATAGCCTAAGCAATTCTGAGAAAAAAAGTAATAGTAATAGTAGAGCTGTCACAATATCTAATTTCAAACTGTATATTGTAGAGTCATAACACAAAAATAATGTGGTAGCAGCACACACAGGGTGGAATAGAGAACTCATCAATAAACCTGGGTTGCTACATTTCAAGCAGAGTCTTTAACAAGTAGTACTATAAAGCTAGTTACATAAGATTGAAGCTAGATCCCTGTGACCCTGTATAAAAATCAACTTTAAATGGCTAAAGGCCTTAATGTAAAACCAGAAACTTTGAAATGACTAGTGGACAACATAAAGGAAATAACTGAAGATATAGACATTGACTAATAAGGAGGATTCCAGCACAGCTCAGGGAATAATAGCAAGAATTATCAATGGGTGCATATACACAGGGAATATTATTCTGCTGTAAAGGAAAGTAGGCTTATGAATTTGAAGGAAAGTAGATAGAATTTGAAAATGTTACATTAATTAACTGAGGTAACAGGTTCAGAAAGACAAATATTTCGTATTCTCTTTCATATGTGGATCATAGAATCTAAATTTTATGCATTTATATTTTTGTGGGTCGAGGCTAGGAGGCAGAAAAGATATCCATGAGAGAGGGGGAAATGGCTTTAAGATAGGGTTGGATAACAAAACACATGAGATAAGAAAGTGGAAATGGTAAAACTGAAGTGGAAAGGTCTAAGTGGGGACAAGTGGGCAGGGAGACAAGTAGACCAGGTGGGGAAGGGGTAAACCTGAAAACCTGAGTTCTGCTCTCAGCACCCACATCAGGTGGCTCACAAATGCTTGTAACTCCAGCTTCAGGGGACCTAACATTTCTGAACTCCTCCTCTGGCCCCTTAACACACTTGGGACATACACATAAACACATGTACATAAATAAGATAAATCTTAAAATTAAGATAAAATAAATAAAAATATTTTAAAGAAAAAAGGAATTTACTACTGGAATTGCATTAAGTGAAAAAACTTCTTCATATCAAAATAAATAGTTGAGAATGAAGAGACAGTCTGTGAGATATAAGAAAATATTTGCCAGCTATTTATCTTACAGAAGATTAGCATCTAGAACAAAGAACTCAAAACATTAAACACCCAATGATGAAGTTGTATGGGCAATTGAACTGAACAGATACTTTTTAAAGAAGCAGTATACATGCTCGTTAAATAAATGCTAAAAAATTTTAAGGATCTTTTTATTTATTTATTTATTTATTTTTATTTTATACACATGAATGTTCTGTCTGCATGTATGTAAGAGCACCATATCATTCAATGCCCATAGAGGCCAGAAGAGGGCATTGGAACCCTTGGAACTAGAGTTATAGACAGTTGTTAGCACCATGTGGTTGCTGCTAACCAACCCCAGGTCCTCTACAAGAGCAGCCAGTGCTCTTAACCACTGAGTCCTCTCCTTGGCCCAAATTTTCAGCATCTTTTAAATGAAAATTGCATTGAACTCTATCATAATGCCCAATCGACATGTATATCAACAAAACAAATTAAATACTGGAGGGAATGTGATGTGGAGGAAACATTGTTACTAACCAACCAACCATTATTCTCAACCAAGCACTCATCAATAGGTAATTGAAAAAAAGAAAATGATAGTGTGTATATAATACAAACTGGAAGAAGAACAAAATCACATTGCTCTGTAAAAATGAGTGGCCTTGGAAACCACCGTGTTAAGGAAAAATTGTCAGACTCAGAAAGAAAAGTATCATATTTTTCTCTTTATGTCAAATCTTGGGGAAAAAAGATAAGATCTAGGGAGAAAATATGATCATAGAATAGGAGACTTCTTGGGAAGAGGGTTTGGGTCATACTGAAGGGGAGAGTCTAAGGGGAATGAATGTAATCAAAATACTTTGTAAGCATATAAGAAAACATTTCATAAAACTCATCTTTTGTACAATCAATATATCTATAAAAACTTCCCCCAGGAGTTGAAAGTCAAGAAGTTGTTAAACTTTTGTGCATTTGTAGTCTCCAAAGTTTTCTGGTTATTCATTTATAGACTTGTTGCTTTGTTCTCAGAAAAAAAAAATCAGTATGATTGAAAAATTTAAAATGTACTGAAACTTTTGTTGATGGCTTATCTTTTGCTCTATCCTAGAAATTTTCCTTCTGATGATGAGTGAAATGAGTTTCCAGGTATCAGATGGACTACTCTGTTTGTGTGTGTTAGGTCCATTTGTTATAGGGTACAAGTAATTTTTTTTTTTTTTTTTTTTTTTTTTTTTTTTTTTTTTTTTTTTTTGCATGGTCTTTCTGTAACCCCAGCTGTCCTGGAACTCACTATGTAGACCAGGCTGGCCTTGAACTCACAGAGATCTGCCTGCCTCTTTTTCTTTCTGGACTATCTGTTCAGAGGTGTTAAAGACTTCAACTAATGCTGGGCATGGTGGCTCACACCTTTAGTCCCAGCACTTGGGAGGCAAAGGCAGGTGGGTCTCTGTGAGTTCAAGGACAGCCTGGTCTACGTAGTGCATTCCAAGCTAGCTGGGGCTCCAGGGAGACCCTGTCTCAAAAAGACCAAAAAAGGCTTCAACTTCAACAACTGTGTTGGGATAGAGCTACCCTTTAGATCTATTGATAACTGTTTTTGTTTGTTTTTGTTTTTTTGATAACTGTTTTATAAATCCAAGTGCTATGATATTAGATGCATATATATTTAGAACTGTTTATTTTTCTTGATGAATTCCCCCTTTCATTATTATACAATGACATTCCTTGTGTCTGTTACTATATTTAAGTAGAATTTATTTACTATTACCATGACTATTTCTGTTTGCTTTTTGACTTCCATTTACCTGAATATATTATTGGATCTCTCCACTTGCAGTCGCTTTCTGTCTTTCAGGTAAAGTAAGCTCTTGTAAGCAACACTCATGCGAGTCATTAGAAAGATCAATTCAATTTAGTGTAATTGAATTCAGTGTGATTATTTATAGTTTATAGTCTTACTACAGCCAATGGGTAACATTTTTTTTGCAGTTTTTTCATAGAATTATTTTTTCATAATTCTGTAGTTTCTCTTGATAATTAACTTGTTCCTTGTATTGGTATATTTTTATTCTTTTTTATTGTTTCTTATTTTTCTATTACAGATCTTTTACTTTGTAGTTATTATGAGGCTTACAAAAAACATCTTCTGGTTATAACACGCTAACACTGTTGTTTAGATCTCAAGTATTCTTGGCTGGTCTTGGAATCTCTCTGGTCCTGAGGATGATTTTGAACTTCTGTTCCTCTTGCCTTCACCTCTTAAATGCTGGGATTAAAGATATATGCCAACGCACCAAGTTTTATGTGTGAAAAGATTTATGGCACACACTGCCTCAATGTTTTGTGTGTGTATCAGGGGTGGGGATGCCAAGTTTCTAAACTCTGATGCTGATACTTGCATAGCAAGCATTTTTACTCACCATGCCATCTCCCTAGCCCCTCTTCATTCTTTTTCTTTTTCTTCTCTAACTGTATATTCACAAATAAGCTTCCTTCAAGCTCATTTACCCTTTCTTCTGTTGATCTGTCCTGCTATTCATACTTTCTATAACATAATTTTCCAGAATATTTTTCAGCATAAAAAGCTTTTTTGTCTGATTATTTGAAACTTTCATTCTTTGTCAGTTTTCCATTAGATTTTTAAAACATTCTTTGTGTTCCCTTTAAGCTCACTGGGTTTCCTTAAAACACATATTTTTTAAATTTCCAAGACCAATTTCCATGGTAATTACTGCCCAGTCAGTTTGTAGTATTTTTGAATAGGCCATGGTTTCCTAAAAGCTCTTGCTGCTTACTGCTTGTGAGATTATCAACTCATCAGTGCAAGGCCAGGTATTTATTCTACCTTTCATTATGTAGTTTTATTTGTGCCTCCACTTCCAGAAATCCTAAACTAACAGCTTATTTTCTCTGTGCTATAAGGCACCCTGGTTTTTGTCAGGAGTCTGCCATGGGCATGCTGTTAGCATTTCAGTCCTAGAAACTATCCAGCCCTGGTGTGTGCCAAATATTCTGCTGGTTTATTGCTCAAAAAGAAATAGGAAAGTAATTAGTTAAGTAGTTTGTCCCCACACTCTGGTCTCAGGTCAGGGTAGGGCAGGATACCTTGTCTACTGTTCTTGGTCTGGGATCAGTCCTTGCAGGATTCTATGTAGCTCTGAGCAGTTACCATCTATGGACAGCCCTGAGATCCTATATCATTCCTGTGCCCAACAAAGTTGACAATCTAGGTCATACCCTAGCTTATAACCCACTAAAACTAACACAACACTGAGTTTAGGAGCAGGGTCCACATTTCTGTAGGATGTCTGTTGAGGGACATATTTGTGTGCAACCAACTACATGTGATTCTCACTGGAATGGAAGACTAATAGGTAGGATATGTGTCTTCCCCTGACACTGGAGCTCTTTTACAGGCTCCATCTCCAGCTAGGCACACTGACAGGGACTGGAAGGATATGCCTAATATTAGGATTCACTACATCTTGAGTCACAATTTCAAGACTGTCCCCAGTGAATGGGTGTCATACCAGTCTATGCTTCCTAGAATTGGAATAGAGTATCAACAGACAGACCCTTGGAAACCTGAGCTGATGCTAAGCAGATCATGACTGACTCTTACAGCTTCAAGGGCTTGCATACTCCCAGCAGTACACAAAGGCCCATGGTTCAAATTGTGGTGTTGCATTTGACAACATAGGTCTGTTCCACAGGTATGCAGGCCTCTGCCTGGTGCCAAGACAGTTCTGTAACTCCATCTGTGCGCAATAGCCTGATGACAGCTATACTTCCTACAGTTTAGGTTAAGAGGTGGAGATGATCTTTTGGCCACAATAGCTAGTCATAAACTGGATGGAACCTGAGTCTCACAGCTGCAGGGACTCACACAGACTTGGAAAGGGGGCACACATGTCTAGGGGGTATATCTGTTAGTGCTGGTCTGTGTATGGGGCCTTTAATGTCTACCGCAAACTTAAACCCACAGTAGTATATAGAGCACTGGGTTCTGAGACAAGATACTGGTCTAGTTTTTAATGTTCCTCTCCCCAGCAGAGAGAGTCCTGCTCTCTTCTCCACAGTCTAAGTCGGAAGAAGGGTGGTAGAGGCAGTCAAGCCTTCTAGACTGATGCAGCATGTTCAAAGTTATGACACATACATAGTATGTACCATATGTTATTTATTTTTATGAATTTTGTTGAGATCAATTGAGTACAAGTTCAGCACATGTATTTTCTGATAGTTAAAAGGCTAATTCTCCCTTCACTGTCTCCTGCTTCTTTTTCTTTTTAAATTTCTACTCTTAATTCTGAGTGCCGAGATTTCTATTTCTTTGTAGCATTTCACTATTGCTTTATCATTATACATTTGATTATCTGATAGCTTTGGCCAATGGCTATATACAGATTCATAGGTCAGTATCTCCAGATCATGTTTTCCACCTTACTTATGCATATACCAGCACCTCTGAAAATGGTGAACATTTTACACTTCTTAAAAGGCAAACACCTGTTCTCAAATAACTATGCAACAGATAATTGCATTATGGTTCCTTGGAGACATGTCAAAATTTTCACTATGACTTAATAAGATCACAAATAACTATACAGTATGTCAACTTAATGGCTGAACTCTTATCTTGAACTAGTAGGTCAAAAAAATTCATGTGTACAATAATAAAAAAATGTAAGTGGACAAAGTTTAAAAAGTTATGCCCTACTTTGTTATAGAACCTATCTCTCTCAACTACATAATACATTCTTGTGGATAAACTTCATTTTTTAAGTGTATTAAAGAGATTCTTTTAAAACTAATTTTTGAGGGTTGCATACAATGTATTTTGATCATATTTCCCCTTCACCAACTCCTCTGAGAGCCACTCCCACCTCCCTACTCACCCACCCTTATGGTTTATTCCCTGCATGGAGTCCAATTTTTGTTGCCCCAAAACTCTTGAAATCTAGTGCTGCTCCAGGAGCATGGGTGACCTAAAGAACCACAGCCCTAAAGAAACTGACTTTCCCCTCCCCAAAGCTATCATATCCCAACAGCTTCTTAGTTAGGGGTGGGACTTCACACCCACCTCCTCCCTCTATGCTATGCTGGGATTTTGTTTGGCTTGAGCAGAGGTGGGTGGTTATCTGTGAGATCAAGGCCAGTCTGGTCTACATAGGGCATTACAAGCCAGCTGTGGCTACAAGAAGACCCTGTCTCTAAATAAAACTAAACAAAACAAAACAAAACAAAAAAGTTTGTATGAAGATCAGGGAGTTGTTTAACTTACAACTAATCTTGAAGAGCTAATGTCAAACAAATTTAGATTGAAATCTTGGTCATGACAATTTATCATTGCATGAAAATTGAAGAAGACATTTACCTTTCCAACCTGAAGTTTCTACAAGTTTATTGTCATTGGAAGAATTAAAATGACTCATGAAGGCAGTGTGAGACACAATGTTTGTTACATAGTAACTTACTAATAATTATGTTCTTATTAGCAGTTTTTTTAAAGATTTTAGGTTGAGAAAAAAATTGACTTGAAAAATACAGCTTATAGTTATTTAATTTGGAAGGTAAACCTTAAGAAATGAATTAATATTTAGAAGGAATTAATGATTATACATAATTTCTAAAAGTTTATAATTCTCAAATCTGAATAATGAAAATAATACCTTTTATTGAAATGAATGAATGAGATGAGCTGTAAGAACAATGAGAGAAAGGCCCTTGGCCTTTTAATGCTTCAATTTACCAACTCTCTGAGGAGGCTTACCCTGCCTCTGGGTACAATCTGTTTGTACTGTCTTTTAATTCAACAAATAAAGTATCTTTTGCCCATTTTCCATCACTTCTAATCTTTGAATGTAACTATTTTGGGGAGGACCAATATATCCTCAATAGTAAATAATTTGACATCTTTTGAGAGCTTCTGCGTTTACATTTCAAACCAGTGATAGTGAACAGAAGCAAAAAATGTCTAAAAATGTGATGAGAAACAATTACCCCTTACCTCCCACTACCCCTGTCCTTCACAAGTGGGAGTCAGCATCAGCAATCACCTCACAGGAGTGTTCCTGAACTCAGAAAACTCTTACTAAAGTTTTATATCACCATTTCTTCTTCATGCTTAGAATGCATACATATCCCAGGCAAGAATAATAGTTAGCCTGTGGATTTTTAAGATAAGATACCATTTTACAGATATCTTGGAGTAAATTAAACTTTAACTTGGATAATGCATAAGAAGATGTAAGATTAGTAGAAACAGCAGAATAAAACTTGTTATGACAATTACTGGTGTGAGTTTATGTAGTTGTTCTTTTTTTCTTTTTTTTTTATGTTCTACATTGTTCCCAGCCGATTTCTGTAACAGTTTCCTGGGTCACTGTGTCTCTATTATGCCTCTTCTGACTATCATTATGCATAAACTCCTTATTGCTTCATAGGGGAAAGCAATATTTTATTCCAGTTAAATGCTACAAAATGGATAATTAACCTAATTTTTTTCTGCTTAAGAGTCACATCACATTACACATTAAAATATTTAACTTGGGTATCAGGGAGCTCCATTAAACATTCAGCCATGGGGAATGGTGACAAGTGGTGTGAAACATCATTACAACACACATTATGATTCTCTCAAATCATTTGTTACTGGTTGATTTTATTATTGATAGTATCACAAGAACTATTCATCTCCTCTTCAGAATGCACTTTGTTATCACCTTTTCAGATATTTTATTTACCCTGGCATTCAGTCATATGCTGTTTATACTGGCCTAACAGCTAACTGAGATTTACTATATCTATGATCTGATGGAACTGCAATAAGTTGGATCCAGGTGGAAAATAGCAGCCATATGGAAAGAAAATGACAATTTAGCATTTAGTGAAGAATCTTTCAGTGAGTTCCCATTGCCTTAAGATACCAAAGAGAAATACAGGATATAGGAATAAATTAGAACTTCTG
Source organism: Nannospalax galili (assembly GCF_000622305.1). Taxonomy (NCBI): domain Eukaryota; kingdom Metazoa; phylum Chordata; class Mammalia; order Rodentia; family Spalacidae; genus Nannospalax; species Nannospalax galili. The sequence goes on from NW_008338108.1 coordinate 1,604,251, forward strand.
ATATATTTGTTAATAATATCATTTTATATTTGAGTTTATGAAAATTAATATTCAAGAATTCATATTTATAAAAACCCATAGGATATTGTTTTATGTTTAATAGAAATTTCATTAAGAATTTCATACAATGAATTTTGATTATATTCAGACTTCCTCATCCATTTCTACCCTCACCTTACCACCCCCAATTCGTCACTTTCATGTCTTCTATTAGCAAATGAAAAACTCCATCCATCTTATATAACACATCTCAGCTAGGTGCGGGAGAAATCATATCTCATTAGAGTGTCAGTGATCTATACTTACACACAGATGGGCCAAAGTAAGGGTTTATTCTCTTGCTCTTGTATGTGGTTTTGGGTCAGAATAATTCCAGGTTACTTGGAATGGGAATTTTAAACTTATTTTCTGTTCCTGTTGCACACTGCTTAGGAATGTCAAGCAGAGGTTTCTCTCTTTTTCTCAGCAAACAGAAATGCTTGGTTTTCCACATCAAAGTCAGCTGTTCCCAGTTACACTTTCGTTGCTTCTAGGTCTCACTCAGTACCCCCCCCCCCCCTGTGGACCGAAGCATTCTCTAACAGGTTGATTTCCCTCTGAGTTTTACTGTGGGTAAAAGAAGCAGCTAGGTTCTCTGAACAGGCAGCAATTAGCTCAGAGGCCTCCAACCCAAGAGTCTCTGAGTAGCAGTTGGAAAGTTTCAAAGCTTCACACCACAGCTATATACCTGTAGTTTATTTTCTGAAATCTGTACGCTTCTCAGATTCCTAATACTGTTAAACACTGTAACCAGGTCTTGGCAGCCACTGGATGATGATGGTGATTGGCTGACCATGGATGCTGCTGGGGCTTGTGTGTGCCAGGCCAACTTGGCTTCACTCTGCTGGTGTGTGGGTGCCCAGGCCAATGCAGCTCCACCATCTTGGTTCCCCAGTTATTTTCCCTCTTACTTGCCAAGTCCTATGTTCTGAATTTCAAGACCAATATAGAAGTATCAAGATTCTTAATAACATAAAGAGGCCCGGGGTCATACTTTAAATCCTTGTGCCAAGACCAGCCATCGCTGACATTGCTCTGGTTGTTCCACCATCATGGCTCTTGAGTTATTTTCTTTCTTACTTGCCAAGTCATTAGTTCAGAACTTTGAGATCAATATAGAAGTGCCTATGGTCAGGCAAATACTCATCTTGTGTGATGAGGTTCCTCACATGATTCATAACAGACATTCAATCACTTATATCCCTGGGACTTGCCTCATTCCACCACCATCTTCCATAATGTGTTTCATAAGGAAACTCTTAAGTAAATATTAGTATTGTTCCCAAAGCTTGAGGCTATAAAATAGTTGAGTAGTTATTGTTTTCTATTTCAGTAATATACCCCAAACCCTTTTACAGTGCTACTTTACGTTACAGTAAGGTTACCAAATTATGCCCTGTCTCCTGCTTTTGTGAAATAAATTTATTAAAAATCGGTGTCTTGGGCTGGAGAGATGCCTCAGCAGTTAAGAGCACTGACTGTTCTTGCAGAAGACCCATGATTGATTTCCGGCACCCACATGGCACCTAACAACCATCCACAATTTCAGTTCCAGGGGATCTGATACACTCTTCTGACTGCCACAGGCATTACACAACTTGGGTGCACTTACATACATGCAGCCAATACACTCATACACATAAGATAATAACTAAAGCACTTTTAAAAAATAATGTCTCAGGACTTGCAGGCCTCTCTCTGACCCGCAGGTTTCTCTCTCCAGGGAAGGTCAATTGGGTCCTTCACACCTTGACTCCCCCAGCCTCACTCACACTCCCATTTCCCCCACCGGTCTCTCTTCCTAGCCTGGGCCCTGTCCCATTCCTTGTCTTGGTGCCCTAGACACCTGGGGAACCACTACTGCTTCTTCCTGATCCTGTGTATACAGAGCAATTCAGTTCCTTCTCCTGTCCCCAGGGGTGCTCTGGGTCTGGCCCCACCCTCACCTCCTTCTTCCTCCCTGGGTCTGCACAACCTGCCATCTTCTTTCCTGGACACCTGGGCTTACCTTTCCACCTCCTGGTCTTTTGCATCCAGACCAACCCAGCTCCTCAGTGCAGTCCCCAGGGTCCCTTGGAGCCCCCTCCCACCCCCATCTTCCTTTGCATCTTCGAGTGGCACCGCCAACAGCTGCCCTAGACCAGCATCTTTCCTGGGCCTGCCTCCCAGTCCAGTCCAACCCCTAAATTCCTGAGGCCAAAATCTAACCTGGAGGGATCCAGACCTTAGGAGACAGCCTGAGAGCATCTGATCCTCATCTGGGCCTCTCTGGGAAATCCTGAAGACAAAAGCAATCTGGCCACTCCAATATAAAATCAAAAGACAGAACTGGAAGCTTAGAGGAACCAGCCTTTCAATCGCAAAATGTAAAACCACAAAGACACATAAAGTTCACAAAAAGAAGCAGACCAAAACTTGAAGGCTTGAGTCTCACATAAGAATCAGAATCTACAAAAGAAATTCACATGTCAAAATCACAGAGAAAAAAACAACATGAAAAACTAAAATACCATATCGCGACCAAATACCAATAGTCCTTTAGATGAGTACAATGAGAACCCCCTAGAGATAATGTAGGACATGGAACTCAAAAGAACAATTATAAACATGATAAAAGAATTCAGTGAATTTAAAGAACACACAAAAAAAAATCAAAGAAGTGAAGGAAGAAAGGCAAAAACTTCTGAACAAATTCAGAAAAAAGTTAGAAATATTGAAGAATACTCATGCTGAAATGAAGAAGGAAGTGAAACACTCAGTAAGCCAATTAGAAATGACAGGAGAAACCCTCACCAATAGGATGAACGAAATGGAAAACAGAGTATCAAGATTGGAAGATAAAGTGGATGAACTGGACCACTCAAGCAAAGATTA